>NC_044305.1:75813302-76133802 GCF_007474595.2 Lynx canadensis
CAATAGTAGCCATGATGACATAGTAAAAAGTTCTCATTTAAGCTGTATCTCGTGTACCTCAGATATGGAGGATACTGGGTTTCAGAAATTAGGCCAACTATCCAGAAAAACAGAGTTATATGTAGTAAACTTAAGCCCAATTCCTTTGAAGGCTTATATGAGTAAAAATAGCAATGGTTTATCTGTAGAAGTTTTAGTTTTTTTGAAGTTGGGCATAGTGATGACCATTTAGCATCTTGGGAATACCAAGCACAGAATAGATGTTCAACAGGTATTTTCCTAAGAGAATGAGGCTGAGGTTGGGATACGCAACCTACACAAGCCAGTCTTCTTTATTCTGTTCCATAATTACAGATATCACCCTTAATTCCAGTCTATAATCTGACAGAAGTACTCTTAGTCACAAGAAAAGCTGAGACAAGTTGATTATCACAACATCATCTAGCAGAATCTATGTATGTTTTATTGAAAAATCAAAAGCATTATGTTTTAGGAAGAAGAACACATTATTATAACTAAAATTAAACTCTGGTGAAGCCTTAAGATTGAATCACTTGTCCATGAATAAATGTGTAGATTTCATCTAAGTGATGGTCGTACCTTTTTTAGGACATGCTTTCAGATTAGCTCTACTTTGCTTTAGAAACATAGAAGAAATGTTTTTTCAGGGGAATGAGGAAGAGGGTAGCCTAAGTAGGATTCTTAGAAATTATCAAAGCTTACCTCACTTACTGATAAGGAAACAGACTTCTATTTTTGAAGGAATAGAAAAGATGATTTATGCATGTGTCCTTTTTACTTACTTTACTTTTTTTGTCCACGGTAATGGGTTAATTTTTAAGGTATATAGAATAACGTTCAGAAGAGCCAATGATAATTCTGGCAACAGAGTGGCATTATTGGAACACATATGGCTTCATTATGTATTGCTGTATTAAATGCCATTTTGGCAGTGTCTTATAGAGAAGGCTTTGGAGTAAGCAGTTACTCTTATCTGACACAATGCAACATTATAGTGCCACTGTGACTGTAACTAGGAAATTTTGAAAATGATACTGTGGGAGTGAGAAGAAGGAAATAAACATGAAATCGGGAAAACTGGTACTAGAAACTAGTATATATGGTAAATTAGTTCCCAGATGAAGGTGTGGAGAGAGAGACAAGAGGAAGGGATCACTTGGGATTCTGTGAATTTAATGCACTTGTTAGACCTATACACCAGAAATAAAAGTCTGTAGAAGATATATTTTAATTTTGTGTTTGTTGTCCATAGGCTATTAATTTTGAGTTTTTATAGAAAGAGGAGTGTTCGTGTACCTATCAGCTTAAGAAATCTAAGTATTTACAGAAGTTTGGGTTCTTTGTATAAAACGGGAGAGTTCTTCTAAGGCTTAGCCTTTGCTTGTCTTTTTCATTTTGTTGAGTGTCTGATCTTCTTTTTAACATATATTATGGTTCTTCATTTTCAACATTTTTACTGTCAAATTTTTTTTGCCTTCAGGGAAGATTTACAAACTACTCCATTCTTCATTGATTTATATATTATGTTTCTTCCACTGCACCTGTTACTGTCTTGTAACTGTTTACAGTGGTCAAGGTTTTAAAATTTGAAACCTATTGCTATAGGGAAATTTCTTCTTCATGAAATGAGCTCACCTCTATTGCCACACAATAAAAGAATTCTCAGCTTTTGAGAGCTTCTGGCTTCCTTATGAAATATGGATAAACTTTGCTTCTGAAGTGTTTTGTTTTGTTTTTTTTTTTTCTTTTTCCTTTCGATATGGAAGAAGAGGAATAAAGAGTAGGTATGGTCTTTCTTTTCAGACACAGGAATATCCATGTTTATGAAATAAAGGAGAGGAAAATTAAACTCTGAAGCTCTAAATATGAGAATTCACTTGAAAATAGTTTTTTGGAGGATGAAAACTTGTCCACCATTCACATTTAATGGTACAGAGGGGTTTATGGATCTTATACTGCTCACATACTTGGTTTTGCAATTAGTGCTTCTTCAGAATGTTTGTCCCTTAAAAGTCCAATGCGTGGACTTTATACACTATACCGTATTCTACACGGAAGAGTATTGTAGGAGAAAAGGCAGAAAACTCAGTAAGTATGTCAAGACAATTGTTGAATGCTTCCACCGTTCCTTTTAAAAGGATGAACTTCAGTCAGGTAGACTTTTCTTTAACGTCTCCAATCAAGTAATACTTGAGGAAAATGATTCTGTGGAAAGACATCCATTGAAGGCCAGAAACATCTACAGATGCAGTGTGATCCCAAGCAATGAAGCATGTGGCCCTTCATTGGCATTATATGATAACAGGAGGATCTTCTGGCAGAAGAGCTGACTTTTGCTGCGTTCTGCATGCTGCCCCTCCAAACCCATCTTTGATTGGCACCTATGCCCTATTGAAACTGGCATCACACCTTCTGAATGGGCCCGGTGCCAGGCTAGCAGATGGGTATGGGCAAAAGCATGCCAGAAACCCAGTATGTGCATCAAGTTTAAGTATTAGGGGCCCAAACTCTCATCCAGGGATATAAAAACTGCAGTCTGTTGAGAGCTTTTTGTGCTTAAGGTTAAAGGACATGCCATTTCTACTCCAGCTTAGAGGTTGATTAATTTTGAAAGTCAAACAGGAGCTCCTGTGGCTGTGTCAGGCAAAATTCTATCTTTGGTGAATGAGAATTACTACTTCATGTAGGGAAGAGAAAGTATTGTAATGAAGTTTCCAATGAGAGTTACTCTCCTGCAAGTGCCTCCAGCACTTAAGCAGCATGCATTCAGTGGAGATGAATATTTCCATTCTCCAGCAGAGCCAGGTGCAATCAAAGCCAGATCTTCAACCTGCTGCAGTAAAGAACCCTACATTTAGAAAGGGCAGGCAAAGTTTGGAAGAACTCCTTGGTGGCAGCTCTCACCGTGAGCTGATGGAGCTTCACGAAAGCGTATAAAGGAGATGAAGGAAAAACTCCACAAACAAAAACCCTTCAGGATACTTCACCCTCCACACCGAAAGAAAAAGTTTAGTCCTTTATCCTCAATGCAGGAATTGTTCTGAATTTTATATCAATAAAAACTTAGTTTACCAAAATGTTAGAATCAACTTAATGCATAAGTAACAAAGTTTTCTATTCTAACATTTATTTCATTGCATGTCTATCATGTATATAAACTTCACTTCTTGAATAATGGATTTTGCATAAAATTGAGTTCTAAATATCATATTCCTTATGATCGTCTCACACCAACTACAGAACTGGGCAGAAAAAAGGGGAGGGCATCATTCCTTATGACCACTTTAATCGTATCCCTCTAAATGCTCTTAAATTTACAGGAATGCCTATAAGGCCAGCTGTGGCCAAGAGAAGCTTTTCCTAATCGCCTTATAGCCATTGCTTTTTCTTTTCCACTGTGTAAACTTTATCTATGGAACAGATTCCATGAGACCGTTGTGAATACTTCAACGTATTCAAAACATATAACTGCCACAAATTAAACTACTAAAACTAAAGCTGGTGCATTGTAACTGCCAAGTAAAGCTGGCACGTCCCTCTGTCAGACTGCGGGAGAGTATGCCATACAGCCCTCAGAAAACACAATTCATCCAGAAGCACTCTTGTCACTTGCTCTGATATTAAAACAGAGAAAGTGACATTAATTAAAGAAGTGACATGAGCCAACAAAGGCAATGAAATTCTAAGCTTTGGCTCATGTGCAGACCTTATTCCAACTTACTCTGCTTAGGTATTGTGGCCATTTCTGGAGTCATGTGGCCACTTTCCCCCCTTCCTCCTCTCACCTCCCTGTTCTGGAACATTGTTTTCAGGCAACTAAAATTTTATCTCCAAGGTTGGACCAGCCAATTGGTGCGCTGGTAGTTGGTGCAAGGTTTCCCCAAAGAGTAGTGTGATGGCATGTGATGCCTTGACTGCACTCTGTAAGTGCATGAGAAGAACAGCTAGAGGCAGAGGAGAGCTGGTCTAACAGAAAGGCAAGCAACAGCTCACACAGAGCAGAGTACCTCGATTTGGTGGACCGGCAGCTAGGGGAGTCTGTCGTAGCTTGGGTCGTGAAAACCAATGGCGGCCGGTGGCCCTTAGCGAAAATCCGAACGAACATGAGGAAGAGGCAAGCGAGCAGGGGAGCACCCACAACTCTCCCGTCTTTGTTTCCATGGTGTGTTCTTTCAGTGTTTATCTCGTGTCTTCCTACGATGACTATGCGTGTACTCTTTCATTCACCTCCCCCACAATGCTACATCAGAAACTCCTTGCGGGCATTCTCTCAGGGTGCTTAAGCAAGGCCTTGCCTATGACAGACAGTGTTTCAAAAACGATAGGCTAGATGAACTCCAGAGCTAGTCTGTTACGGAAAAATAATTTTCCCAACTGCTAGGTTATCTGAGATGAAATTTTATGCTCTGTGTACTGTATCGTGTGTGTGTGTGTGTGTGTGTGTGTGTGTGTGTATGGCTCTGTACTTTTAGGGATGTTATTCTGTGTATTCTAGGGGAGACAAGTATCTGTTCATTTTCTTTTCAAGTATATTTTTAAACTATAAGAAACTATGTACTTCATAGATCTTAGGATTTATTGGGAAAAGTCTACTTTGCTAATGCATTGTGCAGGGAGTTAAAAAAAAAAAAACTGGACACTGCATTAAGCCTAAACAGTTTTGTATCTAGCAGAAAACAATTATGCGTAGCACTTGATTGAATTCATCCAGGAGTACCTAATAGCAGACCTAACAGCAAGTATAAACTTTTGTGGAGGGAATGCATGGATGTTGTTTGTTGTTAAATGGATTGATTTGTAGGCATGTAACATGCATAAGAAATCTGCTTTTCAAAGAATATAAACACAACTTTAACAGAAAATAAATTATTGGAATTTCTTTTAACTCAAGTGAATGAAAGGTTTGATTAAGAGTTTTGTACATAGTCAGAAGCTTTTGTTATGGTTTCTGGGCATTGGGAGTTTTATATTTGAGCTCAGGAATTTTCTGTCTGTGTAATTAGTCATGAGGTTTAATGTACATTTTTCATATCAGGCAGACAATGGCTTCAAAGAGACAGCAATGCTGCAAAGGAGCAAGAAAAGAAGGCCAAAGTTGACACACACAGAGGCAAAACAGTGTAAGAAAAATCAACACGTTTTGCAAAATCAATCATTGAAAATGTGTCAGTGTTCAGGAGACTGTCTTTAATTTGCAATCCAAGTGAAAAAGAGTATTTAAATATGAGAGGCAGTATTATTGAGCCCAGCATGCCTGCTACCACTTGTTTGACTAGCTCAGAATAGAACACTGAGAGGCAAGGGCTCAAAGTTAAATGAACATTTATACATTTTAAAATCAAATGAAGGATTCAGACTATATTCATGAATTAATTTTTTTTTTTTCAGAACCCTAAATTTAATCAGCTGGAATTACTTTTAAAGTGTCATCCTATTTAACTTTTGGGAATGATGAATTTGCCTTTTAATAGGGATGCCGTATTTTATCATGAAGATGAAACAAACTGTCTTTTGTTAATTATTCCCCAGAGACACTGGCCATTTTTCTCATCTAGGCTCAACATGGAGTAACAGCAGCTTTCCCCCAAATTTATTTCAAGAAAGAGCAATTGGAAGCTACAACATGTATGGAAAAGAGGCTCATGGAGAGCATAGCTTCCATTGTATATGTTCTGAGTGCCACCTGATGAAATTCTTAGAGGTGATGCTCCCAAAGCCTCACCCAGGAGGCCATGAACACAGAACACAGAAAAGCAGAAAAGAATGAAAGAGCGAATCTACACTAAAGAGTAGCAGATGAGTCATACGTGTCCGCGGCATCCAGTAACTGCTACAGATAGTTGTTGAAATCTTTGTTAGGAAATCATTATCAACATCAACTTCTACTAAAATCTTCCACTTAAGTGCGTGCCTAGCTCTGTGTTGAATGCTTTACGTGCATTATTTCATTTCGTTCTCTCAATAAACTAATAAGGAAGATGTGGAGGCTTAGGACGGTGAAGGAATTTGCTTGTGTGCTGCAGTTTGTATAATTGTCCCAATCTACAGTTGAACTCAGGTCTCTTGGCTCTACTGATTGATGTCCTTTGTCAAAGAACACTTTGAATTTAACGCTAGCCAGGGAAGATAGTTGCAAATGACATGCTCGTGACATGCTCATTTCTAAAATAACTGTGAAATATCTAATTGATAGTATTGGCAGCTCATTTAAGAAATCTGTTAGTGATAATGCTGATAACAGTGTCATTTTCCTTCAGATTGAGAACCTGGTGTGTCAAGCATCAGTGATATGTTTTTAATATTAAGTTCACAAAATCTGTGGAGGAACATCTGATATTTATAGTAAATCTAATGCTAAGAACTGGAGAAATGCATTAAAAAAGTACTATACTTGGGTCAAACAATATTTTTATGAAGAAAAAAAGTGAGAGCAGTCAACCAATAGCACATACAAACTGGTAAGAAAGAGTTGGTGGATTTTTTGCTTTTTGAAAAATGAATAATTTTATGCAGTTGTTTTGATTCTAAACAGCAGCAGGAAGATCAAAAGAAGCCTCTTTAAAACCCTATGATACAATTTGAATAGGCATCCTGTAAAAACAGATAATTTAGCAAATACTGGATTGTTCTTGACCATGTCTTTTTATTCATTGGGTAGTAAAGATACACTAATATTTAGAAAACTAGGTCTTTTGAGAGTAAAACAAAACAAAAAATACTTAGATTAGTAGAATCTTGATAAAGAGTATATTGTCATACAGAATTTGTTCAAGTACCCAAATACTTAATCTTTAATAGAAGTATAATTTGTGCAAGATTATTCAGTACCTTCAAGATATTTTTACATAATAGTAGTAATTTATTACAAATTTATAAATGATTTTATGAAAAAAATTGTAACATTTCATGCAGAGGCAAATGCTTAGGTGTTTTTAGTGGAGAAGAGATATTTAATAGGTATTGCAATGCTAGTTTTTGTGCTAGGTTACTTTTTTCTTTGGAGTATATACATAGCAAGGGAAAGAATGAACAAAATATAATATTACATTAGAATATTTGTTTTTGAGCACTTATAGTGATATAGGATTATTAATTTCAATTTCTGGAAAGTGTGAAGAAAAGCTATCCATTATACTTGATCTTGTTTCTATTAAAAGATCATGTGTTCCAATTCTAGCATAGATCTCCAGTGTCAAATGTGAGTATTACAGTTGAGAGTGGATATTATGTACACTTTCTTACAAAGTGTTAGGAAGATGTCAGAGAAGAAATAGTAAGACCCATTAAAAAACATCCCCAAACAATACATGTCAAGATAAGTGAGAAAAAAGCAAAAGAAAGCTGCATATCTAACGAGCAAATATTGCCATGTGATGAAAAAGAGAAGAAAAAAATTGTATAGACTCTATAGTATCAGAATTTCTACTCCAGCAAAAAACTTTTGAACAAGTGTAACTGTTCTGAAATTTAGTGTAATGTAAATTGAATGAATTATGGAATCATTGTAAAAATAGAGGTTTTTATTGGAAGAAGGACATTTAAGTTCTTTCTGACCCCGAAAATCTGTGAGATCCAAAAAGATGGTAAGAGATACTGAAACATAGAGGTTTTATGGAAAGAATTGATACAACTGAGCAAAAATTAGTTGTACTATTAATGAACGAGCAAAGCAAATCTGTGTCAGAGAACAGTGACCTAAAAGAGATCATCAAGAAGAAAAAAATAATAGTTCTCTTACCTGTGTGTGTAATATATCTTTGAATAATAAGAATATCACACAAGAAGGTAAAGACCTTTTCAAAATAGAGACCATTATTAAAGAGAAAGATTTCCCTTTGAAACCTAATTTCAGCATGAATTTTAGAAAGTGTTTTAAAAAGTGAGGGCGAGGTTAAAGCTGTTACATAGTAGGTTTTTAAACAAAATACACAATTTACAATACCATTTTAGGAAATGAGGTCAAGAACTATATTAGCCCTTAATTCATAGGCTGAAAATACAAAGACTTCATGATAGCTAAAAGAAATATGACTATCATTCCAGTATACTATCCAGCCAAATTAAATGTCTCTTAAGAGATAGTAGGGAACATTTGAGGTCTTAGGAAATCTGAAATCATTTTATAACAGATTACCACAAAGATAAAGGACACTTGAAAATACATAATTGAAAGAGACTTATAAGAGATAAATGAATTAAAAACTTAAGAGAAGATTTGATGATAACAATGTACAACCAGTTCAGTAAAAATCATTATGAACATAGAATTTTGTATTGCAATCCATATTCTAAGGTAGATTATAAACCATGGTTAGGAATTATAGAGTTGAAAGTTAAAGAAAGTTAAATTATATGTTAATCCTTCAAGCAAGCTTAAAATGTACTTAGTTAATAATGATGAAAATATCTGAATTAGAATGTAGCAGTGTTGGGTGTTTGAGAAACAGGTAAATGGATTGAAAAGTAGCCTATTATAAAATGAAGTTAAATATGAAGTATGTATCACTACCGCTAAGGAATGGGCAAAGAAGCACAAAGAAGAATAACAATAATATAAATTTACTGAGTGTTGGATCGTAATACAATTGCCAGTTATTATATTTGATAAAAATAGTCTGAAATCCTTTGTGGAGTATCATTGACAAAAATCCCTTATCAGTTGTCAAAAGAGAAGTACTTAAAACAATGAAAAGATCAAGGTTTTCCATGCGCATGTAAATAAAGAGTAAAATAAAGCAGGGTTTTTTGTTGTTGTTATATTTTACATTCTATAGTAAAACCATTAAAAGAGCTAAACAAAGACATTACAGAATGGCAGAAATTTAATAAAGCCAAGTGAAAATGTAATGATAGAATGTAATATGACCAGAATGCTACTGTTGATTTTTATGCTTAAAGAAAAGAAAATCTAGCAGATGCTTAATAAGAAATTATTACAAATGTAGTTACGACTGGAGGTGTTATAAGCAAACTCAGAACGGGACAAATCTGTTACCAATAGGTCTTCACAGTTTTCTAATGGAACCTGGCATACAGGTGAAATGGGTAGGGGCTCTGGTCCCTCCACTCATGTTTCAACTTGCGCATTTTCACTTTGATCTTCCACATATCAAGCTTTGTTTTTATTTAAAGCAATTTTTTTAATGTTTATTTATTTTTGAGAGCCAGAGAGAGAGAGAGACAGACAGACAGACAGACAGAACATGACTGGGGGAGGGGCAGAAACAGCCAGAGACCCAGAATCTGAAGCAGGCTCTAGTCTCTGGGCTGTCAGCACATGGCCCAATGTAGGGCTCAAATTCACGAATCATGAGATCATGACCTGAGCCGGAGTTGGACGCTTGACCAACTGAGCCATCCAGGCGCCCCCTGTGTATCGAGCTTTTGAGGAACATTCTATCACTAAAAGAGTTTGAAGATAACTGTGCTATAACATTTAATAAGCTACAAAGTTGAATATACAATCAATAATTTTTATTTGGAGGGGATTTAACACCTTTAGAGAGAATATGCTTTTGTTTACCAACTGTACAGGAACTCATTTTAAAAATTAAGTATGTGGTGATTTAGTAAATATTAAAAAAAAAACGATTTGGGGGCACCTGGGTGGCTCAGTCGGTTGAGTTTCCAACTCAGGTCGTGATCTCATGGTTCATGAGTTCAAGTCCCATATTGAGCTCACTGTTGCCACTTGTCAGCGCAGAGCTTGCTTCGGATCTTCTGTCTCCCTCTCTCTCTGCCCCTTCTCTGCTTTTGTTCTCTTTATTCTCTCAAAAAAAGAAAACAAACAAATAAAAAGGAAAAAAAAACCCAAAAAACCCCAGAATTTTTATATGTTATAGTCTTGGAATTCACTGCTGGAAGTAAATACTAAGATCAACTTGCTTGTTCTGTTTTTGTCTTTAGCCCTAACATTCTGTCTCCAGTTTCTACATATTCCAATTGTGTTTATTTGAAGCCACCTTCCCCTTGAGGCCTACTATTGCTATCCTTTCTGCATTTTCTGCCAAAGTTATACATTGTATATTTGTTTCAAAATTATTTTGCCTTTTTATCATTAAGCATATTTTACTTTATATTACAATTGTATATTATATCTTTTTAAAATTTTTTTAAGTGTATTAGAGAACAAGTGCATGTGCATGCATGAGTTGGGGGTGGTGCAGAGAGAGAGGGCGAGAAAGAATCCCAAGCAGGCTCCATGCTATCAGCACAGAGCCTGATGTGGGGCTCGAACCCATGAACTGTGAGATCGTGACCTGAGCTGAAATCAAGAGTTGGACACTTAACCAACTGAGCCACCCAGGCACCCCTATATTTTATCTTTTTGTTAATATTATTTTTAAATTCACATAGAGAAAAATTGACTTTTTGTCTGTGTGTATCTCTGTGGATTTTATCATACCACAACAGTTAGGGTATGAAAGAGATTCATCATCCCTAAAATCTTCCTCATACTATCGCTGTGTAGTTACACCCTTTCCTTAGTTCTAGGTGGTGGCAACCACTGATTTGTTCTCTGTCACTACAATTTTGTCTTTTTTTTTTTAATTTTTTTTTTAACGTTTATTTATTTTTGAGACAGGGAGAGATAGCATGAACAGGGGAGGGTCAGAGAGAGAGGGAGACACAGAATCTGAAACAGGCTCCAGGCTCTGAGCTGTCAGCACAGAGCCTGACGCGGGGCTCGAACTGACGGACTGCGAGATCATGACCTGAGCCGAAGTTGGATGCTTAACCGACTGAGCCACCCAGGCGCCCCCAATTTTGTCTTTTTAAGAATGTACAGAATTCCTATCCGTGGGATCATACAGCATGTACCTTTTGAGACTGGATTTGTTTCACGTAGCATAGTACCTTCAAAGTTCATCCAAGTTGTACATAGCCATAGTTCATTTCTTTTTATTGCCGAGTAGTATTATATTGTATGGATGCACCACAATTTGTTTATTCTGCTATTGAAGGACATATGGATAGTGTGATCCCTTCAACTTTGTTCTCTTTCAAATTATTTATCTCTTCTAGTTCCTACCTTTCTGTATAGATTTTTAAATCAAGTTGCCTGTATTTACAAAAAAAAAAAAAAGGCAAAAGAAAGAAACTTTACTGAGATTTTGGTTGGTATTGGATTAAATCCATAGATAAATTTGGAGAGAATTGTCATTTTTACTATGTGGAGTCTTTCAATCCACAAATACATTACATTTCTCCATTTCTTTAGGTGTTTGATTTCTTTCATCAGCATTTTATAGTTTTTAGCATAATTGGCCTTGTACATGTACTGTTACTAAGTATACATGAAGGTTTTATATTTTTGGTGCTATTGAAAATGTCATTGCTTTTGTAATTTTGGTTTCAAATTTTACACTATTAGCATATAGAAATATATTTGATTTTTGCATGTTGACCTTATGTTCCATGATCTTGGAAAACTTATTTATTCTAGGATTTTTTTTCTGATTCTTTGGGATTTTCTATATGGATAATCCTGTCTTCTGTAAAAAGGGACCACTTTATTTCTTCTTTTCCAATCTGTATGTCTTTTATTTTTTTCCTTGACTCCTTGCACTGGCCATGACTTCTAGTACTTTATTGAATAGGATTAGTGATAATGGATATCTTTGACTTGATCCAAATTTTAGGGAGAAAGCTTTCAGCCTCTCATCATTTAGTATCATGTTAACAATAAGATAGGTATTTTGTAAATAGTCTTTATAAAGTTGAGGGAGCTCTCTCCTAGTATACTGAAAGTTTTTTTTTATCAGGAATAGGTATTAAATTTGTCAAATGCTTTTTCTGCTTCAATTGTTATGATTGTGTGGTTTTTCTCATTTAGACTTCATATGGTGGATGACAGTAGTTTTGTTTTGTTTTTCATCAGAGTCATATGGGCTGTTGGTCTATAGTTTCCTTTTTCTTCTCTTTTTTCCTACTAATTTAGTCTAGTTTTGATATCAGGGTAATGCTGGCTTCATAAAATGAGTTGTGAGTTAATCTCTCCTTTTCTGCTTCCTGGAAATGAGTAGGTACAGTTGGTATTATTTCTTTTGTAAATGTTTTGTAGAATTCTACAGTGAAGTCACTGGGCCTAGAGATACTTTTTACCAGGAGCTTTTTTTTTTTTTTTTTTTAACTTCATTTTACTTTCATTAATAGTTTTAGGACTAATTTGGTTGTTTCATCTTAGATAATTTTTAGTAATTTGTGATTTTTAAGGAACTGGTCCATTGTATCTAAATGGTTCAAATTTGTATGTATAAAGTTGTTCATAATTGTACTTATTTTGAGAGAGAAGCGTGCAAGTAGGGGAGAAGGGCAGAGGGAGAGAGAGAGAATCTTAAGCATACTCCATGCTCAGTATAGAGCCCAATGTGGAGCTTGATCCCAAAACCTGGGATCATGGTTGAGCTGAAATCAAGAGTCAGATGTTCAACTGACTAAATCACCCAGGTGCCCCCATATTTATTATACTTTGAATGTCAGCAGGTTCTATAGTGATGTTCCCTGTTTCATTCCTGATATAGATAATTTTTATCTTTTTCTTGCTAGTTGCTCTGGGTAGGATTTCCAGTACTATGTTGAGTAAAATTGGTGAGAGTGAGTATCCTTGTCTTGTTCCTGATCTTAAGGAAAAGCTTTAAGCTTTTCACAGTTCAGTATGATGTTCGGTATCAGCTTCTCATAATTGGCCTTAATTATGTTGAGGTATGTTCTTTCTATACCTGAATTTTTGAGAGGCTTTCATGGTGAAAGGATGTTGAATTTGTCAGATGCTTTTTTTTTAAATCTACTGACATGATCTTATGACTTCTATCCTTCATTTTGTTAATGTGGTGGGTGGATTTCATTGATTGATTTGCATATGTTGAACCATCCTTGCATTTCAAAAATAAATCCTACTTCATCATGATATATGAACCTTTAATGTACTGCTGAATTCATTTTGCCAATATTTTGTTGAGTACTTTTGTGTATATGTTCATCAGGGATATTGGCCTATAATTTTTTTTCTTGGAGTGTCCTTGTCTGGCTTGATCTTTACTATTGTCTTCCTAGTCTCTATTTCATTTATTTCCACTCTGATCTTTGTTATTTCCTTCTTTCTACTAACTTTGAGATTTGCTCTTTTTCTGGGGTCTTAGTGTGTAAAGTTACATTGTTATTTTAGATTTTTCTTTTTTCTTAGTGTAGAAGTTTATTGTTACACACTTTCCTCTTAGAACTGCTTTTGCTGCATTCCATAAGTATTGATATGTGGTATTTTCATTTTCATTTGTTTCAAGTATTTTTTAATTGGAAAGTGTACTTTACTCATTTATTTTTTGAAATTTTTATAGTTGACACACAAAGTGAGATTAATTTCAGGTGTATAACGCAGTGATTCAGCTTCTTTATAGGATATTCTATACTCACCACGAGTGTAGCTACCATCTGTCAGCATACAATACTATTACAATACCATTGACTATATTCACTATGCTGTGCCTTTTATTCTCATGACTTATTCATTCCATAACTGGAAGCCTGTATTTCCCACTCCCCTTCACCCATTTTGCCCATCCTTCCACCCCCATTCCCTCTGGCAACCATCACTCTGTTCTCTGTATTTATAGGTCTGATTCTACCTTATTTTTGCTTGTTTGTTTGTTTTATTCTACAGATGAGTGAAATTATATGGTATTTGTCTCTCTCAGTCTGAGTTATTTCACTTAGCATAATATCCTCTAGGTCCATCCATGTAGTTGCAAATGGCACAATCTTATCCTTTTTTACGGCTATGTAACATTCATATGTGTGTGTGTGTATGTGTGTGTGTATACATCATATCTTCCTTATCCATTAACTATTGATGGGCACTCAGACTGCTGCCATATCTTGGCTATTGTAAATAATGCTATAGTAAACATAGAGGTGAGTATATCTTTTTGAATTAGTGTTTTCATTTTCTTTGGGTAAATACCCGGTAGTGGAATTATTGGATCATGTGGTATTTCCATCTTTAATTGTTTGAAGAACCCCCATACTATTTTCCACAGTGGCTGTACCAATTTACATTCCCACCAACAGTGTGTGAAAGTTCCTTTTCCTCTACATCCTCACCAACATTTGTTATTTCTTGTTTGTTATTTCTTGTTATTTCATGATTAGTGATGTTGAGCATCTTTTCATGTGTCTGCTGGACAACTGTATGTCTTCTTGGAAAAATGTCTGTTTAGATCCTCTGCCCATTTTCAAAATTTATTTGAGAAAGAGAGCAGGAGAGGGGCAGAGAGAGAGGGAGACAGAAGATCTGAAGTGGCTCTGTGCTGATGACAGACAGCCCAATGCAGGGCTTGAACTCACGAGCCATGAGATCATGACCTGAACTAAAGTTAGGCTTTAACTGACTAAGCCACCCAGTTGTCATCCCCTTCCCATTAAAAAAATAATAATAATGTTTATTAATTTTTTGAGAGAGAGAGACAGAGCGTGAGTGGGGGAGGGGCAGAGAGAGAGGGAGACACAGAATCTGAAGCAGGCTCCAGGCTCTGAGCTGTCAGCACGGAGCCCAGTGAGGGGCTCAAACTCATGACCCTGAGATCATGACCTGAGCTAAAATCAAGAGTCGGATACTTAACTGACTGAGCCACTGGGGCGTAAACAAGTGCTATGTATTTTCTAAATTCCATTGTGATTTCTTCTTTGGCCTAGGATCTAGCCATTATGGTCACATAATGTAGCCTTAATAATTCTTATTCTTTGATATTCAAGGAAACCTTTCTGGGTAAAATTATGGGCAATTGAAAAATGTTTTGTTTTTGAAAAGAATGTATGTTATTTAATTGTTTTGTTATTTTATGTGGCCTTTAGATAAAAACTGTTAATTGTATTATTCTAATTTATTTTTGTCTGCTTGCCTATACATTATGGATTGTTTTAAAATATTCCATGATTTTTACACTTTCTCATTTTTTTTCTTATAATTCTGGTGGTTTTCATTTCTCTATTATGAAGGTACATTATCAGATGTTTTCAAGTTCATGAATTTAGTCATTCCATTGAATTAATTTTTTTCTATTGAATCATTGTTTGTAATGATTAAGTGGTACTAACTTTAGTAATTCTTTTGTCCTCAGATTTGTATAATTTTGAAAATACATATTCCGGCCTTTTTTTCAGCCCGTTTTAGCTAGTTTATTTATCTTTTCATTTTCTCTGCATCGCTAGGTTTTAGTTATGTCTCATATATAGTATGCATTTATCTATTTTTCTGACAATCTTACAGTTTCTTTTCTTACTGGTGAAGTTAGTCTACTCAAATTTATTATGATTATGGCATGTTTTTTCACATCTAAGATGTCTGTGATTATAAGATACATCATTTTATGTACATATGTTGAGTCTCCATTAGATGCTTAAAAGTTCATAATTATCTGTCTCTTCAATCATTCTTTTTGTGTTTATATAAGACCTGCTTTATATCTAATGCCTAATACTTCCCATTAAACTAGAACACAGTACCTTTAAAATAGTCTTACATGTGGAACTCATAGAGTACTCAGTTGGTACAGTCCTGTCTTAACATTTTTTGACTACTATCAAGTTAGGTACCACTTTTCTGTTTTGGACTGGTTAATTAGTTTTTCTACATGCACAAATCATTGTAAATGACAACTGTAACATGTAATGTTGCCAGCAATGTAGAAGACTCAACGGAAGTGAAGACAGACATCGGGGCTAGGTTTGTACCTGTATAGGCAGTGACAACTCTCCACTGCTGTGTGGTCAACAGCAACTGTAAGATGTCTTCAGTTATAAGATGCATTCAAATTTTAGAGATAATATAATATGAAAAAATGTGTGGCTAAAAATTGATATAAAATTGGTATTTATTTCTTTCATCAGATTTTATATTTTCTCTGCCTTTTAAAAAAACTGTTCTTTTCCTATCTTCTATTTTTTTCTATTTTTGCCTATCTTCCTATTTTTAGGTCTTTTTAAAATTCTTTTTTCCCTTATAGATTTTGAAGTTATCAATTTTATTTCTATTATTGTAGAGGTTGCCTATAAACTTTCAGTACACTCTCTTGATTTAATAAACTATGAATCTAATCATTGTCTCCCTGTTTCTCTTGAATAAATACATGGCATTACGACCCTGTAACTCTAGTCATCATGTTCCTGTTTTGTTCATTATTTTTCTTCATGTTTTTAGTGCACCTTATTCTAGATTGATAATTATTTTCTCCCAGCATATGAATATATAATATTATACGAATAATGATATTATTCGATGTCTTCCTACTGCCTTGTTGCTGTTAGGTCTGCTGTCACTTCATCTGTCTTTTGTATGTAATCTAATCTTTTCTATCGAGTTGTTTGTTAGAACTTTGTCTTAAATGTTCTGCAGTTTTGACTATGGTGGGCTGGAGTGCAGATTTCTTATCTTGTGGACTTGCAATTCTTAAATCAGAGGATTCATGACTTTTATCGGTATTTGAAAGTTATCAGATATTATTTATTCAGAAGTGCCTGGCCTCTGTTCTCTCTATTCTCTATTTCTGGAGCTTTTTAGAAAATTGTGTTACTGTCACATATTTCCTTGATGTTTCATAATCTCTTCTTCATATCTTATATCTCTATTTCCTGTGTGGGAAATTCTTATAATATATCATAAAATTATTTATCATATTATATGATTATATAATTATATAATCTTATATATAATATATATTATATTTATATATAATTATATATAATATATAATTATATAAATATATATCATAAAACTAATATATCATAAAATAACCAGCACTCTAGAACCTCTAACATCTCTTCCCTCCCTTGTATTAGTAACAACACTAGTCTACACTATTTATGGTTTTAATTATACTGTTTTTTATTACAGTGTACGTGTGTATCCCTAAACAAATATAATTTGTTTGTGGGTTTTAAATTTATATAAATATAATCATAAGTATGCATTCTGTTTTATGTTTTTTTTTCTACTTACCATTATGTCTAAGATATATTTATATTACTGCAGTATATGTATTTCACTCATTTTTTTTCTACGATGTGTTTCATGCTATGACTATAGTACAGTGTGTTACACATTCTAATGAAGATAGATGTGCAGGTAGTTTCCAGTATTTGACTATTCCAAATTCAAACTTACTCCCAGATTTCATCTTGGAGTTCAAATGTATTCCTTGTTCCTGGTCACTGGCTCTTATAGCTCTCTGATGCTTTCTGAATTAGAATCAATTTGTTCATTTTTTCATAAAATATTTTGCATTGTTTCTTATGCTACTGATACTTTGTTATCATTTCAAGCAGATAATTGAGCTATATGGGAGGTCTGAGTTTCTTGGGATTTATGCCTTTTGTTTATTTTCTTTACTATTTTGTAGTGTTGGATCATTTCCTCATCTGTAGCCATGCTTTATCGCTGGAGGTCATGGGAGTCCAGTGTGTCCCTTGAAGATTTGTTTCTTTTGCTTCTGCAAGGTGCTCTGTGTTACCATTTGACTTCAAGTCCCCTGTACCATACAATTGTGTGAATTTGAGCCTCAATTCCTGAAGGCAACTTTGGCAGAATAAATTATCAGGAAAGACTGTACTTTGCCTCACACTCATGGTCTAGGCCAAAATAAGGTGGGGTTTTTTGTTTTTCTTTCTGTGTTTGTCGTTGGTGAATTCCCTTTCTTCTTTTATTCTTTCCCTCTCCTTCCTCTACCTCCTTCCCTCCCTTTCTTTCTCCCCACTTTCTCCCCTTCCCCCATCTCCCTATTTCTTTTGCTCTCTTTTTTTTAATGTTTCACACTAATACAAGACATAGCACTTTAAAAATTCTGACTTTATGTGGCCATCTTAACTTCAAATGTCTGCCTCTTGCAGACCCAGAGACTTGTCTTTTTCCCAAGAGAGCTTTAACACTAATGTCCTTGTTTATCCAGAGTGGGCAGCCTTTCTACCTAGCCTAGAACATTAAGGCTCCCTGTGGTTTTTAGATTTCTCTTTATTTTTGACTTCCTTATTATTTATTTATTTCACCAGATGAACTCTTCATTTATAAGAAAGTTTGATTATTATATTCAGCGTCCTATTTATTTTATACAAGGTTTTTGGTTTATCTAGTGTGCTACTTTATTGACATTTTTTATCAGACTTCATCATATTTTAGTTTTTCTAGTTGCCTTCTGTGTAAACCTGGTTGCCAATGTCAGAAGCTCAAATGTATTAAACAAAGGGGATTTTTTTTTAACTCTTATCACTGAGAAGTATAGGGCTTTTTCTGGCTTCAGGTATGGATAGTATAGGGCTTAAGCAGTGTCCACAGAGCCCTTTCTTGCTTCCTACCTTAACCTCACTTTTATCAGTGTTGGATTTGACTTTTCAGACTTTATTTTCAGTTTAACTGAGGAAGGTAATTTCTAGGGTTTGGTATCCTTACATCTGATGGTCTACTTGTATTACATTGCATTTTAATGTCAAATCTTAGGGAGTAACTTTTTACCTAGTTGGGGCATGTTGCTCTTTCTGAACTGGTTGCTGTGGCCAGTGGGTTTGTGTATCCCAATTAGCCAGGCTTGGTCATGTGCCCAACTCTGAGATGTAAGGGCGGGAGTACTGTGTGAAGCAATCCTACTAGATCCACGTGGGTAGTGGGAGGTTTGGTTCCTCAAGGGAAAAACCAGATAGACTTCCTAGTGAATAGAAAAAAGTGCTAGGAGGGCAGATATTCTATATGTGCAAGATGCATTTTTAGCAGCTCATCAGAGCTCTCATCAGAAATTTATTTTTGTTTATTTATTTATTTTGGGGGGGGAAAGAGCAAAAGCAGGGGAAGGGCAAAGAGAGGGGGAGAGAGAAAAGCCCAACCAGGCTCCTCGCTGTCAGTGCAGAGCCCCATGCAGGGCTCGAACCCATGAACCCTGAGATCATGACCTGAGCCAAAAACCAAGTGTTGGGCGCTTAACTGACTGAGCCGGCTAGGTGCCCCTTTAAAAAATATTTTTAAGGGGCGCCTGGGTGGCGCAGTCGGTTAAACGTCCGACTTCAGCCAGGTCACGATCTCGCGGTCCGTGAGTTCGAGCCCCGCGTCGGGCTCTGGGCTGATGGCCCAGAGCCTGGAGCCTGTTTCCGATTCTGTGTCTTCCCTCTCTCTCTGCCCCTCCCCCGTTCATGCTCTGTCTCTCTCTGTCCCAAAAATAAATAAACGTTGAAAAAAAAAATTTTTTTTAAATAAAAAAAAAATATTTTTAAGTTTATTTATTTATCTCATCAGAAATTTAAATGGAGGTGTGAGACTGCTATACTGTCAACACTGTCACTGTCGATGATTGAGCATTCTTTTCAAACCCTAATAGATTAATCAGCAGCAATCTACCAAGCAAGAGCCCTTTTCCTCCATCATCAAGTCCTACCAATTTCACTTTCTGAAATCTCTGAAATCTATGTACCATTGATAGTCTAGTCCAAGCTGTAGTCCTCTTTTATGTGATCAATCAAAAGTAAATCCTTACTGATGGGTCCAGTGTCTACTCTGGTTCCCCTTCAGTCTGTTCTCCACGCTGTAGTGTAGTGATATGCTCAGAATGCATGTCTAATTATGTGTTTTCTATCCTCCACCTATACCTCAAGTTTTTAAAACCTTTCATTAGGCAGAAGTTATTAACCAGATTTGCATCTGGCCCAACATCACTTCTCAAACTGTCCTGGCTCAATAATTCCCTTTTGTATAGATTTAATTATGCATCCTCTTATTACTATCTACCTCCCCCTTTTTACATTTATTATACTTAAAGTTTTGCACTTGTGCTTGAGTATTTGATGAATGTCCGATTTCTCCATTAGACTATAAAAGCACATACCATGTCTGTTTTCCATTATCTTTTAATTTTTTAATTACAAATGTTTAATCTTTTAATACCAGCTAGAATGTGGTTAGCTACAGTAGAAAATAATATTTGTTTCATTCATTAATTGATGGATTACCAAAAAGAGACCCTCCATGGTAACTAGGACAACTTATTTGTTCAACATCCATCTCCAAGAGCTTTCTAGTCCATTGATTTTGGATTTAGGCCTTCCAATATAATCTGACTTGGAAGTTTATGGAGAATATTATGTAGCTATCAGATGACAAGTGTGGGATGTTTCGAATATAGGTCAACATATAGTTATGTTCCTGTGAATAATGTGAAAGGGAGATGCAGACTTTAAGTGGTAGGGCTGTACTGACTGAAATCAGCAAGGAGTAGCCCATTGCAGCTTTCCCAGAGCCAGTGTTGTACTAAGTGGACCGGGATTAGGACAGGGCTGTTTCTCCCCAGGCTTGGGCACCGCACTAGTAAAAATAGTCTGCTGTAGGGTGGGAAGAAAGGCTTTTCTTATTTCTTCTATAACAGGACTGGACCCCTTCTTCTGTACATACTCTCTTTTGTTTTTTCTTGCTTTAGATATGGATAATCCATTCCTCTTGCATGGGTGAAAGTGGAATGAATTTACATACATCAAGGCGAAAAGAGAGTTTTACTTGATCTAGACAAGTTTAATTTTTTTGCTACTGTAAAGAGGTCTGGGTTCATAATTTGTATCCAGTATCAACTAACATTGAAGTAATAGTTTCTTCAAATGGTTGGTAACGTTTCTGATGTTAAAAATTTTGGAGAGTGGTTAAAAAACTGTGCATAAGTTGACTCTACTGTAAAGTAGAATTGACATATTTTAGTAAATTTGTGTTTTGTTTTTTGTTTTTTTTGCATCTATCATGTGAAATAAAAGAAAGTCCATGGAGTAGGAGAAATTTTAGAAGTAGTCATAAGAGGACAGTGTTTGATAAACATACTGAAAATTTACCTGAAGAATTTTATCTTGTTCTCTATTTGTTAGGTGCTGCTATTTAATCATATCGAATACTAGCTTCACCATCTTTCCTTTCACTTTCCTTTAAACATAATACTGACACTTAACACAATGCCTTGCAAATCCTAGCCTCATGGTAAAGAAGTACTGGTTGAATGAATGAAGGAATGCATGGATGAAGAATGAATGGATGAATGGCAAGTTTCTAGACTTTTATAGCACAAATAAATATACAAGTCAACATACCAAGATTTGAAAAACATAATTTTTTAAATAATTTAGATAACGGAGATGAAAGGATCGATTGGATCTAAAAATTTGAACAGTGGAATTTTCAGAAGTTGAATTGCTATATCTAAATACAAATGGCAAATATAAGATAAAATGAAATTGAAATGCACACAATTATGAGATACACATTCTTTAATGTAGGAATGATGGATTGCCAGGGTCAGAAGATGATTTTTAAAAGAGTTTATTCTCATTATCACTTGATTTATTTTAGAATTTTGCCACATAGAAATTGTTCTGAACTTTTTAGTTAAGATGCATATGTTTTCTTTCTGAAATTATCATAGATTTTAATTTAGTAACATGAATCAGTGGATTTTAATATGTATCATTTACTGGGTTTAATGCTGTACATCTAGAAAATATTTCCCCTACATTGGATCTGTGTGATTAATATCTGTTGTTTTCCATGATTGAATATTTGAATATGGTTTATGGCAAAGTGTGGGCTCTGGCATCAGGTAGATTTGAGTTTCAATCCCCAACCTGATACTTCTCAGCAAATTATTCAACTTTTGAACCTTAGTCGGATCTTGTGTAACATGGAGATAATACCTACCATAAGAAGTTCTTGGGAGGATGCAATAAGTGAATATATGTGAAGTGCTTAGCTCAGTGTCTGCTATATAGTAGGTGTTCGGTAATTGTGAACAGCCAATTCTCACCACCCCCCTTGTGTTTTGTTCTGCAGCTTTCCCCACAAATAAACCAGATAAAGATGCAAGACATGTAATAAAAGTGGTGAGTATCGCTCTTAAATTTGTATTTCACTTTTTTCTTTTCTGCTTTTTTCCTGGTATCTTTGTAAAACTGTTTCTTAGCTTTTCTAATTTTACTTATCGATAAATATAGTATTATGGTATATTTTCACATTCTTAAAATGTAAAGATTGGAGAACTTTGTTCTTCTGTGTTGACATTTATCATCTTTGTATCCTATCTAGCTATCTCTCCTCTTATTTCTTCCCTTCCTTCCTCTCTACTCTAGATGGTAAGGTCCTTAAAGGCGAGGATGAGGTTTTATTTCTGTTTGTATCCCCTATGCCTAACACAATGGATGAAATGTAGTAGACACTTAATAAAGGTATCATGTATGAATGAACCCCAGGGTAGTTTACAGTATATCTACCCTGATGTCCATGTTGGTAGATGCTGAATATCTTTGTATGTGTGTATATCCAGTTGTCAGTATTTTTAGTAGGTTCTTTCCATAAGAAGACTACTTTCATGTGTAAGATTGTATAGACAGCATTACAGGTGTTAAATTTAAACGTGAGATTCTCCAAGTTTAGTGCTTTCTGAGCTTTTAATGGAAATTTGATGCCTCTATTTTATAGTAAATTATTCAAGCACTATTATATATTACCAATGTGTACTCATATTTTCACAGTTGAAATACCAAATCTATCTTTAAGATTTTTTTCCTAATAAAATTAATTGTTCCTATCTTTTATAGGAATATCAGGAAAATGGCCCATTATTTTCAGAACTTAAATTTTATCAAAGAGCTGCAAAAAAAGACTATAGTAAGTAAATTTAGCAAAGCAAGCTACTTCTGTATAGTTTGCTGAAGTGAGTGTTAATATATTTCTCTTTTCTGGCCTTCTGGAAAATTCTTTTCAATCACGAATTTTATTGTAAAATGATACAATTAGTTATTATATAAAAATAAGATAGATGGTATATAAATGTTGATATTACATACATAATGAGTTATATATTTCAAATCAAAGTTGTTTCCACTACTTTACATACAATATTAGTTTGTTGGTCTAAGCTACTAAGTGTTCTTAAGTGTAAAAGAATAGTAGAATGAAATCATAATTTTTAATAGAAAACCATGTGGAGTCAAAGGTAATAAAGAAAATATATTAAAATGGGCAGCAGATATATAAACAAAAGGAATGGCCATAGAATGGATTAGTGTAAGGTGTATGGAAATGATTAAACATTGAAATGATTTAGAACATTTAGAAGCTAAAACTTTTAGAACTTTTAGAAGCTAAAAGTGTTAGAAACTTGAATATTGGAAAATCAGTTGGAGCTGGAAATCACATGTGAGAACCACCAGTTAGAGGAATTTAATGAGAAATGAATGTGAGCAGAGCTGAGGAATAAGTGAAACATTTTATAAATACAGTAGAATATAGATGGACAAAGTAAAACTTAATGGAAGTTGATATGAATAAAAGTGATATAGTCAAGATCCTCTACATTATGCTTAAGAAAAAGAATAATGAGTCTAGACTCAATAATTAACTTTGTTTTCCTTAATAAAACCTAAATGTTATGAAAGTAGTCTTTCCTAACTGCTTAAACTATGTCAGGGTGACAAATAGAATCCATTAAACATTGATTATCTATTGTAGAGCTGTCTTACACATTAAACATATATGGTAGAAAAGTGGAGAATAAACTACCTGATGATTTCAGTGGATTTGACTTTTTTAGACTAAATTTAGTCAAAAAAGTTTCTGTATAACAATTTCATAGTAAATGATTTTTCTGCCCAATTTCTATTTTTCAACCACCATGGCTTTAGATTTTTAAGTAATGGAAAAGAAAAAGCCATCTCTCTACTGATTCTTTGGTAGTTAACATATGTTATATTTTATTTTATTTAATTTTTTGAGCATATGTTATGTTTTGGAATTTAACATAAAGGGAATGCATTTTTTTCATGAATAGAAAGATTTGAGTATATGATAGCAGTGCATTTTATGACCATGACTACTTCTGTTTTGGTTATAATTGATTTAATTTAAAATTTCTGTATATGTTTTTATGTTAATTATGGTGACAGAGTATTTAAAAGCCACTGGATAGATAGATATTAGATTCTTTAAAACATTTTCCAGGAAGTCTAATTTCTACTTAGGTTAGCTAGATAAGTTTTAGGATCTATGTAAAAGTGAGAAATAACATTTCTAAAATTAATAACTTTTTCCTGTTAAATTTGTCTTTGTAGTCAAAAACTGGATAGAACTCAAACAACTTGATTATTTAGGAATTCCTATGTTTTATGGATCCGGTATTACTGAATTCAAGGGAAGAAGGTAAAATGCAATTATTATAATCAAGTGTTGTTCTATGACTGTTTCTTACGTGGTCTAATACCTGTTGCTATGTAACTAATTACCTAATTCATAGTGATTTATAACAACAGACTAATATCATCTTAGTTTCCATGATCAGTTTCTATAACTGGGTTACCAGCTCGGGACTTGTGAGGATGTAGTTAGTTGCCTGCTGGGTTACAGTCATCTCCCTACTTGACTGGGGAAGGATCTCTTTTCAAGGTCACTGCTGTAGCTATTGGCAAGCCTCACTTTCCCATCATGTAGGTCTCTCCATAGGCTGCCTCAATGTTATAAAGACATGGTGGCTGGCTTTCCCTAAAGGAAGTAATAGGAACAGAGAGAGAGAGAGAGAGAGAGAGAGGAAGAGAGCATATGCACGTGCGTGCGCGCGCGCGCACACACACACACACACACACACACACACACACACGAGCATGCATCCAAGAAGAAAGCCAAAGCCTTTTTATAATTGAAACTGTTTTATCAAAATTTTATTTAACTTCTAGTTAGTTAATATAGAGGGTAATATTAGTTTCAGGAGTAGAATGTAGGGATTCATCACTTACATATAATACCCAGTGCAAATCGTAACAAGTGCCCTCCTTAATCTCCATCACCCGTTTAGTCCATCCCTCACCCATGCCTCTCCAACAACCCTCAGTTTGTTCCTTATAGTTAAGAGTCTTCTGGTTTGCTCCCTTCTCTTTTTTCCCCCTTCCCCTATGTTCATCTGTTTTGTCTCTTAAATTCCACATATGATATTTGTCTTTCTTTGACTGACTTATTTCAAATCTTATAGTAATATCACATCATTTCCACTGTAGTCTCTTTGCTAGAGGCAAGTCACTAAGTCTACTCCATATGTAAGAGGAGATTCAATTAAACATCATCTCTTGAGAAGAGGCACAAGAAAAAATTTGTGGAAATATTTTTAAAATCACCACATATGGCTAGTCATCACATATAAATAACTGAGTAGTGATTTTTAAAGAAGAAAAAAATTCGGGGCACCTGGGTGGCTCAATTGATCAAGCATCCGACTTTAGCTCAGGTCATGATCTCGTGGTTTGTGAGTTGGAGCCCCGTATCCGGCTCTGTGCTGACAGCTCAGAACATGGAGCCTGCTTCAGATTCTGTGTCTTCTCTCTCTCTGCCCATCCCCTGTTCACATTCTGTCTCTATCTCTCAAAAATAAACATTAAAAAAAATTAAAAAAGAAAAAAATTCTATTTGTTAGGTATCCCATTTGGTCCTTTCAATAGCCTTTAAAATAGTGATGTTTTCTTTCCTAAGTGAGAAAATAGGCTCAGTGTTCAGTGCTTTGTTCAAATGGTCTTCAAATGCTATCACTAAAAAATGAACAAACAGTAATCTGGAAACAAAGTAAAGGACTGTTAATAGAGGACTGAGTGACTGAGTAGATCATGGTATATCCATATCATGTACTATTATGCAGCCCATGAAAGGAATCAATTACAGCTATACCAGTTGAGGGGTGCATAGGTAGCTTGGTGATGAAGCGTCCGACTCTTGATTTTGGCTCAGGTCATGACCTGAGTTCATGGGATCGAGCACTGTGTTGGGCTTCATGCTGTGAGCACGCAGAGCCCACTTGGGATTCTCTCTCTCTGCCTCTCCCCATCCCTTCCCACCCCGAATAAACAGACATTAAAAAGAGAGCTAATGCAGTTGATTCGGAAGGATCTCAGTGAGCTATTAATGAAAAAAAGTATGATGCAGAAAAGTGCATATAATAAGATCACATTTTTGTAAAACAAGGACAAAAATTCCTCTATGTCTGTGTTCATGTGTGTATACATAGATCAATAAAGAATAGGGGCTGGTGTGGATCTGTTAAGGGAAGACAAGAAGGGGTGGAGGTGCCAAACAGAAAGGAAGTACATTTTTTAAAAAAGTCATATTTGTATGTGTATGGAGAAAGTAATTATGATTTATAAGCTCAAGAAACAAATATAAATAAAAATTTCTGTCCAAACAAATAATTTGTTCAAGGTCACACAGTGAGAAGGTGATGGAGTCAAAATGAATCAAACTCAGGACTCTTTAATTTAGAAAGAGTATTCTCTTTTCATGGTCTAAGAGTGAGTATGAATGTTTCAGCACAACATTCTCTTCTACTAGAAAACTAACTGCAAAGTAAATACTGACTAGTATTTTTCTGTAAAAGAACAGCAAGATTATTAACGTACACTCATTCTTTAATGGTTCAGGTTGCAGTATTCTTCGTTGTTAGGTTGAGGGTATTTTTCCTTGTTTCAAATTCATAAATAGGCAGTTTCAAGCATTGCTATCTTAAGATCTCTTTTTGACGTCTCCTTCTTATAGTTACAGATTTATGGTAATGGAAAGACTAGGAATAGATTTACAGAAGATCTCAGACCAGAATGGTACTTTTAAAAAGTCAACTGTCCTGCAGCTAGGTATCCGAATGGTAAGAAGGAATGACTTATTTCACATGCCTCATTTTCAGATTATTTACTTGTTACAATACACAAATCGTTGCCCTTTGTGGAATTATCAGAGAATGAAGGATTATTGCCCTAGAAATGTCAGTTATTTAGAGTAGAGGCTATTTTGGTGAAATTGATAACAGTGGGCTCTGTAAGTGACAGAATGTGCTGTGTTTGGCACTACAAACTCAATTAGGCATTGGTTCTACAGTCTGATTTTTTTTTTCCCCTCACAGCTTTGTTTTACATATCAGAACAAGCTTGCATTGCTATAAGAATAACCTCTCTTTTGTCAGTTGTATTTATAACAATGCAAACTATGGCAAAATATATTATTTTCCATACTAAACATGTGACAGTATGGGGCGCTGTGCAGTTTTTATTATGAGTTTGGGATGGTGGCAGTAATTAGTATGGCAATGAATAATATATACTTTGCCAAATAAGAAGCAATGAAATCTTAATAGCACCCATGCACACATTTTGTTTATATCACATATTTGTCTTATCTTGTTTGTGTTGGGTTTGCCCAAGCTCCATTTTATTTTTTCCATTTTAAATAGAATGAAACTACTCATGCCAGGTTGGGATGTGGCAAATAGAACTCGCTAATTTTCCCGTTCATCCATTCATCCGTTTAGCCAGCCAGCAAATGTTTATTGAGCACTGGGTGAAGGTAATATGCAAGGCTCAAGGGCTTTAAAGATGAAGCTCAGGTTTTTTTCCTATTACTGTCCAGAGGGAGAATGCCTTTCTCTGAGCTCATGGACACGGTGTTTTGTTCTGGGGTCTCCAAAACTTGATTTATAATCATTGCTTGGGTGAGGAATTCCTGAGTGGGCTTCATGATTATTGTACAGTGTATCTCGGATTTTTTCCTTCTTGCACAGTGTGATTTGGCCACCAGGCTGTCGGGAACATAGGTATCGGCATTGTTGAATCTCGGTCCCCTTTCATCAGAAGTTTAATTAAAACACTTGATATTTGAGGATCATGTTGTTCAACTTTTTTTCCAGGATAAGTGACCAGTTCATGTGATATTTGAGAATAGGCAAACACATAATTGTATAATATGTCACTTTGTTATTGTTAATGAGAAAAAATACATGTTATTCTATATTCAAAATGTTCAAGTTGATCATGAGTTTGAAATAGACATTAGTATAACCTTATATATTTCTTTTCATAGTTGGATGTTCTGGAATATATACATGAAAATGAATATGTTCATGGTGATATAAAAGCAGCAAATCTACTATTAGGTTATAGAAATCCAGATCGGGTAAGTACAGTATTAAGCTTTTGCTTTCAGTAAGGATCCTCAAAGTATCATACTGAGACATTCAAAAATCAAACTCCTAACCCAGGAGAGTTTATAAATGAGGATTAACATGATGAATGTTGTGATTTATCTTACCCTGCTTATCTCATTTAATGCACTAAACTGATAAGTAATTAGGATGAGGACACTGAGACTCAGAGGGGTTAATTTGTTAATGGACATATAGTAAAATGGCTAAAATTTGACCTTCAGAGTGAATATAAAGAACTATCAAAATTCAGTGGGAGAAGGGATGGATTTGTGCAGAGAAAAAAAAAATTAAAAGTCATATTAGCTCCCCTTTCACTGTATAAACACTTAAGTCTTAAACAGAGCAGCTTTTCCAGTGGAACTTTCTCTAATGATGGAAATATTCTATATGATACTGTCCAGTATGGTAGCCATGAGCCACGTGTGGCTATCCAGCACCTGAAACATGGGTAGTGTACCATCAAATGCTGATGAGGATGGAGAATGTCAGGAACTCCCATTCATTGCTGCTGGAAATGCAAAATGATATGGCCACTGTGGCAGACAGTTTGGCGTTTTCTTTAAAAGCTGAACATATTCGTAACATATGATCTGCAATTACACTGCTTGGTATTTACCCAAAGGAGTTGAAAACTTATATCCACACAAAAACCTACACACACATGTTTATAGCAGCTTTATTCATAGTTGCCAAAACTTGAAGCAATGAAGATGTCCTTTAATAGGTGAATGGATAAATAAACTGTGGTATATCCAACTAAGGCAGTATTACTCAATGTTAAAAGAAGTGAGCAGTCAAGACATGAAAAGACATGGAGGAACCTTAAATGCATTTTACTAAGTGAAAATCTATATAATTCCAACTTTACAAGGTTTTGGACAAGGAGAAACTATGGAGACACTAAAAAGATCAGTGATTGCTAGGGCTTAGAGGGAAGGGAGTGATGAATAGGCAGAGCACAGAAGATTTTTAGGGAAGTGAAACTGTTCTGTAAGATACTACAATGGTGGATATATGTTGCTACACATTTGTCAAAACTCATAGAATGTTCAACACCAAAAGTGAGCCCTATTGCAAACTATAGACTTTTGGTTATAATGATGTGTTGCTGTGTAAGGAATGTAAGTTCATCCATTGTAACAGATGTAATACTCTGGTATGGGATGGAGACTGTCTGGGGGGAGGGGCAGTGGGTATATGAGAACTCACTGTACTTTCCACTCAGTTTTACCTGAATTGCTCTAAATTTGCCAAAATTGAATACAAATTAACTGCTTTAAAAAAAAGAATCTCTAAAAAATGTGGCTAGTGTGACTGAGGAACTGAATTTTAAATTTAACTTAATTATTAATTAATTTTTTATTTTACCTTGCTTTCTCTCCCCCACCCCCAGCTTTCTTGAGGTAGGATTGTCAAAAAAATGCATATGTTTAGGTTGTACAACATGATTTTTTAAAGGTGTACAAAGTGATGATGCATATGTTATGAAGTGATTGCCATCATCAATTTAATTAATGCATTCGTTTCATATAGCTACTGTTTTGTTTGCTTTTGTGGTAAGACCACTTAAGATCTACTCTTGGCAAATTTGAAGTACATAGCATTATTAACTGTTGTCTCCATGCTGTATGTTAGAGCCCTAGAACTTATTCATCTTTTTTGACCAACATCTCCCTATTTCCTCCACACACCCCCCACCACCACCCCCAGCCCCTGGCAACCACTTTTCTACTTGCTGGTTCAGTAAGTTTTACTGTTTTACATGCCACGTATAAGTGAGATAATACAGTCTTTCTGTGTCTGACTTAATGTCCTCCAGGTCCATCCATGGTGTCACAAATGGCATATTTCCTTTTATGGCTGAATAATTCTGTTGCATGTGTATACCACATTTTCTTTATTCATTCATCCATCCATCAGTGAACACTAAGGTTATTTACTTATTTTGGCTGTTGTGAAAAATGCTGCAGTAACACGAGAGTGCACATATCTCCTTAAGATAATGATTTATTTTCCTTTTGGTATATACCCAGAAGTTGGATTGCTGGATCATATGATAGTTGCATTCAGAGGAACTGCTTGACTATTTTGCATAAAGACTATACAGTACACAAGGGTTCCCTTTTCTTCACACCCTCCCCACTGGTTATCACTGGTTATCACTGGATAACACTGGTTGTCTCTTGTCTTTTTCATAACAGCCATCTTAACAGGTATTGAGTGATGTCTCATTGTGGTTTTGGTGTTCATTTCCCTGATGATAATATTGAGCACCTTTTCTTATACCTGTTGGGCATGTGTATACCTTCTTTGGAAAAATGTCTGTGCAGGTCCTTTGTATATTTTTCAGTTGGCTTATTTTCTTGCTAGTGAGTTGTATGAGTTCTTCTATATTTTGGATATTAACCCTTTATCATATCTATGGTTTGCAAATATTTTCTCCAGTTTGGTAGTTTGCCTTTTTATTTTGTTGGTGACTTCCTTTGCTGTGTGGAATCTTTTTGGTTTGAGGTAGTTCTACTTGTTTATTTTTGTCTTCATTGCCTATGCTTTTAGTGTCAGTTGAAAGAATCATTGCCGTGACCCATGTTTATGGATCGCAAGAACTAATATTGTTAAAATGTCCATACTACCCAACACAATCTACAGATTCACTGCAATCCCTATCAAAATTCCAATGGCATTTTTCATAGAAACAGAAAAGAGAATCCTAAGGTTTGTATAGGACCACAAAAGACCGTGAATAGCCAAAGCAATCTTGAGAACAAAGTTGGAAGCATCATACTTCCTGATTTCGAATATATGACAATGTTATAGTATAAAAACAGTATACTATTGGCATAAAAACAGTGGACCAAAACAGAGAGCTCAGAAATAAACTCACACAGATACAATGAACTAGTCTTTGACAAGGGTACCAGTAATATACAATGGGGAAGGGATAGTCTCTTTAATAAATAATGGTGGGCAACTGGATAGCTACATGCAAAAGAATGAAACTGGACTCTTATCTTATACCACACATAAAAATTAACTCAGAATGGATTAAAGACTTAAATGTAAGGCCTGAAACCATAAAACCAGAAGAAAACACAGGAAAATAGCTTAAATTAATTTAAATTTCAATAACTACGTGTGGCTGGTAGCCACTGTATCAGACAAAAGAGATTTAACATTTTTTAAATTGACTCTATAAAAAATTTAAAAAGTTATAGTTGAATATTTACCTGAACTCTGAGGAGGAGGAAAAAATTTTTCAAATAATGGTACTAAAGAACAAATCCTAGAAAATATTGAGAAATTTCCAACTTTAAGATGTCTACGTTTAAAAAGTTGAAAAAATGAAAGAAATGACAAAATGGAAAGTAGAATTATGACAGATATTTGAGGAGATGTATCAAACTCAAAAAAATTAATAAGAAAAACACTAAATATTTTCTTAAAACAATGACTAAAAGGAATTAACAGAACAGAGAAGAAATACAGCTGTCAGAAATGGATAAACAATAGTTCACCATCACTAAAAAGAAGAGAGATGCAGAGGTAACATTTTCAAAGAACGTATCAGATTGGAAAATCCTGAAATAATAATCTGATGATATCGAGCTGATGAAATACAGGCACTTGTAGACCGCCAGTGGGAATGTAAATTAAATGGGAGTAGAAGAAGAAATTAAGTTAATGGAAGGGCAATTTGGCAATGTATATTAAAATCCTGTAAACGTCTGCATACTTTTTTAAGGTTAGGTTTTGTGAAGTACAATTTACAAACAGTAAAATTCACCCTTTTAACTGTACAGCTTGATGTGTTTTGACACATGTATATCATATAACCACCACTGCAATCATGATACAGAATGTTCCTATCATCCTCACACTTTTTGTCCTTCCCCCACGCCTGCTTAGTTCCCTTCTCTCACTCCCCTAACCCCTGGTGATGATTTCTGCCCCCATAGTTTTTGCATGTTTAAGGAATGTCATATAAAAATGGAATTATAGGATATATACCCTTGTGTCTGGCTTCCTTCACCGAGCATGATGTTTGGGAGAATTACCCTGGCTGTAGTTGTTAGTAGTTGATTCTTCTTTAATGATAGGTAGTATTCCATGGAAAACTACCACAGGGTATCTGTTTACCTGTTGGAGATTTGTGTCTTTTCCAGTATGGGGGCAATTATTAGTAAAGTTGCTATAAGCATTCACATAAAGTTATGTAGGTATATGTTTTAACAACTTCTGGGTAAATAACTAGGAGTGGGATTTCTGGATTATATGGAAGTATATGTTTAATTTAAAAGAAGCAGCCAAACTGTCTTCCAGAGCGGTTGTACCATTGTTATACATTCCCACCAGTGATGTGTAGTTCTCCACATCTTGCCACCACTTGGTTTCATTAGTTTCTAAAATTTTAGCCATTATGGTAAATGTGGTGTCATATCTAGTAATCTTAATGTGCATCAGTTATGTAATGACTGATGATACGGAGCGTCTTTCATGTATATATTTGCCACTCTTTTATCTTCTTTGGTGAATTATATGCTCCCATTTTTAAATCAGATTTGTCTTAAGAGAGCTTTATTTTTTGAGGATAGGAACATTTTGTCAGATACTTGTTTGCAGATGCTTTCTACATCTGTAGCTTATCTTTTCATTTTCTTATCAGTGTCTTTCAGAAAGCAGTTGTTTTTAATTATAATGAGGCCCAGTTTATGATTTTTTTTTCTTTTTATGATTTGTGCTACTTCTGTCCTAAGCTAGGATCATAAAATGTTTTCTCATAAGTTTTCTTCAAGGGGTTTTATACAACTCTTATATTTAGATTCCTGATCTGTTTCAAGTTTGTATTTGGTGCCAGTTAAGGATCAAGGCTCTTTTCTAGGGGGAGGGTGGACAAACATATGGGACATACATATGTATGTATACATACATACATATGATGTTGAAGTGAACCCCAGTGAATTGCTTTCATCTCCTCTGTCAAAATTATTGACCATCTATGAATGGGTCTATTTCTGGATTCTCTGTTACAGTATCATACAGTCATTATCACAGTTCATGGTCTGGAAAGTAGGAGGAGTCTTCCAACTCTGTTCTTTTCTTCAAAATTATTTTGACTTTTCTGGCTACTTTGCAATTTCTTTTGTAATATTTTAGAATCAGTTTGTCAATTTCTGTCCCAAAACCTGCAAGGATTTTGATTGAGATTGTGAGTTTTTATAGCTAGTACATTTCTTGCTTTTATAGCTAGTAATATTACTTGTTCAACTTTGTCTGATATTAATATAACCACACCCCTTTCTTTTAATTAATGTTTACATTATATAGCTTCTCCCTTCTTTTAATCTAATCAATCTCTAATTCGAGACAGTATGTTCATTTTGAGGCTATTTTTTAAGCTTTGCTAAAGTGAGTCTATAGTAGCCTTTACTTCTGTGGATAGTTTATTCCTGGTTCTATGCTGTGAAGTTCTGTGATTTCTAATGGAATTCCGTGTGAGGACTTAACTCTGGTTGGTCAGAACTCAACTCCCAGCTCTTTGTGAACCCTGGGAGTTATTCTTCTCCCTACTCCTATTGGTCGTTGGCTCCACCTTTTATACTACAGGTAAGGAGATGCTTAGGCAGATTTTTCTGGAACTTCCTCCCCTCCTGCCCCTGCCCCTGCCCCTACCCCCATGTAGCTCCCTCTTCTCTTCTTCTAAATTCCTCTCTGCAATTTCAGGCTCTTTGGGAGCCTCGCTGAATTCAATGACTGTGTCGTCAGGATTGCTGTACTGCCGTTAGGATTTCCCTTCCTGTTCTTGAGTTTGGAATTGTCACCAGGCAGAAATCTGGGGCATCTGTGGGACTCAACTAATCTTTTTTTCCCTCATTTTCTCAAGGATCTCAGTCATATGCTGCCTATTTAATATCCAAAACATTTGTATCTTTCATTTTATGCAGTTTCCCCCAGGCAGTGGCAGTGTAAATCCAGTCACTGTATTCCTTTTTTGCCAAAAGCAAAAAGGGCTAGTTTTATTTTTTTATTATTTTTTTAATATGAAATTTGTTATCAAATTGGTTTCCATACAACACCCAGTGCTCATCCCAACAGGTGCCCTCCTCAATGCCCATCACCCACACCCCCTCCCTCCCACCCCCTCCATCAACCCTCAGTTTATTCTCAGTTTTTAAGAGTCTCTTATGGTTTGGCTGTCTCCCTTTCTAACTTTTTTTTTTCCTTCCCCTCCCCCATGGTCTTCTGTTAAGTTTCTCAGGCTCCACATAAGAGTGACAACATATGGTATCTGTCTCTCTCTGTATGACTTATTTCACTTAGCATAACATGCTCCAGTTGCATCCACATTGCTACAAAAGGCCATATTTCATTCTTTCTCATTACCAAGTAGTATTCCATTGTGTATATAAACCACAATTTCTTATCCATTCATCAGTTGATGGACATTTAGGCTCTTTGCACAATTTGGCTATTGTTGAAAGTACTGCTATAAACAGTGGGGTACAGGTGCCCCTATGCATCAGCACTCCTGTATCCCTTGGGTAAATTCCTAGCAGTGCTATTGCTAGGTCATAGGGTAGATCTATTTTTAATTTTTTGAGGAACCTCCACACTGTTTTCCAGAGTGGCTGCACCAGTTTGCATTCTCATCAACAATGCAAGAGGGTTCCTGTTTCTCCACATCTTCTCCAGCATCTATAGTCTCCTAATTTGTTCATTTTAGCCATTCTGACTGGCATGAGGTGATATCTGAGTGTGGTTTTGGTTTGTATTTCCCTGATGAGGAGTGACGTTGAGCATCTTTTCATGTGCCTGTTGGCCATCTGGATGTCTTCTTTAGAGAAGTTCTATTCATGTTAATAGAAGTTCTTCTACTCATGTTTTTTGCCCATTTCTTCACTGGATTATTTGTTTTTCGGGTGTGGAATTTGGTGAGTTCTTTATAGATTTTGGATACTAGAAAAAGGGCTAGTTTTAAATAATTTGTGTGTGTGTACGTGAAATGTCTGCTCATGTCTTTTGCCTGTTTCTCTTTTTTTTGTTTTTTTATTCCCTCTCTTTTGAAGAGTTCTTTAAATATATAAGCCCATCATCTATTACAGATTTTACAAATATGTTCTTTCAATTTGCCTTCTGTCCTTTGATTATATTTGTGATGTTTTATTGCCACATAGAAGGTGAAACTTTATTTTTAATGCGGTCAAATTATTAATTTTTTATTTACTATGGGTATTCAAGCATGATTAAAAACCTTGCTCCACAGAGAGATTTTATATGAATTTAATTGTATATTTTCATTTTTTACATTTAAATCTCTTATTAATTTAGAGTTTATTCTTTTACATGAGAAGTGTTGACTCAGTATTGTCATTTTCTAAATGATTTTCTAGTTTTTCCAATGCTATTTTTTTCTTTTTTTTTTTTTTTTTTGCTTCAGGGCACCTGGGTGGCTCAGATGGTTGAGTGTCTGACTTGATTTCGACTCAGGTCATGATCTCACTGTTCTTGAGTTTGTGCCCCGCATTGGGCTCTGTGCTGGCAGTGTGGGGCCTGCTTGGGATTCTCTCTTTCTCCCTCTCTCTCTGCCTCTCTCCTGCTTGCGCTGTCTCTTGCTCTCAAAACAAACTTGAAAAAAATATTTTTTTGGCTGCAGTGATATTAGATGCCACCTTTATCATATACTAAACTTCCATATGTACTTGAGTTCATTTCTGTACTTTCTACTGAATCCTTCTGGTTTGTCTAATTATGTTTAATTATAATACTAGTGCATTAATATCTGAGGCTTTATAACATAATTTAATATCTGATGAAGCTTTGTGCCTTGTAGCTTTCTTTTTCAGTATTACTCTAGATATTTATAGTTTCTATATTATTTTGTTTAGCTTCATTTAAAAAATACATGTTGGCTGGGGTGCCTGAGTGGCTCAGTCGGTTAACCGTCTGACTTTGGCTCAGGTCATGATCTCGTGGTTCGTGAGTTCGAGCCCTGCGTCAGGTTCTGGGCTGACAGCTCGGAGCCTGGAACCTGTTTCAGATTCTCTTCAGAGTGCCTGTGGCTTGCACTCTGTCTCTTGCATTGTCTCAAAAATAAATAAACGTTAAAAAAAAATACATGTTGGCATTTTTATTGGCATTTTGTTAAATTTTTAAATTAACTTGGGGAAGACCTGACATTTTTATGATGTATAGATGCTTTTCAACAGCAAGGAATGATTTTGTATTTCATCAGTATTACATTTATTATCTCTTGAGTATTTTTTAAAAAATTTTTTTTAATGTTTATTTATTTTTGAGAGAGAGAGAGAGAGAGAGAGACAGTGTGAGTGGGGGAGGCGCAGAGAGAGAGGGAGACACAGAATCCGAAGCAGGCTCCAGGCTCCAAGCTTCCAGCACAGAGCCCGATGTGGGGCTCAAACTCACAAACTGCGAGATCATGACCTGAGCCGAAGTTGGAAGCTTAACCGACTGAGCCACCCAGGCGCCCCTCTTGAGTATTTTAATTTTTCCTCATATTAAGTTTTTTATATTTCTTGCTACCCTTATTCTTAAAGATTAAACCACTTTTGTTGGTATTGTCACTGCTATTTTACTCTACTATTTTATCTTCTAAGTGATTATTGTTTGTGTATATGTGCATTGTTGATTTCTATATATTCATTTTATATCCTATTAATTTATTGACTTTGAGGTAGTTTTGTAATGATTATCTAGGGTTTTCTTAGGAAGCATTTCAGACACAAGTAGATATAGTTGTCTTTTGGTTCTTGTATCTCTGATTTCTTTTGTCTAATTAATTGTGTTGCTAGTATATCCAGCATGTAGTAAATAGTAGTGAAAGTAGTGATTATCCTTGCTTCTTCCTGATCTTAATGGAAATGCCTGAAGTTTACCCCATTAAATATGATGCTGGCTTTATGACTAAGGTGTGCCTACATATACATATGTGAGTGTGTGTATGTGTGTGTCCTTATAGTCATATCAAGGAAATCACCATCAATCCCTGTGTTCTCGAGTGGATTTTTTGATTTTATGGGATGGGTATTGAATTTCATCAAAGATTTACTTAGTGTGTATGGAAATAATTACACATTTTTCTCAGATCAATTAATATGGTGTGATATATCACTGTGCTTCTAATATTGAATCAACCTTACTTTCCAGGAATAAATCCCACTTTGTTATAGTACATCATTTATTATATATGGGGTTGAGGTATGTTCACTAATATTTTATGTAGTATTTTCATATAGGTATTTGTAAGTGATGTTGATCTGTAATTTTCTATTTTTGTACTATTTTTTTATCAGATTTAGGTATCAACATTATACTTCATAAAAAGAATTTGTAAGTTTTACTTCATTTCCTATATTCTAGAACCATTTCTATTAAATTGGCACCAATTGGTTTTTGAATATGAAATCGTCTGGTTCTGCTGTTTTTCTATGAGGCAGTTCCTTGTAATGTAGCTACCTCTTCCTATGGAACTGTTTAAGCTTTTTATCTCTACATGGGTCAATTGTGATAGTTATCCATTTTGTCTAGTTTTCCAAATGTATTTATTTTTTTTCCAAATGTATTTCTATGGTGTTACGCCTTGTAGTTAGTCTCTTCTGAATTTTAAATTTATTCTACTTCAGTGGTTGTTTCCCTCTGGTTATTTTTTATTTCTTTCTTCCTTTTTTCTGCCTTAATAAAGGTATTTCTTTTTCAACTCACTTGGATTCTGATTTGATTACTGAGAAATATTTTCCTTTTTCTATCTCATTAATTTCTGATTTTGCCTTTGTTATGTCATTTCTTATCATCTTTTTATTTCACCCTTTTCTTTTTTTACTTGGTCTTCAGTTTCAGATCTATTTCATTTATTTTCATTAAAATTATTTTATTTCTCTAAGTGTTTGAAGCCATGATTTTTCCTCTGGTCACAGCTTTATGTTGTACTCAACAATTTTAATATGTTTTTTATTATCTTTATCTTTTAGAAGATTTGTATTTCTTCTTCACCAAAAAGTTGTGCAGCAGCAGGTTTTTAAATTTTCATGTAGAAGGACATTTTTAAAACTTTTGTTATTAAATTCTAGACTTGTAACAAGATGATCAGGATATTGTTTACTCTGATAATTTTACTCTTTGGAATGCCCTGAAGCCTTTATTGGTGACTTAGAAGAAGGTCAGCTTTTGTCAGTATTCCACATCTGTTTGAGAAAAAGGTAGTCTGCATTCTTATAGTGTATAGTTTAATATCTGTCCAAAAGAATATCTGTATTCTTATAGTGTATAGTTTAATATCTGTCCAAAAGTTCTATCTTATTGACTATATTATTTATGTCATCTACACCTTTACTTAGTTTTTGTTCACTTGATTTGTTTTGACCAAGAGTGGTATTTAAAAATCTTCTGTTATTAATGTGTTTCTATGTGGCCTCAAGGGCCAGAATCAAGTTCTGTAGTTTTTATTTCATAAAGATCATTGCTGTGCTACTTGGTAAATATTCATTATTTATATTTGCTCTGTTTCATATGTGTTTTCTTTGATCTTATTCTTTAAGGTTTCTTTGGGTGGGAGGACTATTTATGAAAGCTCATATTTTTGTTGTAGTGTTTGGCCTTGGTATCTATACCTTTTAAAGATGCTTTTGGCTCACTTTATCCATATTTAACCTTTTGTTGCTACTATGATAGTCTTTTATGGTAGTTTTACTTCACTTACTACTAATTCACTATTGTTTATTTTACTTTCCTCTTTCCCTTAATGTTGTTTTCTTAGTTTTTAGTCCTACTACTTTACCTTGTCAGAACATGGGTCACTTGTGTATTCTTCATTTATCACCAGCCTTGTTTTGGTCTTAGATATAATTAAGTACATTAAATGCTCATCTCTCTGTCCTTTTACCAGAGCTACCTGCTCATCTTTAGATTGGATGAAACTAATGCTTTAGTAACTTGATTGCTCAAGAAGTGCCCAAGGGTACAAAATACCCTTGCGTGTGTTACACTTTTTCAATAACATTGATCCCTGAGGGATAGCTTGAATGGGTTTAAAATATTTAGTTCACATATTTTTCCTTGAATCTCTTGAAAATGCTAATCTGTTGTTGCCTTGTTTTGCATGTTGCTTTTAAGAATCTGCTGCTAGTTTAATTCTCTTACCAGTATATGTTATTTGTTCTTTTTCCCTTGCTACCTTTAGGATTTTTATTTCTTTACTAATAATGTCTAATGGTGTTACCAGGATATGTTTAGTGTAGATCATCTTGTATCGGTTTTCCCAGATGTCTGGTGGGCCCTTTTGATATATAGATTCTTTTATTTTCAGAAAGTTTTCTTGGATTATAGTTTTAAATATTAATTCACCCTTCATGTATATTTTGAGTTAAAATTATGGCGAAAAGAACTTTGAGCAATAAGCTGTTTAATGGAGAGAAAAAACTACTGGAAAAAGAGATTCAACAGCAGAGAGGGAAGACATTGTTGAATGATTTGGCAACCGAAAAAGCCAAAAATGTTGACATTTATACAACCTTTGTCAAAGCAGTAGAGTTGTAAAGATTGAGATAAACTTAGGAAATAGACCCAAAGAGGTGTTGAGTAGAAACAGCCATTTTAGTTAAGATGGAAAGAAAGGGTCCTGATAGGGATGATAGTCAAAATAAAGTTCTGGGTAGTCCATTGGGGGCACACTTGATGTTCTGAGCTGTTTTCATTTTACTGTGTTTTTAAAAAAAAAATCTCTTCAAATACTATTCAGACATGGGTCAAACAGTGTTTTTCCTTAAATTCAGACAGGTAACCTCACTGAGAGTTGAATTAGCTCATTGTAGATTATTTTATTCTTCTTTTTCCCTATGTCTTCATTGCATATTGTCCATTTCTTCATAACTCATCTGGTACTTTCCAAATTTGGTATTATGAAGACTCCCAAAGTGTACACCATTTACCTTCTTTCTTTTGTCATCTTTATCATTTTTTGTTGAAAATTATGTTATATTGTTTTTTTTTTTTATTTTTTATTTTTTGCATTTATTTATTTTTGAGAGACAGAGACAGAGCACAAGTTGGGGAGGGGCAGAGAGAGAAGGAGACACAGAATCTGAAGCAGGCTCCAGGCTCTGAGCTGTCAGCAAAGAGCCCGACACAGGGCTCGAACTGACAAACCATGAGATCATGACCTGAGCCGAAGTTGGACTTTTAACCAACTGAGCCACCCAGCAGCCCCTGTTATATTCTTTAAATAACATTATGTTTCTAAATCTATACTTCCCTGATAGATAAGTAGGCAACATCCTCTTAGTCTACTTAAGTTTCCTAACTTCTGTTTAGAAAGCTCACTGACTTTGAAGTATGATCTGGCGTTGTACAACTGATTACTGGCAATGAGGCTTATGGGTGCCATTATGATATTTAGAGAACAAATGTGCCTTTCTTATTTCATTGCTTAAAATGGCATTACCAGAAATGACATCAAGTGGTGGTTTTGCCATGGAGTACCACCCACTTGGCTGTATCTGACAGTGTCATTAGTGAAAAAAGGTGAGGCACATTAGTTAAAATCAGGGTTTGTGCACATCTTTTTATATCTTTCTATTTCAGAGGTGCAGTTGCTGTCCCACCTGTAAAAGGCCACTTTGTTGATTAGAAGGACATCATTTTTTTTAAGTTTTTATTTCAACTCCAGTTAGTTAAAATGCAGTGCAATATTAGTTTCAGGTATAAACACTTAATATGCAATACACCGTGCTCATCATAACAAATGCCTTCCTCAATCCCCATCACCCTTATGCCCCCCCCCCCCCCAGCCTCCCCTCTGGTAACCATCAGTTTGTTTTCTAGACTTAAGAGTCTGTTTCTTGTTTTCTCTCTCTCTCTATTTTTACCTTTGTTCATTTGTTTTGTGTCTTAAATTCCACATATGAGTGAAATCACATGGTATTTTTCTTTCTCTGACTGACTTAATTCACTTAGATAATATTCTCTAGCTCCATCCATGTCATTGTAAGTTGTAAAATTTCATTCTTTTTTATGGCTGAGTAATACTCCATTTGTGTGTGTGTGTGTGTGTGTGTGTGTGTGTGTATGTATATATGTGTGTATCTTTAAAACATTTTTAATGTTTATTTATTTTTGAGAGAGAGAGAGAGAGAGAGGCAGAGAGCGAGGGAGACACAGAATCCAAAGCAGGCTCCAGGCTTTGAGCTGTCAGCACAGAGCCCCATGTGGGGCTCAGACCCACATGCAGGATCATGACCTGAGCCAAAGTCAGACACTTAAGCAACTGAGCCATCCAGACACTCTTTACCACATCTTTATCCATTCATCAGTCAGTGGACACTTGCCTTGTTTCCATAATTTGACTATTGTAGATGCTGCTGCTATAAACATTGGGGTGCATGTATCCCATTGAATTGGCATATTTGTATTCTTTGGGTAAATACCTAGTAGTGCGATTCCTGGATCATAGGGTAGTTCTATTTGTATCTTTTTGAGGAACTTCCATACTGTTTTCCAGAGTGGCTGCACCAGTTTGTATTCCCACCAATAGTGCAAAAGTGTTCCCCTTTCTCTATATCCTTACCAACACCTGTTGTTTCTTGTGTTGTTGATTTTAGTCATTCTTGTGTTGTTGGTTTTAGGTGTGAGGTGATATCTCACTGTCATTTTGATTTGCATTTCCGCATTTCCCTGATGATCAGTGATGTTGAGCATCTTTTAATGGAAGCACATCATTTTTTCATGCACCAGCTTATAACCCTGCTTTTACATGAAGTCTTTCTTGATGATTCTGGTTTATACTGATTCCCAATTTCCTTTAGCTTCTAATGTTTTTTTTTAAACACATGAGCCCTCAAGTCTTAGTTGTTTCATATTGTCATATGAACTAGAATGGACTCCTTGAGACATGTAGATATGTATACTTCCCTTCTTTTGTATTTCTCACAGCATCTAGGATAGTGTTGCTTTTGTAATTACCCCTCAGGAAATACTTTATTGACCTCTCAGGACGAAAGGATAGTCTTGATGCAATGCCTGTCATCTCTCTTAGTGCCCAGAGCACCCTGACTCTTCAGGGCCTCCACCCCACCACACTCCATGTGTCTCTGTCCCAAAGCTGCCTGGTAAGTGAAAGAGAAAGGCCCTCACAGGTAGAGAAAACAGTTCTGCGTGTCAGCATCTGGAGTATGGCTTAGGAAACCTGTGATTTTTAAAAACACTTGCTTGACTACTGGGAGTTGTGTTGGACTGAAAGTCAGGAGATGAGGTTTCAGACTCAGCCCTAACATTGAGCAGGCTTGCAGCCTTCGGCAAATGATTTAACCTGTGAGGATGTTAGCTCTCCAATCTATAAAATGTAAGCCTTTGACTGAGTGATATTAAAATTTCCTTCTAGCTCTAAAATTCTGTGATTCTCTGAAAACATGTTTCCAAATGCTTAATGCTCATTGCAGAAGGTAATGTTTCTTATAATGTTTCCAAAGCGTCCACTTATTGTTGCATAGCTAAGGAAGTTAAAAAGCTCAAATTTAGAAAAACAAAACAAAACAAAACAAAAAAACCTTAATGATCTGGGAGCGGGAATTGTAGTACCTGACCTGTATCTGGTGGCAAAATGCTCACTTTCATCCATAGGGTAGGGTCATAAGCCTCATTAAAGTTGCTTGTTCGCTGTTTGCTAGAGGGAATTCTAACATAATCCATTTATCAGTTACAGTTTCTTGTAAGATGGAGTGCAAATGTGTGTTTGTAAGAATTTTTCATGGTATATGCACATAATATGGTACCATTTTTAGAGGCAGCATTTCCTTTGTTGAACATTTATAAAATTTAGTCCTGGTGATATACTTCTGTATTTCATTATCTTTGGAGTGGTATTGTATGTCTTAGCTTGATGATACCATAATATTACCAGATGGTACAGCTGGTAAGGCTACTTTAAAGTATTTTGGTATCACGTGGATAGGATTATACTGTAGATTAAATAACATGGTGGTGTTTATAGTCACTTGTAACGTGCAATAGCATGCACGTCATTTTCTTTCTTCCTAGTGAGGTTCTGCTCTACATTTTTAGTTGAGCAAAGGGACTTTGAAATTTATTCCTATGATTTTAGTTACTTGAACTTTTAAAATTTTATGAGTTTTTGGGGCGCCTGGGTGGCGCAGTCGGTTAAGCGTCCGACTTCAGCCAGGTCACGATCTCGCGGTCCGGGAGTTCGAGCCCCGCGTCGGGCTCTGGGCTGATGGCTCAGAGCCTGGAGCCTGTTTCCGATTCTGTGTCTCCCTCTCTCTCTGCCCCTCCCCCGTTCATGCTCTGTCTCTCTCTGTCCCAAAAATAAATAAACGTTGAAAAAAAAAATTAAAAAAAAAAAAAAAAAAAATTTTATGAGTTTTATGTTAATGCAATTGTTTGTAAAATACACACTTTCACTGAATTTTTTTTGTCTCAACATAATTTGTCATCTGAATATGTTTTTAAGATTTAATACCGTGTGTGTATCTCTACTCATGGATTAGTTTTACAAACTTACTATTTGGAGATTTTTTCAGTATGATTTGTCAAATAAAAATAAAGTCAGTTCCAAATTTTATTTCAATCTAGCATTCTTTAATGTTTAATGCTGCTATGTTTTACTACATTCTGATTAAATTACTTTAAAATCATTGAAGTAATCAAATGTATTTTAGCTCTGTTGTCTGATACTGAATAGTGTTCCTATTATCAAAATTTATTCTTAACATGTGTATATTAAGATGTCTGATTTTAAATCAGATTAGATCCATATAAAAAGAAATAATTCATACTCAAAATACTATGCAAATGACAGTAATATGAATATATACTACTGGAGTGTTATTGAAAGGTGGTGATGAGTGGAAAATATTGAAGAAAACAGCATAATAATTATAATTTAGAAGCCATGGTCTCCATATTTAAAATTAATATTTTGTGAAGCTTATTTCCCAGTGCTGGGACTCTGAGACAAGTGAGAACCTGTTAAGTAGATAATTGTGCCTTTAGGAGGACACAGTTTTTTTAACCTTTTGTTTTGAAAAATTTGAAACATACTGAATAATAGAGAACTCCAGATACCCATCACTTTGATTTAAAAATTAACATTCTGAAATTTTATTTTATCTATTTTTTGGCTGAAAGGTTTTAAAGCAATTACAGATATCATGTCATCTTATCTCTAAATACTTATGTATGCATTTTCAAAAAACGAGGACAATTCACTGTATTATCACCATGCTATTACTTAACAAAATTAACATCATTCCTTCATGTCAGGTATGATTTTATACATTCTATTTTCTTTCTCCTTTCTCCTAAAATTCATTAGAAAATGGGAATATAAGCAATTTTTATTCTAATTGTACTTAAACACTTTTTTCCTTTTTACAAAATTACTTGTTGTAGTAGACTTCTGTGCTCTAATTTTCCTTTCTATAAATTGAGTGACGTAGATCATGAGATCTCTTGGACCCCTTTTAGCTCTCATAGCCTCTTACTTCCTGGACAGGACTGGTTGTAAGCTACAAATCTCACTTAGGAAACTACTGGTACAGAACCACGTGAGCGTATTTCTCTCAGTTAAATGTCCATCAGGAGAGCAAGTTTCTAGTCTTGTATACAAGAAAACAGAGATTATGTTTTATTCACTGATGTGTATCCAGCAGCTGGCACAGAGCATGGCATATAATAAGCACTCAATAAATAAATGATGACTGAACAGTGAGTAATTGAATAGGTTAATGCATAAATGAATTGATTAATTAGTCATTCGATGTTCAGGAGTAACAGGCAAAGCCAATCAAGTAGAGCTGGATAGAGTACAGTAACATATAGCAACTAAATTCCTACTGGGAGAAATCTATCCAGTGTCAAGAGATCATTAGTACTTTATATTGCCATTATCAGTGTTTTCTTAGAGATAGAGCTCTGCCAGCATATCCATGAAGAGAAACTGAGAAATAGGGGCTGCTCTGGATTAAATTGTGTCCTCTCAAAAGATGTTGAAGTCCCAACCCCCAGCATCTGTGCATGTGACCTTATTTGGAAATAAGGTCTTTTTGAGTTACCAAGAGGTCATTAGAGAAGGCCCTAATCCAGTATGGTTGATATTACAAATGGGGAAACTTGGACACGGAGAGAAACCAGACATGAAGAGGTGAAAGACAGTGTGAAGAAATAGGAAGAATGCCTCCTCTAAACCTTGGAGCACCTGAGATCACTTGAAGCTAGGCGAGAGGCATAGAACAGATTATCCTTCACATCCCTCAGAAGGGATCAACCCTGCAAACGCCTTCATGGCAGACATGTAGCCTCGAAGACTATGAGATGATATATTTCTGTTTTTGTTTAAGCCACTCAGTTTATGGTACCTTGTTATAGCAGTAGCCCTGCAAAACTAATACAGGAACATAGACAAATCTTTGGGTGGAAGTTGATATAAGAACATTTCCAAACAATTTTAATAAAAAATTCAGGCACCAGGATAGGGGGGAAAAAACGGAAAGAGGAAAAAGTTAAAGAACAGAGGGGAAAGAGAAGTACCCTAGGGTACTTTTGTTTTGCCTAGGGCCACTCCAGGCTGGGCCAAATCACTTAGTGTTTCTAACATAATTTATTCTTACACATGGGATCTCAGGCAGTTAATTCTTGACCATGTGTGGTGGAATCTTCATGATAATAGACTGCTTGTTTATTCTGGAACTAAATGTCTTTGTTTAGAGCCACTGACCTGGGTGGCTCAGTCAGTTGAGCGTCCGACTCTTGATTTCAACTCAGGTCATGATCCCAGGGTCATGGGTTCAAGCCCTACACTGGGCTCCCACACTGAGCATGGAGTCTGCTTAAGATTTTCTCTTTCTGTCTCTCTTTCTCTCTCTCTCTCTCCTGCTCCCATCTCCCCTGCTTCTTAAAAAAAAAAGAACCTTTAGAAAAATATATAAATGTCCTTGTTCAGAAGATACTAAAAAAGGGTGGTTTACCTTTTCCTAACCCCAGGCAAAAAGGTTTTATTAGAAAAAGATGGCAACTATTTGCATAACTTTCAATACAGATTTAGTGTAGAAATAGTTGAGGGTTTGAGGATATGAGCTCTAGAATCAGATTCTCTGGCTTTGAGTTCTGGCCCTGCCTCTTACTAGCTCTGTTTTCTTTGCCATATTATTTTACCTGCCTGTGCTGTTTCCACATCTAAAGCTAATAAGAGAACTTCCCTCAAAGAGGTATTTTAATAATCAAATGATTTGAAATGTGAAAGGCTTAGGCAAATATCAGGCACGTAGTAAGCACTCAGTAAATAATAGCTAGAAAATAATTTTATTATTTTTATACTTATGCTGAAAGAATACCGTATCTTATTTTGCTCTCCAAGAATTCTTTCGATTTATGAAAAAAGATATAATGATGTTCTGGTTAAATATTAAGAAGATGGTAATGAATTGGATGTAATAAGTGTAGTTCTCCCTGGGTGTGTAGTTTAATGATAGATGTCCCTCAAGTTGTATGGAACAGAACACCCAGGGTCTATTTTCTATGTAAGGGAAAAGATTTTACATTTATGAGTGTGTATGCACTGTAAATATAGGATGGCCCATTTAACAAATTACCTATCCCCAAGAATATGGTTCCCAAGAGAGTTAATGCTGTTGAAAAATTAGTGTTTTCCTATAATCAATACAAGCTTATTGAGTGCCTAGTGAGTCCCATTGGTCATATTATTTCTATTTCTGAAGGCCAGATGCATACTTGACCAAAGAATTTTTGAGCATCCTGATTCACAAAAGGCTATATATAGGGGTTTTATTTTGTTTTGTTTTGTTTTTAGTTATTATGGGAAGATGGCCTTTTTGAATTCTGAATCAACTCATTAAGCTGCATAAGTTGGATGGGTTAAGATGTACCCCTGTTTAGAGGCTATTAAAAAACTGGCACCCCAAGGGACTGTGCACGTAAGAATGGCGTTGGTGTCGGCAACCTCAAATACTGTCTTTGAAATCGTTGGAATTTACAGTTAAAGTAGAACAGGTGGCTATTTTGAATGTTGGATAGCTGTGTTTTATGTAGATACAGCTTCCATGTGGTGAACCTGTTTATAATATTATAGCAATGACAGTTAAATTATATCAGCTAACGTTTTGGAGTATCTACTATTTACAGATATACCAAGCACTGAGAATGCTTACTGACATGCTGAAAACTCTAAAGTTCAGACTTGATTTAGACAAAAAGGAAAACCATAAATTGGATGCAATTCAGATTCTCCTCTTCCATTGCCTATTTATTTTGTTAAAGGACAGACACAAATTATGTGCTTTGATAGCACGTTGGAAATTAGAAAGAAAGGGTATTGTAGGTTCTTTCATACAATTCTTGAGAACTTGTGTCAGAAGGACAAATTGGAAAGAGACTGTAATTGGAAAGGTTTTCTTTTGTGGGTGAAAGGCATTTTTAGTAAAGAAGCAATTGCTAGCATATGAACTATTGAGGGAATTTCCCCCAAAGTCTGGAAAGCATATTAAGTCACAGCCCTATTTGATCAAATAGGCTTTCACATAATGCTTAGGGGAAAAAAAAAAAAACTAAGCTGGAATAGAAAAACAGGTCATGGGTTCAAAATGCTAATATCATTTAGAATACTGCTAAGTGCCTCTCAGGATTTTGTTATGATGCTTGAATTTATAGTTCCATTTAAAGGAGACATGGACTTGAGCCTGATGGAGCAGTAGATGCCGTAAAGAGATGATGATAAGAGGCATAGCTCGTCTGCCATCTCTTCATATGTTAACCTCATGGATGTGTCTTTAAGTCTCTCACTCTCACTGAATGTTACATATAAAGAAAACAGGATAAAATTCCAGATTTGAAGTAGAGTAGGTAGTTATGAGATCTAAGAGGGAAAAACCTTCAACATAGAAGGCACATTTTTTTTTTTAAGAATAATCGCATGTTGCAGCCATTAGAAAACAGAAGCTTCAGACTTTTTACAGCTCAGATAAGGTCAGACTATAGTTTTGAAAAATACATTTCATGCTGATTCTAATAAGCATCACATTTGAAAAGTAAGTCAGAACCTTTTAAAAGTTGCATTATTTCGTCTAGACTGTAGTGGTGATGCAACATTACTGGCAAAAACAAGAAGAAAAAGAAAAACAAAAAGAGAAGCTGAAAAACAAAGTACTGGACAATAAGAGAATAAAAAGCACGGGTTTAGGGGCGCCTGGGTGGCGCAGTCGGTTAAGCGTCCGACTTCAGCCAGGTCACGATCTCGCGGTCCGTGAGTTCGAGCCCCGCGTCAGGCTCTGGGCTGATGGCTCAGAGCCTGGAGCCTGCTTCCGATTCTGTGTCTCCCTCTCTCTCTGCCCCTCCCCCGTTCATGCTCTGTCTCTCTCTGTCCCAAAAATAAATAAACGTTGAAAAAAAAAAAAAAAAGCACGGGTTTATATCAAAACATAGTAGCATCTATGAGGTTACACGTCGGTTTTTAACAGACATGAGTGATGTTTGTGAACAAAGCCATGTTGCTTACACATTGCATGCTTCATTCCTGCTTTGGCATGCAGAGATTTTCATGAGTTCATAAGCACTTAGTTTACTGCGAAGATTTTCACACTATTGTATCTTGTTGATAGAATAGGGAAATATTATACCCTATTCAAATAAGATAAATGCTGGCTTTTTAAAAAAATGTGTTTAAAGTTGCTGACTAAGACTATGTTCTTGCTAGAGTTTTAAGAGTGTTTTTTTTTTTAAGTTTCCACTTTAAAAAGTCATGAATAGTAACTATCTCTCTCCATAGTGTAATTTCCAACGAGAGCTTAAGAGACACATTTCTTGATATGGCAAGGTGTGCCAGTTAAAAAGATTTAATTGTATAAAATAGCGTGAAAAATGATAAGACACGAGATTGTATAACAAAAATTTAAGTTCTTGAAAAGTGAATTGCATCTTGGGGGCTAAATATATATCTCTAATGTATACTGAAAATGCAAAGTGGAGGTAGAGTCGTAACGTGGTTTAATGGGTGGTCACATGCCACTGAGCAGTGATATTTGCTCACAATTGTGTCTTGCTTCTCGCTTCTCTCTCAGCTCCATAATCTCTTGCACCCCTTCTCCAGCTGACATCTTTCCTGTCCATCACATCAAGTGTTGAGAAATGCTTCCATTTGAGCCAGTGTGGCTGCTTAGGATTCCCAGTTGCTTGGGCAGCAGAAAGGTGCCAGATTTGACTCTTGATGGGAAAGAGGTTCTTTACTTTTTTCATCGACTATGAGCGTGTCCCTCAAATTTGCATAAACTGAAAGAATCTGGAACTGGTTGGGTGAGGTTGTTAGCCACCAATCAACCAGTTTATTTTTGGTACAAAAATGAATAAATCATTTTCTTTCCAAACTTCTTCCTCCTCTGCATTCTTTATTCATTGAATCCTCCCTTACCAGCCAACCATACCATTCTTAGAGTTGTCATTGATCCACTTATCCAGTAACTGTGGTTCTCCGTGGTCTCCCTTCTTTTGTTCACCAGTGCCCTAGTCCACCCTCCCATCATCCTTTGCCCGGACTATTGTTATATTCTCCCAAATGAATTCTCTGCTTCCCTTTCCTCATCATGGTGCTGCCAGTACTGATAATATTATTCCTTGCCAAAAGCCTTTGGTGACTTGTATTTGCATACTAAAATTGTGTTCTAGCTTCTTAGCACGGTTTTGGAAACTGTGCTAACTGATGATAACCAGTTTTTTTCTGGCTTTTGTTGTATTTCCAGTAGCCTCTGCACTCCCAACATGCATTGACCCATACTCTGGTTTTCCTTCTTGTGTTACTTCTTTTCCCTATCTCCATTTGTGGAAAGCTTAGATATTTGTCAAGACCCAACACAAATGTTTCTTTCTCTGAGTTTTTCAATTAGAAATAACTTCCCCTTGCTCCAAAGTGTTGCTAACTTTGGGGTACGTGGGTGGCTCAGTCAGGCGTCCAGCTTCAGCTCAGGTCATGATCTCATGGTTCATAAGTTTGAGCCCCACATCAGATTCTGTGCTGACAGCTCAGAGCCTAGAGCCTACTTTGGATTCTGTATCTCCCTGTCTCTCTGCCCCTTCCCAACTCGCACATGCGCACGTGCGCGTGCTCTCTCTCAAAAATAAACATTAAAACAATAATAAAGTGCTACTAAATTTAAATCTGTTACACTTTTTCTCAAAGTAATGTTATCTTTAGACCTGTAGGTAGACTTCTGTCATCTCTCCTTTGTATGAGATATATGGAAAAAACTCTACTTCTGATCAGACTGATTTAGGTTCATTTTCAACTTTGCCAGTTACTGTAAGTTTGTTGTGCACAGAATACCTACCTTTACTCATTCTGTTTTCACATCTTCAAGACATCTTAAAATAATCTCCTTTTAGGGTCATGAGGGTTAAATGATTTGACTTCTCTAAAGCACTCAGTAAATATGCATTCAATACATATGCACTCATTTTTGTTTTTCTTTGTTTTTTGTAAACATATGATTCTCAATAGTTTATCATGCTTGGCACTCAGATGTCTATTGAAAAGAATTTACTCCAATTTTTCCAATTATTAACATCAAGAAAAATTAATAAAAAAATTATTTCAGCCTGTGCAGAAGGCCTTAAGAGTAGGTACTGTCACAGATGCAAAAGTGTATGTATGCAACATTGTCCTGGCCACTTCTCCCCTTGGAGCTTACAGCTGGTAAATGTGGAACCAAGGCTTAAATACAAGAAAAGCTAAATAATCCTGTACATTTTTAAATAGTAAATCCATGTGGACACAAATGAAAACCCAGTAAGTTGCTTTGTGGTTAAAGGAATGTACATACCAGGATTCAGGTGTGAGTGGTGAACCCAGGAATTGTGAAGTGTGGAGCCAGGGGTGTGGTAGGAGGGAGAGAAGAGCACTTTGGGCACCCTAGAGGGGTGCCTGATTGAAGATGAAGGCCCTTCCCATGCAATTCACTGCAAAGAAGAGTTATGACAGGGTGTTCTGTAATCATCAGTTCTACCTATCCATTTGGAGAATTAAAGTGGTATAAGACCCTCACCACATCAGGAAACAAAGGAGATGGGACGTAAAGGATTGACTAAGTGCAGAACTTGAGAATGTGGTATGGGTGCAGATCTGGTTAGGTTAAAGGGGAAGATGATGTTTGAGACAGTCTTGGTTAGTACAGGAAAGTTGCATTTTTTATGGACATCAAAGTCTAACTTGCTTTTCATCTTTATTTGCCTAGTGCTTTTAATGAAAGCTATGACTTACCACCTGTGCCAAATCCAGTTCTCAGAGGGGCTGCTACTGAGACAGAATTAGGATTGCAAGGTCTTTATTGGAGAAGCAAGCATATTATCCATGCGAGGGAAAAAGAGAAAAAGCAAGATTGGACAAAGAAAGCTTTGAGAGTGGGATGTTCATGTGACCCCCACAAGAGGAAAGGGGGGCAGGAAGGATTGGGCCGGGAGAGCTCAGACTGTGATACAGCTCTGACAGGCAGCACCAGACCAGAAAGTACCCATTAGAAGAACCCCTGGGTAGAAATGGCCACATGGTATCCCCACTGTGCTCCTTGTGTGGCGGGTGCTGCCTAGGGAGAGCATGCCCTTGGCTCACGCGCTGTAACAGTTCCCAGTGGACCTGCCAGTTGAGGTTGTCCGCTTATTGCCTTCTTCACAGGCGAAAGGTCCCTTCATTCTGGGTGGGACTGGACCTCAGTGGCTACCACGCTACCTTTTCAGTAGTAAAATATTAAAGTCAAAAGTCCAGGTAAACCTTAGTTCAGATTAGGTGGGTTTTGTTTTTTGTTTTTTTTTGTTTTGTTTTGTTTTTTGGAGGTGGGGAGATTAGGGAGCCTGAAAAACTCACTAAAACAATAAAACTTTTGTAGAAGCTGGATTTGGTGTGGGTAATTTGCATTATCTGGGTGTAACACATTATTTTTTTATCTGTTAAATGTGCATAATGACACATTTTCCTTACCCACCTCATGAAGTTGAAAACAACAACAACAACAACAACCCATAATACGTATCTATGAAAGGTGAGAAGAAAATGACTACCATGTGGAAATAAAGTACAATGTAATAGAAAGATCTATGGAATTAGAATAAAGGGGAAGCAGGCAGGGCTCTCCTTTTATTCGTGGAGAAAAGAAAAACGATTACTAAATTCAGAAAAATCATATAAAAAGAAAATCATTTAAAATGCATTAGGGAGCTAGATATTTACATTTTGCTATGCCTAGTATGATTACAATGCAAATAATCATTTCCTACCTGATCTTGGTACTCTTGAGTTTCCTACTACAGGCTTGTCTAAAACTAGGGATATTGTACATACTTAAAGTGAAAATATTAACTAGTTGTTATTTTTTATTTCATAGAAAAAAAGAAGAGATAATATTTAAAAAGTTAACTGGAAAGCAAGTTTTATTTTAGATTAGGGGTTGGCAAACTTTTTCTGTAAAGAACCAGATAGTAAATATTTTAGGCTTTTATGAGCTCTGTGGGCCACATATGGGTCTCTGTTGCATATTCTTTTTCTTTCTTTCTTTTCTTTTTTTTTATAATCCTATAAAAATGTAAAAATCATTCTTAGCTCAAGGACACATAAAAATAGGACTTAGACTGCAAACCTTATTGTGGATTAAGTTTTGCTCAAACTTATTTTTAACTTCAGCAAAATTTCAGAAATAGATAGAACCTCAAATTCTAAACTATATTAAAAAAGGAGAATGGACTTTGATGTCATAAAGGCATGGGATTGAATCCTGCGTCTGTTCATTACTAGTTCTGACTTGGGCAGGCTACTTGCTGGGGTGCTTAGCTTCCTGGCTGGGAGGTGGCCTTGATTTAATGAGATAATTTGTGAAAGATACTTTGCCCAATGATCATCACATAATTAGAACCTCAACAAATTTTCTTCCTTCCCTCCCTTTCTTATCTTCTTTGACAATATTTCCCAGTCCTTTCTTTCTTGAATTACTTTAACAGAATTCTAGACTGTGTATTTCTAATATAATATCTTCATAGAAACTCTCACTTTGACCTAATTTGTATAAAATTAATTTATCAACATTTTTATTACTTGGGACAAATTATTGACTTTATTTACACCAAAATCTATACCCACTAAACGCAGTCACTCCTAAATTTCTTCAGTACTGTATCAAGATCTATAATGTTGATAGATAGTAGTGATAAAACTTTTATGGGAATTTTATTTATTTATTTATTTTTAATTTTTGTTTAGTGTTTATTTATTTTTGAGACACAGAGAGACAGGGCATGAGCAGGGAAGGGGCAGAGAGAGAGGGAGACACAGAATCAGAAGCAGGCTCCAGGCTCTGAGCTGTCAGCACAGAGCCCGACGCGGGGCTCGAACTCACAGACCGTAAGATCATGACCTGAGCCAAAGTCGGACGCTTAACCGACTGAGCCACCCAGGCGCCCCATATGGGAATTTTAGAGAATTTATCCAATACTCATAGAATATAAATATTTTAAGCCATATGCTACATTATTAGATAAAAAAACAAACTAAAAAAACGGGGGTTATACAGGCTGGTGAAGATCGTTAGTTGTTTGTTTTACCATTTTGTTCAATAGCCTTCTATGATTATTTGAATCCTGCCCACAACTCTCTATTAAGACCACTGGTTATGCACCCACAATTGGAGCACCAAGTATATAAAGCATAAGTTAACAAATTAAAGACTCCACCTATAGACAACAATACAGTGATATGGGGTTCCAATACATTCTCAACAACGGATACATCATCCAGATGAAAATCAATGAGGAAACATTGGGCTTAAACTGCATGTTAGATCAGATGGACTAACAGACAAATACAAATCATTCCAACCAACTGCAGCAGAATATACATTCTTCTCAAACACACATGGAACATTTTCTAGAGCAGATCATTTGTTAGGCCACAGGACAAGTTAATAAATTTAAGAAGATTGAAATATCAAGCATCGTTTCCAACCACAACATTATGAAACTTGAAATCAATTATAAGAGGAAAACTGGAAACTTCCCGTATGTGTGGAGATTAAACAACATGTTCCTGAACTACCATTAGTGAAAGGGACAGACATCAAAGGAACTACCAAATCAAAAGGGACAACAAGGGCACCTGGCTGGCACAGTTGGTAGAGCATGTCACTCTTGATCTCGGGGTTGTGAGTTTGAGCCCCACATCGGGTATAGAGATTACTTAAATAAGTAAATATTTTTTAAAAAGGCACATCAAAGAATATCTCCAGACAAATGAAAACGGAAAGACACATACCAAAACTTATAGAGTGCAAGAAAAGAAGTTCCAAAAAGTAACTTTATAGTGATAAATGCCTACATTAAGAAAAAAGAAAGATCTTAACGTAGCTTTACATCTAAAGGAACGAGAAAAAGAAGAACAAACACAAAGTTTGTAAGCATGAAGTTAGTAGAAAGAAGAAAATAATAAACTCCAGAGCCAAAATTCATGAAATAGAGACCAAAAAGAATAGAAAAGATCAAGGAAACAGCTGGCTTTTGAAAAGATAGAAAATATTGGCAAACTTTTAGCTAGACTAAAAAAAAAAAAGAGACCCATATCAATGAAGTCAGGGATGAAAGAGGAGAGATTATAACTGATAAACTCTAGAGGCTCCTGGGTGGCTTAGTTGGTTAAGTGTTTGACTCTTGATTTCAGCTCAGGTCATGATTTAAAGATTCATGAGTTTGAGCCCTCATTGGGCTCTGCACTGGCAGCACAAATCCTGCTTGGGATTCTCTACCTCTCTCTTTCTCTCTTTCTGCCCCTCCCCTGCTCTCTCTCTCTCTCTCTCTCAAAATAAATAAACATTTTTTTATTAAAAAAAAATCTCTAAGAATCTTAAGAAACTACTATGGACAATTATATAGCAACACACTAGATAAGTTAGAAGAAATGGATATATTTCTAGAAACATGCAACCTACCAAGATCGAATCACAGAAAAATAGAAAATCTGAACAGACCTATTACTAGTAAGGAACAAGGAAAAGTCCAGGACCAGATGGCTTCCCTGGTGAATTCTACCAAACATTTAAAGAAGAATTCATATGAATTGTTTTCAAACTCTTTCCCCAAAATAGAAGAAGGACACACTTCCAAACTCATTTTAAGAAGCCAGCATTGCCGTGGTACCAAGGCCAGGTAAGGATGCTATAGGAAAAGAAAATTACAGTCCAATATCCCTGACCGTAGATGCAAAAATACTAAGCAAAATACTAGCAATCCAATTTCAACAGTATGTTAAAGGGTTAATACACCACGATCAAGTGAGACTTATTCCTGGGATGCAAGGATGGTTCAAATAAACAAATCAATCAGTGTGATACATCACATTAACAAAATGAGTGCTAAGAATCATACGATCATGTAAATAGATGCAGAAAAAAAAAATTGACAAATTCAACATCTTTTCATGATTAAAAAGTCTCTAAAAATTAGGCATAGAAGGAACGTACCTCAACATAAAAAAGGCCAGTTATGACAAGCCCATAGACAACATCATAATTGATGGTGAAAAGCTGAAAGCTCTTCCTCTAAGATCAGGAAAATGACAAGAATGCCCACTCTCACCATTTTTATTCAATATAGTACTGGAAGTCCTACTCAGAGCAATTTGTCAAGAAAAAGAAATAAAGTCATCCAAATAGGAAAGGAAGTAAAATTGTCTCTGGGGATGACATGATCTTATATACAGAAAACCCTAAAGATTCCACCAAAAAACCATTAGAAGTAATAATGGTAACAATGAAGTAATAAAGAATTTCAGTAAAGTTGCAGGATACAAAATCAGTATAGAAAAGTCAGTTGCATTTCTATATACTAACGATGAGCTATTGAAAAGAGAAATTAAAATAATCCCATTTAAAATCACATCAAAAAGAATAAAATATTTAGGAATAAATTTAACCAAGAACATGAAAGATCTATATACTGAAAACCATAAAATACTGATGAAAGAAATTGAAGAAGGCACAAATAAATAGAAAGACATTCCATGCTGATGGGTTGAAAGAATTAAAATTGTAAAAATATACATACTGTCCAGAACAGTCAACAGATTCAACTTAGTCTCTATCAAAGTTCCAATGGCTTTTTTCACAGAAATAGAAAAACAATTCTAAAAATTGTTTGGAACCACAAAAGACCCTGAGTTGCCATAGCAATCCTGAGAAGGAAGAATGGTGTTGGAGGCATCACACTTCCTGATCTCAAACTGGATTACAGTGTTCTAGTAATCAAAACAATATGGTGTTAGCATGAGAAGAGAAACATAGATCAATGCAACAGAATAGAGATCCCAGAAATAAACTCATGCATATACGGTCAATTAATCTTTGACAAGGAGCCAAGAATATACATAGGAAAAGGATATTTTTTTTAATGGTGCTGGGAAAATTTAACAGCTACATGGAAAAGAATGAAACTGGACCCATATCTTACACCACACACAAAAATTAACTCCAAATGGATTAAAGACTTGAACATAAGACTTGAAACCATAAAACTTCTAGAAGAAAACATAGGGAAAACTTGACATTGGTCTTGCCAGTGATTTTTGGATTTAACGCCAAAAGCAAAGGCAACTAATGCAAAAATAAACAAGTGAGACTGCATCAAACTAAAAAGCCTCTTCATATTAAAGGAAACCATCAACACGATGAATAGGCAATTATGGAATGGGAGAAAACATGTACAAACCACATGTCCAGTGAGGATATATCCAAAATATGCAAATGAACTCATATAACTCAATAGCAAAAACAAAGCAACCCAGTTGAAAAGTGAGCAAAGGATATGTATAGGCATTTTCCAAAGAAGACATCCAAATGGCCACCGGGTATATAAAATTGTACTCAGCATCTCTAAATCATCAGACAAATGCAAATCAAAACCACAATGTGATATCAACTCACACTTGTTAGGCTATTATCAAAAATACCAGATAACAAATACTGGCAAGGATATGGAAAAAAGGGAACCCTTGTGCACTTTTGGTGGGAATGTAAACTACCACAGCCACTGTGGAAAATAGTACAGAGATTCCTCAAGAAATTAAAAATAGAACTACCATATCATCCAGCAATCCACTTCTGGGTATGTATCCAAAGGAAGTGAAATCATTGTCTCCGAGACTTACCTTTACTGTCATGTTCACTGCAGCATTATCTAAAGAATTACTGTATTCTGAGCCAAATGGTTAGCATATGTTTTCTTTACTATATTGTTCGCTTCTTGTCTTTGTATTAAACATAGACCCCACACTGCCCTTTAGACTTTGAGTAAGCCAACACAGTCTTGAGACCCATAGCTCAGTGATGATCAAGAAGGCCTTAGTGTTCCCCCTCAGCTTGACTAAATTTTAGACCATTTTCTTCTGGATTATAGGCCCCTGTCCTCCCTCTTCTTAAAGCATTTACCTAAGAACACTTAAAATTGTAAGTTCTTTCTCTGCATCTTTGAGATATAAATCTCCTCCCAGCCTCTTGCCAGTGTTGCAACCAGGGAATGTCTTTCTCAAGGACCTGGGAGCCATCCCTTTAAAATGTAGTCATTAAGAAGGATTGTGCCCTTATCCCCTTGTCTCTGATGAAGGGGCGGAGCCTACACACCAGTTAACAAACAGACAACCTACTCACGCCGACCAGCCTTCTCTCTTAACCTCCTCCAGTTATTTCACTACCTCACCCTCAGGACTTAAAAACTTGCCCACGTTTTGTTTCAGTGGAGTTGAATTCAAGCCCTACCCAACTGCTGCAGTCTCTCTCCCTTATTCAGTAGCCTTCTTTGTCTGTTTGACTTGATCAGTACAACTTCCCTTTGACAGTGATTGAGAGTGAAAACTCTGGGGTCAGACTCTGACTCCATTTTACTACACAAATCACATAATCTCACCAGGCTTCAGTTTTTATTTGAAAAAAAAAAAAAATGGAGATAATGGTACCTACCTACAGGATTTCTGTGAGGATGGCATGGGTCAGTGAATATAAAGCTCTTAGCATGCTGCCTGGTGCATATTAGGCACAATGAATTTTAGGTCTGATGTTTTGTTTTTTTTTTGACTAATGACTATATGAAAAGCCTCTTGATATGTCTTATATATATATATAGCATAGTATAGTGTGTATATATATAATATGTACATATATATTATATATAATATAATATATATATGCACACATAGTAAATTACTCTAGTGTATTTAAAAGGTTTCCTTTAGCTGAATTACCAGTATGTATATTTTCAGGGTATCTACTTTGCAAAGTGAAGTCTGTTTAGTTCTTGAACTAAAATGAGTGCATCATAAATAGTGAAAGCAGTTATATATCTAATCCTGGAGTCTAGTTATTTAGGGCAGAGGGATAGGGTTACTTCTGAGGCCATGTTGAGAAATGGTGTCTGTGGGCGAGAGAGACAAAACTGAAATATCATGTTTTCAGACACTCTAGCAAGCTATATTCTCCAACAAATGAAGAAAACTCTGTGCTGCTTATATTTTTAAGGTCAAATTATCTCCTTCTTAGGCTATCATAAAACCAAAAACTTAGACTAAAATTTAATACTAAATTTTCTTTTAATGGGTATTATATTTTAAAAATTCAAGTTGTATTGCAGTACTCTGTTGTCTTAAAGCTCTATCATGAAATGTTGCCTCAGTCCCTAAATTTTAAAGAAATACATGTGAAACAGTACATTTAAAACTTTTAAACTGCTTTTGGGCACCTAGGTAGCTCAGTTGGTTGAGTGTTGGACTCTTGATTTTGGCTCAGGTCATGATTTCATGGTTCGTGGGTTCAAGCCCCGCGTCAGGCTCTGTACAGACAGCATGGAGCCTGGTTGGGATTCTCTCTCTTCCTCTCTCTCTGCCATTCCCAGGTCACACACACACACTCTCTCTCTCAAAACAAAATAAAAACTTTAAAAAATTTTTTTAAAGTAACTTCTTTTTGTGGGGGGAGCATGGTGACATAGTTGGGAACTCCTATATTCTGACTACATATCAGAATAAATGTCTAGTCATTTCAGTTTCCTATTCAGTGCATGTTATATCTGGAAAACTACTTCTCCCCCTTCTTTCTCTCTCCAAAAGTAATCTGAGAAAAATTCACTTGAATTGCCATCTGACTTTTAACAATCTATATTCTGTTTGGAGAACTTGCTTGCAATTCTGACTGACTTACAAAGATAACAGTGATGATATGGATCGGTCTGAAAGGCCAAAAGTACTGCATTGATGTTCCCTTCTTAAATACAGACAACATGGTGGGTTTGTTGTTTTTTTTTTTTTCTTTAAGAGTCATTACCTCTTATAGTCTGTTCACTATTTCCATACTTCCTGGTAATGGAGATTCCGATAACATTAGGTTTATATTTTTAGATTGTTAGCTCTCCTCTCCTCTCCCTGCTTGAACCACTTTTATGATTCAAGGAGGGGTTGTAAGAAAAGGCAGATCCCATAAGCTGTATGAATATAGATTTTAAAAAATTGTAGTTTATGATATCTAGATGCTCACCTGGAGGGAAGGGAATTTAGGAGTAAAATAAAAAGGACTAAAATTTAAGTCAACTCAGAAACAAGATATGTCTATGATGAAGTAAGGATTTAAGCTGGAAAGTTAGTTGTTATGGCCCCCGGTTGTATATATTTTATCCTCAGGCACCATTTGGTTTAATAAAATGTAGATCTGAGGCTGTCCTTAACCTATCAGTTTCTTAAGACTTAATTATAAAGGTTATATTTTCAGAGGACAAAAGCATTATTCATTTCTCTGTTCATGTCTTCCAGGTTTATCTTGCAGATTATGGACTTTGCTACAGATATTGTCCCAATGGGAACCACAAACAGTATCAAGAAAATCCTAGAAAAGGCCATAATGGGACAATAGAGTTTACCAGCGTGGATGCCCACAAGGGAGTAGGTAGGTTTCTTTTTTTCTCTTTTTCTTAATTTTATTTCAGGAGAATGATTAAAGAGTAATAAGGCCTATGAAATGACCTTTGCATAGTCAGTTTGAAGAGTGAGAACACTGACAAGATTTTTATCAAAAGTAGTGAATTCTGTATGCCAGTGAGTATTTCTTCTAACAAGGGGAGGAGGTAGAGATCGTGACAAGCGAGAAGGGCACAACAGAGTGTCAAGTAAGCAAAACTTGATGGATTTGGGGCAAGAAATTACTAGTTTGTATGGGTTAAACTTGTAGGTCGGCAACTGAATCTGTATGCTGTCGTTAATATCACAGATTTGGTAAAGGTGCACATGGGAAGAATTATTCTTGTTTTTCACCATGCCCTTATCAGAGCTTTAGAAGATACCATCTTTCCACAATAAGGAAATCTTTTCTGAAACTATAAAGTGTTAACTTGTGGAAATCTCTCCTAGTCGCCTTTCATATATCTTACTTATTTAAACTCACTTTGATGGTATTGGAAACACATTTGCAGGTAAATTACATACATAGTCCTTTTATTGGATATTGATTGTACTGCCTTGCATTCCAAGGCAGACTTAATTCAACAATTCCCTAATTAGTTAAAGTCATAACCTATGTCTTGTATTCATTTACCATTAATTAAACCTTAGCTGTTTATTACACTGCAGTCCAAATCCAATAGCCGACCCAGAGAGCCATGGAAAAGGAAGTAGGAGGTCAATATTGAAAATATATGGTGCAGAGTCCCACCGATGGTTGCTTTGTTCACAATCAATATGGTCAATGCAACTGTACTTTCTTAGTTGCTCTGTCAGCAAGACAAAAAGTCAATTCTAATGTTATGCTAGTAAAAAAAATGGTGAATATTGAAAAAGTTTGGCTTTCAAAATCATATTCTTTGTAAACTTTATTTATAAAAGTATTTTAAAATATGCTAAACCATACAAATAATTTACAAGCAGCTTTGAAAGGACCACATTTCACTCAGAGGCAATTAGACATTTGCACTTGTTAATGGCTGTTGAACTGTTACCCTAAACTGATACTTTCTGACGAGTTTTAGTTGGTGCAAACCACTGTATATTATTGCCTTTTCTATTAAAAGGACCATTGACCATGTAATGTAGAAGGTCTTGATCATTTTCCAGAGCAGTTAAAACCCACACTAGTGTGAGGTAGGCCAATGAAAAAAGTGAAACAAGTGTGTCAGTTGTATACCTTCTTTCCGAGAAGCATCATAGGTTAAATTTTCTGAAATGGAAATTAGCGTTTTTATATTCCTGATCAGAGTAACAGAAATCACTACATTTTTTCCCCAATAATAGGATAGTTAGAAAAGTAGTGATCACTCGGAAACAGTAATATTGTATAATTTTTCACCGTTTACATTGTTAATGAATCAATGAGCATTTAAAGACGTAAATGGGACATGGCTTTAATTAAATTAAGAAATGTAAGAGTCAAATGCTTATTGATATATATTTTTTTCAATTTAAACTTCTTGCACTCTGAATGAATTTTGTTCCTTACTTTTGCCAGATGTATTGGTATGAAAGAATTTGCAGAAACCTGGAGGTACTTTTTTCATAGTGGTGTAACTGGAAATTCATCATACAGATTCTTAAGCGTTGGTCTAGTGATGTTAATGATGTTAACTTATGGTTGGGCCACTTACTTCTAAAACTGACTGCTCTAATACTGATCCTGCCTGATTTCGGCTATCAAAATCACTAAGAAACCATAGTGATTGCAGAAGGGGAAGTAGAGTTGTTACATGTTGGTTTAGTTAGTGTTTGGACTGAGTTCTGAACGTCCTCAACAGTCATCCCCTAGTTTAGGGCAGTGTTTTCATTGTGCCATCTTCATGAATGACTCAAATAATTTTTTTTTATTCTGTAGTCCATTTAAGTTTTTCGTCCCTAAATAATAAAACGTGTTGATGAATCAGGCAGATTTCTGCATGCTATGTCTCTGGGGAGAAGACTGAACTGAGAAGGATGGTAGAAAGGTGGTATTACCTTCCTAGGAGGATAGTCAGGGAAGTGCCTATACGACATGTTTTTGGTATTTGCTAAAAAGTTAGATGCTAGGGTGAATAATTCATTTTTATCATGGGTTTCACCAGATTCATATAAAAAATAGATTCCCTTAATGCATTTAAAATAGAATTTACACTAAACTTCTAGGAATATCTATATCTGCACAGGTAGACATATAGATACAGTTAACCCTTAAACATCATGAGGATTAGGGGTGCCAGTGCCCCATGTGGTCAAAAATCCACGCATAAATTTTGACCCCCCATAACTTAACCACTAATAGCCTACTGAATAACCAGAAGCCTTACCGGATAATATAGTTGATTAATATGTTTTTTATGTTATATGTATTGCATACTGCATTCTTACAATAAAGTAAGCTAGAGAAAGAAAACGTTACTAAGAAAATTGTAAGGAAGAGAAAAGGTTTTTACAGTGCTATACTGTAAAAAAATCTGCATTTAAGTAGACCCGTACAATTCAAATCTGTGTTGTCCACTATATACACATATATACATACATACATGCACGTGTACCCACATATATACATAGATACATATAAGTATGCATTTTTGCTGAAGTTTTAGTGTGCAATTTTAGTCTGGTATAAGAAGTGAAGGGTTTGATATCCTCAAATGTTTGAAGGCTATTCATTCCTAACGTTTTGCATTTAATTTTCCAAAATAAAACATTTTACTTTAGGATTTTATTAGGAATGAAATAATCATTTAGTCATACGTAGAAACCAGAATAAACAGGGCCATAAATCCTGTAGGTAAATGCGAAAGGTCAGATTCATAAATATTCATGTGTTTACTTTTCAGTACAGTCACTATGTAGTTTAATCTCAGAAAAAAAATCTTTTCTCTACCAGTCCAGCCGTGAGATCAAATAAATACTGAGAAAGATAATGCAAAGGAAAACATAAAGAGCAAAACAAGTTATCTCTAGGAAGTAGAACCTCTGGTTGTCAAAGCATTTGCTGTACGTCAGGTGTATCTGTGTCTGGTCAGGCCCAGGGAAATATACACGCTTCCGTGTAAAACTGGCTTCTGAATTAGCCACTTAACAAAGTCTGTTAATGTGATCAGACTATCTGGTCTCACCTACTTTTTCTAGTGGATACTTGGAAACCAGAGCTAACTCTCATTTTTCTGTGGATTAGTTGGGTTTTTCTAATGCAAGCGTTTGTATAAGGTGCCAATCAGCAGTTTCGCCTAAGCATTTTCTAGTTCAACTTTATGTAAAAAGAAAGGCAGCTTGTATTATTACAAACCAAAAGCTATGAATAGAGGATACAGGGATGGATGGATAGATGGATGAGCATTTCCGGGACTGTCCTACATCTCTGTGTATCCGTATGCTTTTTAAAAATTGGAGTTACTCTTCTAAACTCGGTTCTCTTATATGGCCTAAAGGTATTTTCTGAGTGGCTCAAATGCTTCATTTAGTGTAAAATTAGAGTAATATACATTGGGTTTATCTGTCTCTTCTATTATTAATTTTTTATTCTTCATAAACACTAACATGTATAAACATTGACATATTTTGGGCTTGTTGCCTGATAATTAAAGAGAATTATATCTGTGTCAAATATAGTGTTTTAAAATTTCTTACATTCTTAGTAATGTTAAAAAGCAATATTTGGATCAATGTGTGGTATGGATTTTTGTAGATTTTTCTACTCACTGAGGCATGCAGTCAATACCTAATTTCTCCAGAGATATACTGCATTTAACATATTGAGTTTTTTTAAATACTTCAGACCTCTACATTGAGTGTATAATACCTGTTTTAATTTGACATCATTGGTGACCATAAAATATGATATCTAAATTGCATTTTAAATGTCCATTTGTTTGTGTAATATATTCAGTATCAAGGAAAGAGATACAGACTTTTTTTATTTTTGCCAGTTGCTACGGTGTATGAAATCCAAGTCTTGTGTTATTTCTTGCACAGTTTCCTTTCACCCTAATCTAGCACTCCAGCTTACAAAATGTATGTGAAATAAACTGAGAGTGCATTTTCATGTTACCAAACTTGAGGAAATGATATGGTTTATACAATATTTATCTCCTTAAACAATGATTCAATTATTATCATAATTTTTCAATTATGATATTAAGGTAAACCATCAAGCTTGGATCCTGTTAGTAGTCAGAAAAACATACCATTGATTTCGATTTTTAGGTAAATGTGACCGCTATAAATAGTATTTGGTTGATATATAAATAAAAATTAAGACACTATTCCTTCTACATGGCATACCCCAATTTTAACATTTAGACATGACTTTTAAAGTCTTAACATAGGTCTTAATCTATTTTTTTTGGGTTAATAGTACACATTGGCCAAATGTAAGATACCTTTGAGGAATTTAAGAAACAAAACAAACAAGTAAAGAAGAGGGGGGAAGAAACAGAAAGGGAAGCAAACCAAGAAAACAACTCTTAACTACAGAGAACATACTGATGAATGTTACCAGAGGGGAGGTGGGTGGTGGGATGGGTAAAATAAAAATAAAAAATAAAAATAAAAGTAAAAAAGCTTTGCTCTGTTGAGTAACGTTTCCTATGCCTCACAGAGTAGTGTTTCATGGACAACTTTAAAAAAAATATTTTTTTTTGATGGTTTTTTTTTGGAGGGAGGGAGGGAGGGAGGGAGAGAGAGAGAGAGAGAGAGAGAGAGAGAGAGAGACCGAGCGCAAATGGGGGAGGGGCAGAGAGAGAGGAAGACACAGAATCCCAATCAGGCTCCAGGCTCTGAGCTGACAGCAGAGAGCCAGATACGAGGCGCTGGAACTCAGAAACCACAAGGTCACGACCTGAGCTGAAGTCAGGCGCTAACCAACTGAGCCGCCCATACGCCCCTTCATTAAAAACTTTTTTAAAGATAATAAAAAATAAGAGAGACCTGAGCTGAATATTTTATTTGAAATGTGACACATTGCATTCTGCTTTCCTAATACCCTTTTTTGAAATTGAAATAAATTAAAATAAATTGTGGCCACCATAAAATTTTTTAGCTCTTTATGCATCTAAATTGACAAAATATAATAACATAGGCAACTAGCTGGGGGAAAAAAAGAAAGCTCTAAATTTGTTCTGCAGATAGGCACCATTTGATACATCTGGTGAACATCTCATTCAGATATTTTCTCCTTTCTTATGTCATCTCTGAGCATAGAAACTAGTGTTTTGGGCATTTAAACCCTGTCTGCTTAAGGCAGAAGTTTTCAAGTTCACTTTATTATTTCCTACCAAATCTTGTTTTTCTTCATACTTCATGTTACTCTGTATAAAAAATAAAACTAAACAGAAAATACTTTCATCAAATAATCGATATATTTTGGGATGAACACTTAAACTTTCTTTTGCCCTCAGTTCCTGTTTCATCCTGTTTGGTGAGTTGACCCTGGATAATTTTACTCCAGTTTGTCTTTAGAATAAGGACCAGTTCTCTAAGTGAACTTCTCTCATTCTCATACCAGCTCGGAGGACCAGGACCATCGAAACACTTTTAGAAAGTAATGTTTTAACTAGACACCCTTCTTCATCAGAATGAAGTAGTTTGAAAGGAATTGTTTCACGAAGGGATAGTTGCATGGAAACTTTTTTAGCGTGGCAGCTTAGACCTCAGAACCTGCTGTGTGTTTATTCCTTGACAAACAGCTGTCTTTGCCTCAATATGTCCTTTGGTATTTTAAGTTAAAATGCCTGCTTCAAATAATCCCCCAACTATAGAAGTAGTTAAGGTAATGTGGTCTGAATGGTGTTAAATGATAGATGTAATGTAATTGTTAGATTGAGTGTGGGTTTGGGGTTCGGAAAGATTTGGATTTCAATGCAGAGCTCTCTCAATTTTTGCTTTGTGATACAAGAAAAGTTATTTAACCTCTTGAGCATCTATTTTCTTTAAAAAAAAAAAAAAAGTTTACTGCGTGAGACAGAGGGGTGAAGCATGGGAGCGCAGGAGCATGAGACAGAGAGAGAGAGAGAGAGAGAGAGAGAGAGTATCCCAGGCAGGCTCCATAGTGTTCACGCAGACCCCGAGACGGGGCTTGATCTCAAGAACGTCGAGATTCTTGGTTTTCTGCTGAGGTCATGATCTCGAGGTTCTTGAGATCAAGCCCCGTCTCAGGCTCTGCCTGGATACCACAGAGCCTGCTTGGGATTCTCTGTCTCTCTCTATCTCTACCCCTCCCAGGCTGGCACATTAGCAGATCCATAAATCATATTAACTATTTTTATTTTCATTATGCATTCTAGTGTCCACTCTTTCTGGAATCTGCTTTTTCATGAAATGGCATTCAAGCCACACCTGTGCTTTTTTTAAATTGCTGTTACTCTTGGCAGTACTTCATAATTTAGAAATGTTAAACAATTGAGAATACAACAGGCTTTCAATAAAGAGTCATTTGCATTGCTCCATAGTAATAAGCTAAATAAAAACTAGATGCTAAATTTTATTTTAAAACTAATAAGAGAGGGGCCCCTGGGTGGCTCAGTTGGTTGGGCAGCCTTGATTTGATCAAGTGACTCTTGATTTTGGCTCAGGTCGTGCTCTCACTGTTGGTCATGAGTTCAAGGTCCACATGGGGCTTTTGCACTCACAGTGTGGCCCCTGCTTTGGACCCTCTGTCTCCCTCTTTCTGCCCCTACCCCACTCACACCCTCTCTCCCTCTCTGTCCCTCCCTCTCTCTCTCTCTTTCAAAAACAAATAAATGTTTAAAAAAATTATAAAATAAAACTAAGAGAGTATAGAAGAAAAATATTAATAACTGAATCTTGCCACATTTCTGAGCAGTAGCTCAGAATAAGTAAAAGTTTGATTTTTTAGGAAATCTACGTGAAAATATACTGTTAATGATTACATTAATTATCAAATTCAACTGAGGAACTTTATTATAATAAATTATACAGAGATACAAATTCTACAGAAACAAAATAGTTCATAATATATTTTAACTTTCAAATTATAAAAATATTTTTATAGTTAGATATTAATATTTATTTTTAGATATAATAAATTCTTATTTTTTTATTTTATGCATTTTAATTTTTTCCAGATAAACAGGAAATAGACTATCCAACTATCCAATTATACTGTATGGTACATATACAAAATTCCATTTCCTGGGATTGGATTGGATTATTAATATTATTATTGTTATCTAGAATTATTATACTTTTGTAATATCATCTCTATTTTGATGATGCATTTTAACGTCAATTAAAGCTATATGATCATTCTGTTAATTATACCCACACATATGCTAATATTGTCATCTAGAATATTTATTTTTAATTAATTTAACATGCTTTTTCTGTATAGTAGATGGAAGAAGACCTAATCATTAGGTCTTAGAGGTGAACTTCATTAAAACACATAGACCTTTGTAATTTGTTTCTCTGAGAGGGAATTTCAGGGAGAGTTATCTTTTTAATGGTGCGAAAGAGTGACTATAGGATTTTTTTTTAACATTACATGTATTTTAGTGGAAATAGTAAAACATTTACCTAACTAAAATTATCAATGCATATGTGCAATAAAACAAAATAAAGGTTGAAAAATTTGATCATGTATTTTAATTATAATAGTGAAGTAAAAGTTAACTCTCACAGGGCTATTTCAATGGAAGACCAGTTTATGAAAAATTGACTTCAGAAATCTAAATGATTTGTCATTACTTACAACTTCATATCAATTCATCCCTCAGTTGAAGGGTGGGAAAGTGATGGGAAGATTCATTCCATTTTAATTCTAATCATTTTTCCTCCAGGGGCCTCTTGTGTGTAGCCTATGTTGTCCAAACAGGTGCCAGAATATATATTTTCTTTGAAAATTATTTTTTGAAAATTAGGGGATGTGAATTTAAAGTGGTGGTAATCGCGAATTGCCATAATGGAAAAGGGACTTGTGAACACATCTGTATAAATGGAGCCATTCCATTATTAGCGGGAGATTTATTACTGAAGAAATCAGTACCAACCAGCGTGGTAGAGATTGTGTTTTTCTTTGAATAGGAGAGCCAAGTCTTGCATTAGGACATTGTTGAAGCTTGTGAAGAAAGTAAACAGTACCCATGGGACTGTAGCATTCTGCTCAATTGGAGGGCCTTTAATAATCCAATACTCTAATAGCAGTTAAGATCGCGTATGTGTAAGAGTTAATCTTGTCTTCTGCTTTTATTATAACTTGTGTATGGTAACCAAAAGTAGTTATGATGTGCTAGCAGCATTCTTCTTAGTAGGTGACTTTTTAAATTAAAAACTAAGTTTCCTGAGTGACTTTTCAGAGTTTATTTAATGAAAGATAATAAAATAGGATACCTGTTTACAGCAGGTTTAACAGCCACATACTGCACTTAGGAGATTTTATTTCCCTACACAGATGAACATTCAAGTAATGGCAGAAATGTAAATACCAGCCCATTGTTTTATGACAATTTGAAATGGTTATAAAAAAAAATGAGATCATTTTGTGGGATCTCATTAATGTGTTAATCATTATTTCAGTAGTATTTGTTATATATTTTTTTACTTATATTAGATTTCATTGTCCATCTTTTGAAATAGGTATTTTAAAAAATATATAAAATTATGATAAAATCGGTCTACAGCATTTAATAGTTTGATATAAATGATACTTACAGTGGCCTGAAATGTTCTTCTGTATTTTTTGATGAAAAGCCATCTTATTGTAAATTCTGAAAGCCTCTGTTTGACTTCAAAAATCTGTATCCAACCACCTCTGCCTCTACCCCATGCACATCATTGCCTCACCTTTATATTTCTGTTCAGGATATTTGGCCAGAATTTTAGCTTGGCACTGCTTATATATCTAAAAATATTTGTAAAATTTTAGAACCGGATACCTAAAAGCAGGAGGCATTTTTTACCCTGTACTTTCATTTAATTGAAAAATCTTAACGACAGACCTGTTTTTTAATACTGCACACTAGATGGCAGTTTTGTCATATTCTTCCAACATCAAATGCTCCCAGTGTGAGTGGAACAGGAAAGGCCATCAGTGTTTAGTCTGCACTCAAAGGGTCTCTGCATGACCAACGCAGACCCCATGGACTTCCTGGAACATATGTTAGCAATTTAGCTGCAGACATTTATTTCTTTGTTTTACTGCTTGGCTCTTTGAGAAAGTGTTGGTGCCAGGTTATGGGTTGTCTGGATCATGTCAGAGGCCATGGAGATCAAGTTCATGTGACAGGCCAGACTAAGGAAGGATGAAGTTGGAGGAGGTGAGGAAACTGACCCTTACTTTCAACAGCAACAAGTCACTGCCTGTCTGTGGACTGGGGCCAAAAGCCTGGGCGTTTAAGTTTTAGTCCAGCTGAACAAACAAAACACATTTGCCCATTTGGCTTTTTCGTATTTCATCAGTGGTAGTTCATTCGACAATTTCTCTCTGTCTCAAAACTTGCTTGTCCCTCATGTTTCTTTCTCAATGCTTCCTCCTCTAGCCCTGTCCAGACGAAGTGACCTCGAAACCCTCGGCTACTGCCTGCTGCGGTGGTTATGTGGGAGACTGCCCTGGGAGCGGAGCCTGCGGGACCCTGTGGCTGTTCAGACTGCTAAAACAAAGTACACATTTTCAAGTATTCCATCACGTACAGCGGCAGGTCTGAAGGGATACATTAAAGGGAGTAAATATCCCAGAGAAGATTGCCATTCTCCTAGTCTGAGAACCAAGGCAAATTTCTGAAATTTGAAAACTATTTTTTGAAAAACCAAACACCTTACAGACATAAAATCAATTAAGAAGACACCTATGAAATCGCATGTATGTGAGTTGTCATGCAAAACATAAAGTGAAGTGTTTGTTCTTTTACATGGTGTTTTCCAAAGCTTAGATTCTAGGTGGTAGTCTTTTCAAGGAAGAGTATTTTCAAATTAGCATTGTACATGTATAAGGAGGCAGTCTGAGTTCGGTGGGGTTGATATTAACTGGGCAAAGCAACAACGAGAAATGGGACAAATTGGGCTTGTATTTTTCAAGTGAGAGCAGTATGCCTCTTTCTTAATTCTGTATCTTGGAGGGAAGTTTTGTTTCTTAAGGAAGAAACAAACAAAACTTTTATATAAGGTATTTATATAAGAGATAATCTTGCAACCACATAAACACTTTTAATATTCCTCATTCAATTCTTCTCATCTAGAATCTGTTAGCAGAGAACTAGGTCAGACTGAGAACAGAGTATGTTACTATTTTACTAATTTCTCACTGATAAGGCTTAACAGAAAGCAATTGCATGCAGCACAGAATAGCCAGTTTTTCATTATATACTAGGATATGCTCAACAGTAGTTATCCACACGTGTAATATTGTGATTGGAAAAGGCAGCTATGTTTTAAGCAGGGTGAGTCCCAACAGAAGTTTACAGAAGGGGTAAATCAGTCTGATTTGAAATCAGTCTTCAAATTAAGCGTGGTGTCAGTGCCTGATAGAGAGGATATAGCCTGCAGATGCAAAGTAATGCAGGTTACATTTGTAAGTATGGATATATTATATGAAATATTTCTCTGCCTGGAATCTTGACCATCCTAGTCCCTTACCCCAAACAAACACATTCATATAAGTCAATATTAGAACTATCTAATCAGTTTTTTACTGCAGTGATTAATGTGTCCATATTAACCAACACTCTTCAATGTATGGGTCAAGTCAAAGCACAGTAATGGGCATGTATAAGCAATCTGGATATCCAGTTTTTAACCTCAGTTTACCTGATTTGAATAATGTACTATATTTAAAAGGCTCACATTTTAATTTTAGTGTTTATGTGTATTTTTTCTCTTAAGAAAACTTATGAATATGATTTGTTGTAATCTTTTAAGAATATACATATGTAGTTGAATTCATTGTGGGTATCTAAAGAATATGCCTATGTGTGTATATTCAAATACAAAAATAGTGTATCATGTAAAATAATAAAATATAATGTTAATAAACATAACCTCTATTTCCATTTTGGGGATCCTTATGTATATTAATATCTTCATTTTTATTTAATTACTAATATAAATCTATAAGCCAGTGAAGCTGATACATAATGAAGTTTATAATTAAGATAAGCTACAGACATTTTTAAACTTCTGATATTATATAATCATAATTCATTCAGCTGCTAAGAAGGCATACTCTGAATTTCCTTGTAAGGGCATGCTTGCGTATACAGTCATAATACTTTATCTCCCTATGCCTTTTATCTACCTGACATAGGGTAATATTAGATCAGTGAATTTATTGTTGCAATTCTGCCTGGGCCTGAGTTTGTCAATCAGACATTCATGTCAGTAATTTTAGTTGCATGTTTATATTACTGGTGGATGAAGCAACTTAAAAGAATTGTACTTGTTCAGTCTAAACACTGGAAAGAGTTAGAAAAATGACTTTTCTTGTTGGTTTTGTTGTTTGGTTATTTAATGTTAACCTCTCGAATCATAGGATAGCATATACTGCTACCACTGGGGAACGGTATACATAAATAAATAATTTGCCCCTCCCCAGTGGTAAGTACCTGAGGAAAAATCTCCTGAAAATCCAGATAGAATTTTCCTATGTATTTTTTCTTGTTTTTAAGAAAAAATCATGATGGATATCCCTACTTTTGTATTACAAACTTCGAATGCAAACATTTATAGTATAAATCTACATTTAGTTTCTAGGTGATTGATATAAAATTGGTCAATGAGAATGGAGGGATCCCCTCCACCTCCACTTACCCTCTTATCCATAACAGGTGGGTGAAAAAAATATTGAAAGTCACAATATGGGTGACCCACCAACACAGAATTTGAATTTTGTTTTCTAATCAAAACAACAAATCGCAGGATTACAAACAAATTCATTGTGTATTACTCTACTTCATTTTAGTCTGTTGGATGAGCTTCCTGAGTCAGTGCTTAAATGGGCTCCTTCCGGAAGCAGTTGCTGTAAGTCAAATGATAACTTCTACCTTCTCCTATGTGATTTACACGTCACCACATTTGTCACTCTTGTTTTACAGCTTTTGCTTAACCCACACTCTCCCACTGCCACATGGGTCGGAGAAAACCCTACACAGGGTTACAGATAAGTTGCTACGGAAGAGAATGTTTACATCTTCTTTGACATTAGAACTCAAGAATGCTACAAGAAAATATTTAGGCAGTGTTCTAGGCTTTGTTGACTGATTTTTTTTTTTTTTTTTTTTTGGCAGGGGAGGGGGTATCATATACAGGTTTAATAGTCAACTGTATCTAGTATTTTTAGAGTTGACGTTCTGTTTTTGTTCCTCTTCATATTGTTCAAAGAAGATAAAGTTGATCTAAGGAAAGAGCACCTTCAATCATTAATTTAAAAAAAACAAATCATTGGGGTGCCTAGGTGGCACAGTTGGTTAAGCATCTGATTGGATCTCGGCTCAGGTCATGATCTTGCTGAGTTCGAGCTCCACACGGGGCTCTGTGCTGATGGTGCAGAGCCTGCTTGGGATTCTGCCTCTCCTTCTCTCTGCCCCTCCTCCGCTTGTACTCTCTCGCTTTCTCTCTCTCAAAATAAATAAACTTAAAAAAATAAAATAAAAATAAAATAAAATAACCAAATCATTGAACACTTGCATCGCTGAACCCTTCAGGGTTTGCGCTCTGAACAGCCTGCAAAAAAATTTTGGATTAGCAAAGGCATATAACCTCGGGATTTGAAGATAAATTTCATTAAATGGTTTTCTCTTTTGAGTTAGTATGGATTGTTTTGGAATTCTTTAAATTGACAGTATTATCAGTAAAAATAGTCAATTCAGAATTACCCAAGTGCCTGTCGTTTGCATATGCATGCATGGCAGGTAGTTCACCAATTTAGCAAATGAGTTCGATTGTCTTAGAGAAAAGAGTCCCTTCTATTGTCAGCCTCACTTTTTCTCAGAGACAGATAAGCAGAAAGAACCTTGTTCTCTCTCTATATTGGGTAATCTCAACGTTAGCTTTTAGCTGACTTATGAAAGTAAATGTGTACGCTGACCCTCTAGATAAGGTCAAATAGCATCAGTTTCCATCTGAGAGTTTAAAAGTAGAGTTAAATCATCTTAAACTTATATTTATAGCCCTTCTTTGACAAGAAACGAAAATGTTCATTTCCATGGGAAACGAAAGAAGAACAAAGCAGTTCTGCTTTTCCACCTCTATTCCCCAAGTCCTAAGCCTGCCCCAGTGTTGTGCCTCCTGCTTCCCACTTTCTGTGGTCCCTCTTCTGATGGAGGTGCCATAGGGGGAGTATTCTCCTGGGGGTCAGGGGATGGACTGAAGGCTTTTCCTTTCTGTAACTGCACTGAGTGATGTGGTTCAAATGCCAATATTCTTTCTTGGCTAATATGCTTATTGACATTTTGACCAAGTTATACCGTTTATGTTTTACTCAATAAGACAGCAAAAAAGAGAGATGGGAGATGTCAAAAAAATTTTTTTTCACTGTGTATCTCCTTTACCTTTTCTGCCCCTCCTGCACAAAAGGCAACTAACTGTTCTGGAATGGAAAAGAAAGCCCAGATGCCCTGGGTCCCACAAGATAAATGCCTGTGGACCTGTGTATACTCGGGACACTTCTATTACTGGAGATCAGAAGATTTGGATGATAATGAGAAATGACAGGAGTGCCCGGTCCCCCATTTTCAGTACAAACCATTTATTTGAGACCATCCTATTATTTTATAAAATGCAGATTTCTGTTTCTAAAGCATAAAACTTTGAAACTTTACTATTAACTGAAGATCCCTTAGTTGGTCGTGCTGAGGAGTGGGTATTGCAAGCATGACAATTAATCCGATTTATAAAAGGTTTATTACTAAGGCAGCTTATGAAATAAAACCACCACAGAGGTTGAAACACGCATGTCTAGTTCAGTGTAATAATAATAGTTTGAAAAGTTTGTATTTATTGATAGTAATGATACTTCATATTTCATTAGCTTAAAAGCAGATGATTCAAGAATATCACCATTTCATACTACCCAAAGCATTTTGTTTTATAGCTCCAGAAATATGCTAGTAAATTAAAAAGTATACTTAATATAATAAATCTAGATCTTGGAAGGCTCACATTTAAAGCAGTAATACATCACAATAGTCTAAGCTTCAGGTTGATAATAATGAATTTATAAGAGGGCGGTTCTTTCTCTCCTTTTCCTACCTCACCGATGCCTCATTTTTCCAAGCCCCAGACCCATGAAGGCTTTGCCGCACAGCTGCTGTCCATTGGTGCAGTGCCAGGATCTTCCATTGCCTTCTAACGGTGACCTGTGAAAACTTCTCCCCGATTATTCAGCTCTCTCCTCCATTTGGGATATTTTGGTTAATAGAATTATAATAATATATGCCAAACCTGGCTTACCAATCTTGAAAGGGCCAAAGAACAACAGAATATTTACATTAGAATAACAGTGAATGTAATTTAATCTCATTTTCTTTTTAATCATCCCTTCAGCAATCAAACCTCCCCAATGGGCTTCTGGAAACATGAGTTATAACTACTTGCCAGCTAATAGAGATCTGTTTGATCAAATGTTAGAGAACAGAATTTGGTATATCTTAGACATTAGGGGAAAAAGTAGGTTGCATTATAATTGCCTAAGTATCAAAAGAAAGGGAAGGAAGAAAAGAAAAGAAAAGAAAAGAAAAGAAAAGAAAAGAAAAGAAAAAAGAAAAACCTAAAAAACAAAACCAAAAAAACCTGGAGCTAAGAGTTCTCATTTTCGCCACAGTAGCCTTATATTCCTAGAAAATGGCTATGGACAATATGGTATAAAATGGTCACTCTGACTTTCATAGAGGAACAGGATGGTGACTGTTCCTTTTGGAATTCTTCCCCATAGGGAGATAAACCCAGGGTCCGTGGTTCCCCACTGGAATGGAGGTGGGCCTGGAGGGGAAAGGAAGGATTAGGAAGTCACTCCTGCCAACCCACAAAGCTTCCCAGATTTTCCCTGCCATGGGAATATAAACAACTTAGTAAGAGGTACTTGTGTCTGTGTCAGTAATAAGTTTTTGAAGGGGAAAAGCTTGTAAAAAGTGGAGTATCTAAACATCTCTGTGAACAAATGAAAACATGCCAGATTTTAAACAGTATATGGTATGATCACTTAACTTGTGTCTGGATTTTAGATTGAATCTCCATCTGAAACAAAAATGCAAACTACATTTGTTTTAAGGCAGCTATATTTGTAACTTTGGGTTACTAATTCTGCTTGTATTTAGAAGTTTGTAGTTCATAGTTTCTGGCAGGGGGAAGGGGGTTACTACAGTTCTAGGGAAGAGATTACATTAGAAAAAGATTAGGGATGCCTGGGTGGCTCAGTCCGTTCAGCATCTGACTCTGGGTTTTGGCTTCAGTCATGATCTCACAGTTTGTGAGTTCGAGCCCCACACTGGGCTCCACACTGACAGCAGGGAGTCTGCGTGGGATTCCCTCTGTCCCCCTCTCTCTGCCCCTTTCCCACTTGCACTCTCTCTTTCTCAAAATAAACAAACAAACTTGAAAAGAAAATGTAGCAACATTTTACCCTTCTGCTCTAAATCAGAAAGGCTATATAATGAATGCACTAGTGAATGCACTAGGCTAGCTAGGTGTGGAGGACTCCAGGGAGGTTCAATGAATTCTAAAATTAGTCATGGCTAAAAACCTAGAATTCAAGCTCATTTCTAAATGTACTTTAAAAAAATTTTTTACGTTTATTTATTATTGAGAGACAGAGGGACGTAGAGCATGAGCAGGGGAGGGGCAGAGAGAGGGGGAGACACAGAATCTGAAGCAGGCTCCAGGCTCTGAGCTGTCAGCACAGAGCCCGACTCCGCGCTTGAACTCACAAACCGTGAGATCATGACCTGAGCCGAAGTCGGACGCTCAACTGACTGAGCCACCCAGGCATCCCTCTAAATGTACTTTTATAATCTCAAAATCAAAGCCTGAATTAAAACTTGCAGTAATTTTTTTTTCCGTTGAAGTAAGGAGGTTTATAATAAGTAACACTTGTTTTTAACTGAATTTTTAAAACTTCAACATAAAGTATGAAGCATGTCTGGTCTATTATATTATTCATGTAGTTCTTAGTAGTTGCACTTCATAAATCAAACTCACTAACTATAATTTTAAAATTTGCTTCCTTTGATAAGATTAGTGAAATGTAAACATATCAACAAAGATGTGTAAAAAAATTACCAGTTTCTCCCATCTTGTCAAATCTCTAAGTCACTATATTTCAGTCATTTTTGGACATCATTTGAAAAGTGCTTTGCATCGAATTGTTTATTCTTAGTTTCTTCAGGATGTGTGTTGTGTGCATGTGTAAGAGAGAATAGAGAGATTTTGATGATATTGGAGTCTTGACAATTCTTGCCAATTACGAATAACATGTAAAAAAAATTTACACTTCACAGGTGAAATAGCCCAGTATTTGGTATGTGCTCATAATTTAGCATATGATGAAAAGCCAAACTATCAAATGCTCAAGAAAATTCTGAACCCAGGTGGAACACCTTTAGGACCATTGGAATTTTCCACTAAAGGAGAGAGTGTGAATGTGGATACTCCAAACAATCAAAAAGTAAGTAACGTAGTCCCTGGGATCCTACGATTACCTTCTGTGAGGCTTTTCTACCAAATGAAGTTGTTTTGGGTCTCAGAGGGAGTCTGACAACCCACTTTCTTGCTTATTACATTTAATTCCTATTTCTCCTAACTGAGCTCCAGGAAATTTTGTTGCAAGTTCTTTTGACCTATTGTCTCTTAGAGAAAAACAGTAGGATCCATGGCCTATTTAGGGTACTATTAAAGAAATAAAGCAGTCGCTGAGGTCACAGAGACACGACCAGGGTAAGATTAAAGGCTAATCTGACTTTATTCAGGACAACCTTTATTCGTTGCTTTTCTTCAGATTTCTTTGGTTATTGCCCTCTGCTTTTGTTTGCCAGTTTGGCCATAATTCCATAATTTGGGGGTGATAATGATGGTATTCTTAGGTTTAACCAGACTGCTTGTATGCACTGATATATCAATCTACAAAAATAACCTTTTAAAAAGTTTTAAGTTACCCTTTTCTCCTATACTCTGTTATCTTCCCACTGACTTAAAAAAAGAGAGAGAGAACTTGAAACAATACACAAGAATTAGGATTTAAAACATTTTTTACAGGGTGGGGGAAACCTGAGATTCCTGTGAGCAGTGCTACTGGACAGGCAACTAAACTGTCCAGTCCTTCCTGGACACGATCCACATGCAAAACCTGTAGGGAGGGCTTTTTCTCCCCGATGCATGTGCAATAAGGTAGGGTCAGGATGCCATTCATTTTTAATATTTCTTATGAACTTTGGATCATCACAAGTGTTCATGAGCCAAGAATGCAGGATGCAAACTAACGTGACTGATAGGCCGCTAGATGGATGGTGAGTCAAGTATCAGTGCACAGATGGTTCTGATTTGCTGAATTTTGTAGCTGCTGCAACTGAAGACATAAAATATCCTTCTAGTCATAAATTAGCTCTTTGGAAGCAAAACCTTGGCACCAGAGCTTTACAACCTTCAATTAGTAGGGAAAGAAGTATTTGAATGACTGTGGTATTGACATCTGTAGGCCTGCATAGTAATCATTCCTAATAGAAGAGAATATCTGTTTGAGGAGGTTTTGCATGGCTAATTAACTACCAGTGAGAATATGTAATTTTTTCATGATCTCCTGATTGTCACCTTTCTCTCATGATACAATTACATTTTATTGTAGCAAATGCCTCACAAACCAATTGTCAGCACTATTTACGTATTGCAGAAGGCAGAACAAAAGTTCATGTTTAATAAAAAGCCAGTGGATTTTGATCTTGGTAATTACTGAGACTTATTTTAACAGTTTTATTGACTTTTGTGTTTTTATCACTTTTGCAACAAAACAAAGAGCCATTTCCTTAACGTAGTATCTCCCTTGCAATAATGGTCACCACTTAATCTACACTAATTTAAGTAGATTTTTTTCCTTTTCTGTAGTTTTTCAGTTTCATAAACTTAATTGAAATATAAAAGAAGCCATTTTAAAAACTGATAGTTATATCCTCTGATGTAAAATTCTAATTATTATCCACCAGAATTTTTCAGTTTCATCAAATTCAAAAGATGTTTGTTGTGAAACCACTTTTATATGCAGAGAATAGAACATAAAACATTTTTTCCAATGAGCCTCAATCAAAAATATTTTATTCTTCCCTTTTGATTAGAGCGCTTTGATTATGAGTAAAAAGCAAACACTAAGAATAATATACATTCTTAAGACCTTAGTTAATTTCTAACAATATGACCACCCCCGATATAAAGACAGTAAGAGGTTTTGGGGATGTAGTTCACAGCCGATCAATAGTTATTGAATAAAGACTTTATTTCTGTAGTATTTTAAGTGCACATAAATATGTTATAATCTTAATATAAAAATAGGTTCACCATGTGGTGAATAAGTATTTTTAAAGTTTACAGATTTTGTAATGTTGCAAATACTAAACTTGAAAATGTTGAAAAGCAAAATATGACAATATAAACTGTGCTGTACTCAGTTTCCCTGAATGATAAAAGTATAGGCTAGTTTCCACAATTGATTGCTTCCATAACAAAAATCATTTTAGATCCAGAATGAGTATCAACCACATGGCCCCAGATTTCTCTTTTTAGTCCCAGACAGAATCTCCTTATTGGTAACTAAAAACGTTTTTTGTTACTTCATACATGGATTACTCTAGTTATTTAACAGAATATTGAATGAATCCTGGACTTACACTCTTTGGACAAAGATACTAAAAAAGAAGTCAGTGGACCAGAAAACATATACCGTTAGGTAAATAAAATATTTCTGTCATTCAGTATTCAAAGGAAAGTTATGAATGCTCATTTTTTTAAAATGTTATTTCCCTCAGCAGAAATGGTTGTACCTTTTAAATTTAGTATTCCTAACAAAAATATGCTTTGGTTAGGTATTAGAAAATAGCACATCACCGTTAAGAATCTTGGCAAACTTACAGCATCTTTTTGCAAAAGAAAAAGGAGGTATTTTCCAATACTAGGTTTTTACAAGGCATCATAAACTGTTCCCTGTAAACAGAGCCGCCTTCTTACACAAGTCCTCCAATACTGTTACTGGAGTTAAATTGGAAATGAATTTTTGTCAAGACAGTAGAGACATTGATATTTTTTTTTTCTGAAAGGCAAATCTTTTGGGGCATTTGCCTCAATCAAAATGATGTTCTGTATAGCTGAAATCACTCTTTAGTAGCTCCGACGGCTCCTGAGGTAACACTGTCAAATTAGAAGAATCTATCATCAGGCTACCACAGTCTATTTATACCATCCACTGGGATTTAATGTCCAAAATTCACTGAAGGAAACCATATTTCAGTAAGAATGCTTATTGAGATGAGCTAAAGCTCTAGAATTCCCAGATGAGAATGTTAAAGCCACGTTGGAAAACCAGCATTATTGAAGGCCCCCGTTCAACACTCTGAATAAGCTGTTTCTTCCACAGCCAGTAGAGGATCCTTTTACCAGCTTATCATATCTCTCTCCTTGTTATGATGCTTGAATCCATATTGTAATACTACAGACACCCATCCTTCCTAAGTGCTCTCCCTTGGCAGAGGAGTAACTATAGGGCAGAATGAAAATGTTCAAGCTGTCTTACGTTTCAGACAAGTAAGAGTTTGTCCCTTCGTTTACTCTAAATCTGAGGTTAGCAGCAAATCCAGGGATGAATATATATATTATTATTCGTGGTAGTAATCTTTGTGTTGACCTTGAAAGTTCATAAAATTCTTTCTTGAGCTTTAATTCTCAAAATAATTCTATTTATATTTATACTGTGTGAGAAAAGTAGAATATAAATTCTCATTTGTGAGCACATTTTTGGCTCACTAGATTTCAGGAGGCCAAAAGTATTCCTGATTTCTTGGAACACTGAAGTGCCAATGGAAAATTAAATAAAAAATACCTGATCTGAATAGCCTCTCTCTTGAAGATGGACACCTATTTGGGTAGTATTTTATTTGATTTCGTGCGATGCCCAGAGCGTTTTCTATATTCACTCTTACATCTTTGAGAAAACGTTTTACCTCTGTTCACAATTAAGAGTAAAACTTATCCCACTTCACTCTTACCATTTTAAAAGTTCCCCTAGAAATAGAAAATTTCCATAAACGGGGTATCATCTTGTTTATTAGCTAGAAATGCTTATGGCAGCGCAACCTGCCCATCCAGCCAACTGACGGCAGATCCAGGAGGCACCATCTCTTCCAGAAAGCCTCACACAGGACTGAATATATTAGATCAGATTTTGTTTGTACATCAGAGGCTCCCAGGCCAGAAACTCTTATACCTAAAGTGAGGCATTAAAAACCTCAGTATCTCAACTAATCCCTTCTATCATAAAACACATTTTCACAGTGATTGGCAAGCCAGTCTTTCATCAGAACGAACCGGTGTACAACAGCTTTGGGAAACCCTTTGTTTCGCACCAGTGGTATGGTGAGCATTTATCACTAAGATGACTTCAGTGGGAGTGTGACTCAGAAGGTGGTTACCCATGAATTTTCCCAGTAGTTTGGGAGACTTGAGTGGTGAAAATAAAGAAACCCTGAGTGATTAGGGAACAATGCCAATTGTCAGGGTACTGAAAAGCAATGGCTTTGCTACCCTTTGAGAAGCCGGGATCCGGGAGGAGGGGCGAATAAAGAATGGTGTTGTGACAGCTTAGACCTCGCCACAAAACACCAGCATATTTTAAAGGGAAGGAGTGAACACACTTGGCAATAGAAGCTAAAAATTGAGAGACTACAAATTAAGGCTCTGCTCGCCTAGCCAACGTAATTCATTCTCTGTTTTGGCACTGGCTACTCCATTATTTCCCCTTGTGCTGTTCCTATCTTCTGGCCCCTCTTTAACCCATGAAGAAAGGTGATGGCACTTTCAGCTGCTGTAAACATGAAGCTGCTGACCAAATACTTCACATAAGGATCTTCACTGTGGCTTTTAATCTTCCAGCTGAATTGTGGGATCTGCCCTTCGATTTCCGTGTCTACTTCAAGGTTATTAAGAGTCAGTCATCCCCCAGATAACACCACGGTGTGAAAAAGAACCTGAGAGACAGCAGGCTTGTTGTAGAACTTAACCTTTGATACTGGTGCACAGTACCAGGTGGCACGAACTGTTACTCATCTACTCAAAGGTTAAATTACCTGTATAAGAAAGTAAGCAACATTATAAGCTCCTTTTATACGTTCACATTCATTAGCCTCACTTCAATGATAGAAAACGAAGATTCTAATTAATAAGAATTTAAACTAAAAAGATGTACTGGATCCACTCCCAGCAAAGGTTAATAATGAATTCATGTGCAGTTTTAGAATGTGACAGTTTTCTGTAAAAATGCCGTTTCCAATAAGCAAGCTATCTGTAGAGATAATTTCTAAAGAGCGTATAACAGTGACACTAATTTTAATTGGTCTTGTACTATTGATGAGAAAGGGTCTGGATCTTGCCAACTGCTATATTCTTTCTATAACATCCATTTGTTGGTTTCCTCTTTAATTCTTCCTTTTTTTTTTTTTTTCAAAGCTTGGCAAGTTTAGAATTTTCAAGAATCTGGACATAGAAGCATTTTTGTTTTACAAGTGTCAAAAGTTTTCATTATACATTATTACTCTCAATCAACAGGTTGTTTCTCAAAAGGCTGCAACAAAGCAAGTCAATCAGATGCAAAATAGGTTAATAGAAAAAAACATCCGTGGTGAGAGAAGTGCTGAGTCCTGTTCAACCGGGAGAAAAGTGCAAACAGAGGAGCTGCTGACTAGATTGCTTAACAGTGAAACAGCTCAGGTGAGAGGCTTTTTGTTGTGTTGTTTTTTTTTTTTTTTTTCCTTAATGTTATATTAGAATATGCCGTTTGGGAATAAAGACCTTTTATTTTCTCCTGGGGGCCAAGGTTGTATGGTTTTGTTAAATGAGAAGGGGCAGAAAACATCCTATCCAGTGGATAAAATCAAAGCAGCCCACACCAATCATCACAGAAACAGAATAACAGTGAGCACATTTGCGTACAGATCTGATTTCTTTACCCTGAGAACGTAATGAAGTGCACTTAAATTTTTTATGCCATCTACGATCCATTAGGGACTCTTAGCATGTTCCATACTCTTACGTGGGTTCCTCCACTCTCGCCCTTATAATCAAATGTGAGTGAAGAGTTTCCCTGTTGATACGGTTGTATTGTAAAATGATGTATTTTTTAAGTTATTCGATCATTTGGTTGAGTCGTGACTTACCTTTAGCAGAGGACTCATTCAAGCAACAGCAAAAGTCTTTCCTAATCGAACCTTTTTCTGAGAAGAAGGAGAAGCATACAATCAATGTATTTATATCCTCAATGAAAAAATATTTTTTTTCCAAAATGACCAGCGTTTTATATGATTTATACACCATCATTTTCCTCAAATAATTTGACGTAGTTTAAAATGTGAAACAGGATATTTTAATGCCCCCATCTTCTATCTCCCAAACCCTCGCCCCTCAAAATTGGTTTATCAGGCACTGAGATGTTAATCACTAAACTGAGCACTGAATTGGCTCTGAACCTCTTGGCAGCCAAGGTGAAAATTAGACACATACAAGTTGGGCATTTCTTACCCAACCAACAAGCATACACGTTTATCCAGAGAATGTTTTTACAGTACTAATAAGAATCCTTTGAACTTATAGTTCCCATTTGTAAAATTACAAATATTGCTTGGTGACAAAATTTTGAGATTCTTGTGTGTTCTTTTTCAACCTGTACTATGCATCAGAATCACTTTGTGTATGGAGATAGGAAGGGACTATAAAAAAAAAAAAACCTGATGCCCAGGTTCCAAGTCAAGAAATTGATTCATTGTAACTGGTGTGGGCATTTGTGATATGTGTGTGCAGATCTTATCACTCCAGAAAGCTCTTTGTTCCTTTTCTCAGTCAGTCCCTTTCCCCCAAACAACCACTGTTCTGATATTCTGATTTTCACACTAGGTTAGTTTTGCCTCTTCTAGAATGTCACATACTATGTTAGTCATACAGAATGCACTCTTTTGTGTCTGGCTTCTTTCACTCAGCATGTTTGTTTGTTTGTTAGTTTGTTTTTGAAACTCATCCATATCGTTACACGTATCACTAATTCTTGTTGAGCAGAACTCCATTGTGTAGTACACCATAAGCCATATATCCATTCTCCCAGGACACCTGGGCTGCCCCTGGCTCTAGCCATCATAACTAATAGTTGCTATGAACATTGTGACACAAGTCCTTCTATGGTTACATTTCGTTTGTCCTGAGAAGTGGAATTGCTGGTTCACAGGGCAGATTTACGTTCACCTCTATAAAAAGCTGACAAGTACTTCCATTTTATACTCCCACCAGTAATCCCAGATCCTCCCCAGCATTTGGTGGTGTTGGTCTTTTTAATTTTGGGCATTCCAACATTTATGTATTAGTATTTCTGTTGAGTCCGATTATCATTGACCTGATAATTAATAACTGTGGGCACCATTTTCATGTGCTGACTCCCCATTCATATGTCTTCTTTTGTAAAATGTCTTGATCCATTTTTATTTGGATGATAGTCTCTTTATTACTGAGTTGTAGGAATTCTTTATACATCTGTATTGTGGATATGTTCTCCTAGTGTGCAGCCTCCCTATTCATTTATTTGTCTTTAATGAGCAAAAACTGTTTGTTATTTTTATTTGAAGTTCAATTTATCAATGTTTTCTGTAAAGAAACCTGGGAAAACTTTGCCTATCTCAGGGTCACAGTTTGCTAAATATTTTTTTAAAAGCCTTCTAGTTTTGGCTTTCATTTTGAGTCCATGAGCTCAAATCATTCTTGTGTGTATAAGGGGTTGAGGTTCTTGTTTTCCATCAGAGCCAGCTGTCACAGCACCATTTGTTAAAAAGATTTCCTTTTCCTAACTAAATTTCCTTGGAGTCTTTTTCAAAAGTCAGCTGACAGTGTAAATTGTGGTCTATTTCTGAACTCTCTCTTGTCTTCTAATCAGTCTATCTGTCCTTACACCAAAACCACAGTACATCAATTACTGCAGCTTTACAACTAGTTCTGAAATTAGGTAGTACAAGTCCTTCAACCCTTTTCTTCAAGAATGCTTTGGGTCCTGTTCCTCTCCATAAAATTTAAGAACCGGTTTGTCAATTTCCACTAAAAAGCAAAATGGAATTTTGATTGTGATTCCGCTAAATCTGAAGATCAGTTTAGGGGCAACTGAAATCCCAACAACACATTTGAGTCTTCCAATGCATGAACCCGATACTTGTCTCCATTTATGTAGATTTTTAATTTCTCTAAGTGTTTTGTAGTTTTTGGTATAGGTATTGTATACATCTTCCATTAAAATTATTTCTAAATCTCTTGTTTTTTAATTCTTTTTTTTAATTTAAAAAAAATTTTTTTCAACGTTTATTTATTTTTGGGACAGAGAGAGACAGAGCATGAACGGGGGAGGGGCAGAGAGAGAGGGAAGACACAGAATCGGAAACAGGCTCCAGGCTCTGAGCCATCAGCCCAGAGCCCGACGCGGGGCTCGAACTCACGGACCGCGAGATCGTGACCTGGCTGAAGTCGGACGCTTAACCGACTGCGCCACCCAGGCGCCCCTCTTGTTTTTTAATTCCATGGTAAATATCATTTTGTATATTGACCTTGTGTCTTGAGATCTTTCTAAAGTCACTTTTTAATTCTCGTTTTTTGGTAGATTCTTAGGATTTTATACATAGTAATGTTTGTGAATAGAGTTTTACTTCTTTTCCAACACGTATGCCTTTCATAGCTTTTTTTCATGCTTTGTGATACCTTCTATGACCTCTAATACTACACTGAGCATGGGCATCCTTGCTTTGTTCCTGTTCTTTGGTGGAAAACATTCATTCTTTATATATTAAGTATGATGTTAGCTGTAGGTTTTTCCTAAATGCCCTTTTATCAGGCTGAGGAAATTTCATTGTAGTTGTTGAAAAAAATTAAGTCATGAGTGTATATTAGGTCCTTTTTTGGGATCTACTGAAATGATCATATGATTTTTCTCCTTTACTAGTGCAATGAATTGAATTGATTTTTGAGTGTTAAATCAACCTTTTTCTCTGGGGTAAACCACATTTAGTCATGATGCGTTGTCATACTGAATTCAATTTGCTATTATTCCATTAAGGGTTTTTATATCTACATTGATGAGGGATAATTGATCTGCAATTTTTTTTCTTACAATATCCTTGTGTGGTTTTGTTTTCAGGTCATTATGCAAATTGGACATGTCTATTTTCAGAAACTGTTTTAGTAACATTTATCTTTCACAAATGTTTCCTAGAATTTAGCAAGAAAATCATCTGGGCCTAGAATTTTATTGTAGGAAAATCTTTAATTATGAATTTACTCTCTATAACATATAATGTCATTAGATTTTCTTTTTCTTCTTGTGTCAGCTTTGGTAATATGTATCTTCCAAGGAATTTTTTTCTTTCTTTTTTTTTACAGTCTAGCTAGATGCTTATCACTTTTATTGATCTTTTCAAAGAACCAGTTTTTGGATTTGTTGAATTATCTACTGCTGAGATTTTTTTTTTCTCTTTTACTAATTACTGTTCTTTATCATTTCCTTATACTTATTTTGGGTACTCTTTTTTTTAAGCTTCATAAGGTAAATGCTTAAATCATTACTTTTAAGCCTTTCTTTCTAAAATGTATAAAGCTATAAAGAATTTTAAGCAGTGCTTTAGATGTATTCCACAAATCTTGATATATTGTGTTTCATTGTTGTTCAGTTAAACATATTTTCTAATTTCCCTTCACTTAGTCTTTGACCCCATGGATTTTAGAAGCATGATTTTTTAATTCCTAAATATTTTTGAGATTTTATTGCTATGTTTTTGTTATTGACTTCTAATTTATCAGAGCATATTCTTGCAATCCTTTAAAATACACTGAAACTTGTTTTATGGTCAAGAAGAAGACTTAGTTTGATGAACCTTTCTCATGTGCTTGTAACAAATATATATTCTGAATTTGGAACTTACTATTCTATAAATGTTGATTAGGTTAAATTGATAGTGTTGTTCAGTCCTTCTATATCCTTACTGTTTTGCTTTATTTTGTCCTCCTGTTTAATCAATCAATGACAAGGTATGTTAAATCTTCAACTGTAATTGTGGAGTTGTCTATATTTCCTTTAGTTTTATAAGTTCTTGCTTCATGAATTTTCATGCTGTTAATAGGGACATACAGATACAGAACTGTTACGTCTTCTTGGTGAAATATTGTTTATCATTGTTAAACATCTTTCTTACATGTGTCAATATTCTTTTGTCTTGAATTTTACTTTAATTTTAACAATTCCAGCCTTCCTATGATTAGTTTGTATGGTGTGTCCTTTTCCATCCTTTTGTTTAATGTTTGTGTTTTGTGTCTTTGTGTCTGTGAGTGCTTTTGTAAATAACAGTTTAAGTCTTGCTTTTTTGCACGACCTCACAAACCTTCCTTTTAATCTGTCCCATTTCCATTTAATGTAATTATTGTAGTTCAATTTAATCTACAATCTCACTATTTGGTTTCTTTTTGCTCCATTTATTCTTTGTCACTTTTTACCTCCCTCCTGCTTTCTTTTGGAGTAAGTGGGAATTTGTCTCTCATATCTTCAATTTGTAAACTGTGCTTCTCTGGGCTCTTTTGTTTTTGTTGTAGTGGTTACTTTAGTACAGCAAGATATGGCCTATGGGCCAAAGTCAGCGGGTCACCTATTTTAAGTAGTTATATTTAAATATACTTATATGGTTGTATTGTTAATAGTTAAAGTTAAATAGTTATATTGCAACATAGCCATACTCATTCGTTTACATATTCTCTTACATGTTGTCTATGGGTATTTCCATGCTACAGTGGCAGAGCTGAGTATTTAGAACACAGGCTGCGTGGCCCCCAAATCCTAAAATATTTACTATCTGCCCTTGAAAGAAAAAGTTTGTAAACCCCTGCTCTAAAACCACTCTAATTAAAGTTTAATAATATAAAAACAACCCTAATTAAACCAATACCCCAAATATTGTAACTATAATAAAAATGGAGACATATTACATTCTTTTTTTCATATTAAGTCTTCAAAATCTGGTGTGTTACACTAACAGCACACCTCAGTTTAGACTAGCCATATTCCAAGTATTCAAGTCATATGTGGTCGGTGGCTACCATATTAACATAGCTCTAGAAATTATAATATACATCTTTCACTTGTATAATAATCTACCTTGATTTAATAAACGACTTCATATATAATGTAAGAATCTTGCAAAAATACATTTCCATCCTTTGTGCTACTGTTGTCATACTTTTTTTTAACATATATAATTAATTCCATAATGCAGTTACTATTGTGCTTTAAAAAATAAGTTTTGGGGCGCCTGGGTGGCCCAGTCAGTTAAGCATCCAACTTTGGCTCAGGTTGTGAACTCACAGTTCATGGGTTTGAGCTCCACGTTGGGCTCTGTGCTGACAGCTCAGAGCCTAGAGTCTGCTTCAGATCCTGTGTCTCCCTCTCTCTCTGCTCCTTCCCTGCTAATGCTCTGTCTCTGTCTCTCAAAAATGAATACAGGTTAAATTATTTTTTTTTAAATCACTTTTATTTCAAAGAAATTGAGAGGAAAAAAAAAGTCTCATATTTATTGCTGTTGGAATTCTTCAGCCCTCCCATAGATCTGAGTTTACAGTTGGTTATTTCCCGTCTTCGCAGAGAATTTCCTTTAACATTGTAGTGGAAAGTTCCTGGAGACTAATTCTCTCACTTCTTGTCTGAAAATATCTTTATTTCACCTTTACTTTGTTTGTTTGTTTGTATTTTGTTTTTTGGTGTGGGAGAGCTGGAACTATATTTTACCTCTGAATTTATTTTAACATTTCATTTTAAAATAATTGCACACTCAGAAATTGCAATAGAGAGCTCCCATGTACCCTTCCTTCAGCTCCCGTGTACCCTTTACCTAGCTTCCTCCAATGATATCATCTTATAACAATAGTATAATTTTCAAAACCAGGAACTAACTTTGGCATACTACTACAAAATACATACCTTATTTGGTCATCAGTTTTTACATGCACTCATGTGTATGTTGCTGTTAAATTGTATTACATGTATAGACAGACTAATCACAAAAGTTACTGTACAGAACTGTTCTAGGAAGAAACTCCCTCACATAGAAACTTCCGTGTTTTGCTTTATATGGACACCCTCCCCTTTATCCTAAACCCTGGAAAGCACTGATTTGTTCCATATCACTATAATTGATTATCTTGAGCATGTTGTACAAATCAAATTCTTTACTATGTAACTTGTTGACATGGGCTTTATTTCATTCACCATAATGCCCTAGATAGAGATCCATCTGAGTTTGTATGTATCAGTATAGTTCATTCCTTTTTACTGATAAGGAATGTTCTGAAGTATGGACGTAGTGTTGAAGAACATGTGAGTTGTTTATTCTTCACCATTTAGTGTGATGTTAGCTGTATATTTTTGGTAGGTGTTATCAGGTTGATGAGGCTCACCTCTATTTCTAGTGTACTAAGAGTTGTTTTGAATGGGTATTAAATTTTATCAAGTGCTTTTTCTGTATCAATTATGATCATATGATTTTTCAGCTTTACACTGTTGCCATGGTGGATGACATTGATTAGTGTTTGAATATTGAACTAGTCTTACATTTCTTTAATGTTTGTTTATTTTTGAGAGAGAGAGACAGAGACAGAGCACGAGCAGGGAAGGGGCAGAGAGAGAGGGAGACACAGAATCTGAAGCGGGCTCCAGGCTCTGCGTTGTCAGCACAGAGTCCAACGTGGGGCTTGAACTCACAAACTGTGAGATCATGACCTGAGCCAAAGTCGGATGCTCAACTGACTGAGCCACCCAGGCACCCCTCTAGTCTTACATGGTGTAGAATTCTTTTCATATGTTGCTAGGTTCAATTTCCTAGTATTTTCTTGAGAACTTTTACACCTGTTAATGAGGACTACTGGTGTGTAGCTTTCTTTTTATTCTACTGTCTTTATCCGGTGTTGGTATCATGGCAGTGCTGGCCTCATAAAATGAGTTGACAAGTCTTCCTCCTTTTAATTTCTGGAACAGAATTAGTAGAATTCATGTTGTTTCTTTTTAAAATGTTTTAGAGGGGCACCTGGGTGGCTCAGTCAGTTAAGCTTCCGGCTTTGGCTCAGGACATGATCTCACCGCTCATGAGTTCAAGCCCCACATGGGGCTCTGTGCTGACAGCTCAGAGCCTGGAGCCTGTTTCAGATTCTGTCTCTCGCTTTCTCTGCTCCTCCCGTGCTCACACTCTCTCAATAATAAACACTTAAAAATTTTTTAAAGTAAATAAAGTATTTTAGAGAATTCTCCAGTGAAACCATCTGGGCCTAGAGATTTCTCCTTTTCACTATGGATTCAATTTCAAGAGTAGTCAAAGTTCTCTGCAAGCAGCCAAATAAATATTTAGGTTTTATAGGTCACATGCTCTCTGTTACAACTATTCAGCTGTATACCATAGTACAAAAGTATCATATACCATATGTAAACAAATGAGTCTGAGTTCCAACAAAATTTTATGGCACTGAAGTTTGAATTCCATAAAATTTTCCAATCAGAAAATGTTCCAACCATTTAAAAATTTAAAATTAATTCTTAGTTGGTAACTCTACAAAACAGGCTGGATTTAGACTGGGCAGATTTTCCTATTCTTTGTTTCAACTTGATTTTTGGTTTATTTTCCTTTTTCTAGTTTAGGTAGAAGGTTAGACTATTGTTTGAGCCCTTTCATTTTTTCTAATGTAGGTATTTAATGCTATAAATGTCCTATTAGGTATTGGTTTAACTGTATCCCGTAAATCCTTATGTAATGTACTTTTCTTGTACCTATAATTTTATTATTTATTTACATTTATTTATTTCTGAGAGACAGAGACAGAGCATGAGCAGGGTAGGGGCAGTAAGAGAGGGAGACACAGAATCAGAAGCAGGCTCCAGGCTCTGAGCTGTCAGAACAGAGCCCAATGCAGGACTCAAACTCAGGAACTGTGAGATCATGATCTGAGCAGAAGTTGGTTGCTTAACCGACTGCACCACCCAGGTGCCCCTAATTTTACTTATTTTTTAACGTTGATTTGTTTTTCAGAGAGAGAGAGAGCAAGTTGGGGAGGGGCAGAGAGGGGGGAGATAGAGGATCTGAGAGCAGAGAGGCTGATGTGGGGCTCGAACCCACTAGCTGCAAGATCATGACTTGGGCTGAAGTTGGATGCCTAACCAACTGAGCCACCCAGGCATCCCAGTATTTTTAATTTTGTACTTTTTCATGAGACTTCTTTTGATGCCTTGGCTATTAGGAGTGTGTTAATTTCTAAGTGAAGATTTTTTCCATTTTCTTTGTTACTGATTTCTAATTTATATTATTGTCTGAGAACATATTTTGTATCATTTCAAATTTGTTAAGGTTTATTTTTTGACCCAGGGTATGGTCTTAATGAGAGATTAAAGAGACCATGCATTCTACTGTTTTGAGGTGTAGTGCTCTATAAATATTATCAGATCCCATTGGTTTGTGGTATTATTTTTTTTTTCTATAGCTTGGCTAGTTAGCTCTCTTGTAGTTCTATTCCTGAGAACAAGGTTTTCTAACTAGAAGGATGTGAGGTATACTTTTTTTTTTTTTTTTTTTTAATGCATGACAGTGATGGGTCAGTTGGGCTCCTATCCACATTTGAGGCCAAAGAGAAATAGAGGGTTGCTGCTTTTTGCTAATGTTTGCTTAATGCAGGCTGGGCATGGTCCTTAGGGCTCTACTGCACAATGTCCACAGTGTCTGTTGCAGAGGAAGAGAGGCACTACTTATGTTGTGTGAGTGCAGGGAAGGACAGTCTACAAGGCTCTACCCTTTGGTCTCCAGAGTGTCTGGGAGAGAGGGAAGGAGAAGCCAGTGCTCAGTAGTACAGGCTGGGCATTGACAGGGCTCTGTCTCATAATTTCCATAACGCCAGTGGAGAGGGTACTACTTTGTTAGTGTAGGGTTGGTCTTTTGACAGGGCTCCACTTTAGTCTCCTCAGTGCTTGGTGGGGAAGGGTAGGTGTGCTTCCTGGTTAACGCATGGTGGTGACACCTGACAGGACTCTACCCCAGTTTCCACAACCCCTAGTGGGAAGTGGGAAGGGTACAGCTTCTTTCATGTGTTCACCTAAAGTACAGCAGGTATAGGAGACAAGTGTTCTGAACTGTATACTTGCCTTCCTGCTGATCCACTGTTTAAAGACAACAGGCTTTTCCTGGACTTTTTTGTGTGCACAGTGTTGTTTTCCAATTGTAGATTGCATCGTGGCCCAGGCTGGGATAAATAGGCATCAAAAAAAAAGGTGGTTGGGATGAGACTTGGGGCTGGGTCATTCTGTGTGTTCTCAGGTCCTTATCCAGTCGGCCTTCTAGTCTACAACTTTCAGAATGTATTAATTTTTGTCTAAAATCTTTAGTAGTAATTAGAAGGAATAAAGTAGAATGTACTTACTGTCTTGGCTGGAACTAGATGCCCCTCACCTTCATTGTGAAGGCCTCACCTGACATGAGATTTTTCGTTCTGAATTTAAAAATGTGTCTTGTCGTCTTGTGTTTTTTTCCGATGAGAAGTTAGCAGTTATTCTTATCATTGACCCTATATATAATGTGTCCCTTCTGGCTTTTAATATTTGCTTTTTATCTTTGGTTTTCTAGAGATAGTTGTCTTTATGTTTATTCTGCTTTGGGCTCATTGAGCTTTTTTCATCTGTGGGTTCGTAATTGTCATCACTGGAAAAGTTTCAGCTAGGATTTGTTTCATGCCTCAATCCCTCTTCTCTCAGATCCAAATACATGCAGTTAGAATTGTCTACCTTCTCTCAGGCCTTTTCGGAGGCTCTGTTCGTTTTTCAGATTAGTCTTTTATCTTGCTGTGCTTCATTCTGGTCCTTTGCCTGGTCTCTACCTATTTAACCAGAGGATGTTTAACTTCATTTATTGTATTTTTCCATTCTAGAAGCATTTTATATTTCCCATTTCTCTGCTCTCTCGATCTGTTCACTAATTATGTTTAACTTTATATTTAATTCCTTGAACATACTTATGTAGTGGTTTTATTGTCCCTGTTTGATAATTTTACCATCTGGGTCACATCTATTTCTCTTCTTCTCCTAGTTATGGGTCACAGTTTCCTGTTCCTTGTGTGTCGTAAAAGTTTTATTATACGCTGAATATCGTGGCTGCTAGTTCTTGAAACTCCACATTTTATTGTATTCCTTTAAAGAGTACTGACTTTTGTTCTGGCAGACAAATAATTTATTGGTGGTTCAACTTGATTAGTCATGTCTTCACTTCATTTAGGCTTTTTGAAGGCTGGGCTAAGGTAAAGATCTGAAACCGTAGCCTTTATCAGTCTGGGTGTTTTCCTTTCCTCAAGAATCACAGCCTTGTTTTCTGTGTGATAAGTTCCTTCATATATTTTGTCCAACTCTATTGGTTTGTATTCATTTCATGGGCTTTTCACAGCAGGAGGGGAGATCTGATGCCCATTATTCATGGCTAGAACTAAAAAGGGTATTGGTATTTTTCATAGCTTCCTAATTGACTCTGACGTGCATTCAAGGTTAATAACTTGCTCAGAATTCAAGGTTTCTCAGCAGCACCACTCTGGGCTTACTGAGCTGGCTGTTCTGTACACTGTAAGCCATCTCTGGCCTTTATCTAGTAGATGCCAATAGTACTTCCTCCCAGTTGTAGTACCCAGAATGTCTCCAGAAATTGTTAAATGTCCTATGGAGCACAAGTGTCCCAGGTTCAGAAACACTATACTGACTAGGATTATTGTATGCCTTAAGCCTCTGCTACTAAAAGTCTGTGCCAACCAGCTGCACTGGCATCACCTGGAGCTTCTTAGAAACACAGAATCTAAGTCTTAACTTAGACCTTCTGAATGAAACGTGTATTTTTCATGTTTGTTATTTTTGAGAGAGAGTAAGACAGAGGATCCAAAGCAGACTCTGCACTGACAGAAGAGGCCAGCGTGGGGTTCAAACTCACTAATCGCAAGATCATGACCTGAACCAAAGTCGAGGCTTAACCACCTGAGCCACCCAGGCTCCCCTGAAATCTGTATTTTAACAAGATCCCAAAATGATTTGTACGCTTTTTCTAATGTTTGAAATACTATGCCACAGACCAGAAAGCTTTTCGTAAAGAGCCAGATGGTAAATATTTTGGGTTTACAGCCTAGCCTTTGTCAGAAACAATTCAACTCTGCCATTGCAGTATAAAAGCAGCCATACACAGTAAAATACAAATGAGTGTGGCTGTGTTCCAATCTTTATTCACAAAACAGGCAACTCACAACATTTTACAACCTATGCCATAGACTATCTTTCCCAAGCAGATCTCTTAGTAAGCCGAAGACAACTGGTGGTTAAATCCTTAGATGAGGGCCTTCCCATTTGATATCAGTTGTTGCTTAAAGAGAGACTAGGTACACAGACTTCTCTAGTGTGTAGCCAACCTTGAAATTTTAGTAGCTTGACTTCTGTTCTTACCTGGATGGGGATATCATCTACTTCTACATGTAAGTTATTATATGTAAATGCTACTTGTTAGCTAACTAGTGGCTCTCCATCTTTAAAAATATAAAATTTGATGGCATATTTCTTTTTCTTTGTGGGAGAACAACGCTTTAGGGGGCCACAGGAGTAATTATTTTGCCTTTAGCAAATAAAGCTGACAATTTTTTTTTTTTTAAAGTAGGCTCCACACCCATGTGGGGCATGAACTCATGCCCCTGAGATCAAAAGTCACGTGCTGTACACCCTGGGCCAGCTAGGCACCTGTAAAGCTGAGAAAACTTTGGGACAATTGGGATAGTGTGTCTTTATTAGCTCTTAGGCAGTAAAGAGTAGCTTAAAGTTAGTTATTCGACTTTCAATGATTTCTTCTTTTTTTTTTTTTTTTTTAAATTTTTTTTTTTTTTTTCAACGTTTATTTATTTTTGGGACAGAGAGAGACAGAGCATGAACGGGGGAGGGGCAGAGAGAGAGGGAGACACAGAATCGGAAACAGGCTCCAGGCTCCGAGCCATCAGCCCAGAGCCTGACGCGGGGCTCGAACTCCCGGACTGCGAGATCGTGACCTGGCTGAAGTCGGACGCTTAACCGACTGCGCCACCCAGGCGCCCCTCAATGATTTCTTCTAAGTAGAAAAGTTAAAGGGCCTTCCTTCAAGACCTCTATTTTGTTTTGTATACCTTATGTAGAAGGTAATTACTTCTTGCCTTCTAAAACTGCATCCTGAAAGTGACTTGCAGGGGGGTAAAAAAGGCTCTTTGAAGAGGTCAAGAAAGTAGCTATTGTGAAGAATGATGGTATTACATCAGATGGTTGAAGATTGAAATATTTTGCCTTGTTTTTTAATTTTTTCCTTCTAAGTTACTTGATAAATAGTACAAGGACAGGGCAGGGCAGGTCACCAAAGTGAAGCAGAAACAGAACAACTCGTAACCAGTTAAGATTAAAGCAGGAAACTGATTAAGAGCTCTGGCTAACAGGAATGGTGTTAAGAAATTCCTGGAACTTGCATATATCAATAATATTCAGTCTACAGTGGTTGGTCTGTTCCCAGAGCTTTCTATGAGACATGCCACAATATCCACCCTGGGGCCATTTCCTCTGGTTGTGAACAGCCAATTCCTTTATCCAATATATGGCCTGTAGGTCAGGTAAAGGGTTCCATGTCATGATAAAGGTTGGGAATGACTATTTTTATTTTTTATTGTAGTAAAAAGTAACATTAAACTTAACCGTGTAGTTTAGTAGTGCCAAGTATATTCACACTATTGTGCAAAAGATCTCTAGAACTTTTACATCTTGCAAAATTGAAACTTTAGACCAACTACCTTCTACCTTGGCAACTACCTTTTTGTTTCTGTTATTTTGACTTCTTTAGATATTTCGTGTTAGTGGAATCATAGATGTCCTTTTGTGACTGGCTTAATTTGCTCTTCAGAATGTCCTCAAAGATTGATCCATATTGTAGCATGTGGCAGGATTTCCTTTTTTAAGGCTGCATAATATTCCATTATATGTATATATTCTTTATTCATCTGCCCATAGGAATCTGGGTTGCTTCTGCCTCTTGGCTACTGTGAATAATGCTATGATGAACATGGGTGTACATATATCTCTTCAAGACACTTGAGTTCTCAATATATACCCAGAAGTAGGATTGCTGGATTATATGGTAATTCTACTTCTAATGTTTTGAGGCACTTCTGTGCTGTTTCCCATAATGGCTACACCATTTTACAGTCCTCTCAACAGTACACAAGGGTTCCAATTTCTCTATCTTCATTTGTTATTTTCTGTTCTTTTGATAATGGCCTTAAAGGGTAAGATGATATCTCATTATAGTTTGATTTGCATTTCTCTTGCAATTGGTGATGTTGAGCATCTTTTCATATGCTTTCAGAGAACTGTCTATTCAAGTCTTTATGTATTCTGGATACAAATCCTTTATCAGATAAATGATTTGCAGAATTTTCTCCCAGTCTGTGAGTTGTCTTTGAATTTTTTAAATGATGTCCTTCAATTATGTAAACTTTTATTTGCTTTTGTACGTTTGATATTATAGAGAACACTTTACCTGACCCTAGATCACAGATTTTGTTTTTTTTTTTTCCTTAAAGTTTTAAATTTCAGCTATATTTACATTTACAATTTGGTTCTGGTCAATTTTTGTACAAAATGAAGTAGGTCTAAATTTATATTTTTACAAGGATGTCCAGTTGTCTCTGCACCTTTGTTGAAGATTACCTGTCCCCACTGAATTGCCTTCGTACATTTGTTGGAAACCAATTCCTCATGTATGTGAGAGTTTTCTTCTGGACTTTCAATTCTATTCCACTGATCTGTATGCCTGTCCCTGTGCCAGGACCATACTGTCTTGATTAGTCTAGCTTTGTGATTAGTTTTCAAATTGTGAAGTATGTTTTTCCACTTTGTTCTGGACTGTCAAGGTTGTTTTAGCTATTCTGGGTCCACTGCATTTCCAAAGCCTGATTGGATTTTGACTGGGACAGTGTTGAATCTATAGATCAGTTTGGGGGAAAATTGTTTTTTTGTTTGGCTAAACAATAACTGCCCTATGTAATCACCGCTCCTTGTGGGAGTTCTAGGCTCTGAATTCACATATATCAGGCCCTCCGTGAGACAGGCTCATTCCAGAAACTGAATTCTAGTAACAGCTGATTCTTCTTAGAAATAGGTATTTTGCTTCTTGCTTTATGGAATTTCACAAATACCTGATTTTCTCTGAGGGTATTCGGAGGTTTATTTATAATGATATCCTCCTTCATACCTCCACGGGTGGACAGCTTGACGCTGCTTTCCAAACAGTGTGTTCTAAGTCCCCACCAAAGAACAAGGGTCATGTTGATCTTCTTGAGTCTTTGGCAACATCCTCTGACAAATTTTGTCGTATGCTTCTAGGCATTCCAGTTTAACATTGCAAAACTGTAATCTGTGGAGACTTTTTCCTTTTTGGCTAGGAAATGAGCATCTTTTCTTGGATCAACGTTCAGGACAAATAAGGATTTTAACCAACTTTCTTCTTAAGGTCTGTTATTGGGAGATGTCATTCTCTGGAATCCAGGCAGGAGGCTGCTGGACCGAGGCTGCTCTGTGGACGTGCAGCACTGCCACCAACATCTCGCTCTGCTGCCACGGCTGCCTCAGAATCACTAATTATTAATAACCAAAAAGCTTTCTAATCGTGACTATCTTGCCCACATAAGATTTGTCTTGCCAAGAAAATTCAGGTTTCATAGTTCGTTGTATTTTTAGAGGACAAATTATTTATAAGATGGCTTATTGCCTGATTTAAAAGAACCAATCAGTTTAACTAGATTTGGGTTGGTTAATGGGATAAGTACTTTATAAAAAACTTCTCAGGAAGAATATGCAAAAAATTTGTTCGTTTTGTGTAACATGTTTTATTTAGAACTCTTAGAGTACACAGTATGAGGATAACTCAGACCTAACACAATATATATACTTTTCCATAGGAAAGCACAAAGAGAAGACAAAAGTACTGTGAGTCTCAAATTCTGAATGAAAGAAACAGTTCTCCACAAAAACCGAGCTCTATACAGTTCCCAAATTCACTTTACAAACCATATCAAGATTTTATCAGTCCGTATATACTCGACAATTCAAGATCTTCATCTTGGTATACATATACTTCTCCAACCGGAATGGAGGTCAGAGACTCTACTCTCAGTGAAGAGACAGTTACTGACGTGTATTATTATGGCTTTATCGTTCTTTTTCTTTTGATTTTAGTAGGTCTTACTTTATACTTTCTCTGAAGATATCAAATAAAATCCTTTTGATAATTCTTAAGGCTGCCAGTTCTTCACAGAAATGTTACATTCTTATTTTAGGATTTCCTCCCAGACATTTTCAAGGTAATTGGCTTGTAAAAAGAGAATACAATTTAACAAATAAGTTTGTGGACATTCTAAAAAATAAGATTGGTTTATTGTAGAAAACAGTGTCATGATACAGTTTGAAAAATAACTTTTTTTGATCAAAGGAGCAATTTAAAAAACAAAATGTCATTGACAGGGACAATTTTACCCTTTTTTTTTTTCTTACCACATAGAATAACAGAAGTAACAAAAAGTTTTGCATAAGCTGATATACTATATACTTATCTATCTTCCAAAGCATACTATTAAAAGCTAGGCGTATTTTATGAAATTTGATTAATGATTTCCTTACCTTACTACAATATGGGCATTCACCAAATATGATGTTAAAACTCTGTCTACTAGTCAACAGTCCTCTCAACCACTGAAGATTTTAAAAAGAAAAAGGGAGCAATGTCAGCATGATCACACATTACAGATACTCTAAATTCATTTCCTTTATGATTACATATATTTTTATTCCAAAAGATTTACCTTCTTAATTTTCTTTTACAAAAAGTAAGGGGAACATTTCCTGGCCACTACCAGACTAGTAGTATGCTGAATAATAAGGGGAGACTACCACGAATATTGAGATCTATACCACTGGTTTATAGCCAAATTATGGGCCCCTTTATGCATTTTCTCAACATCCAAAATAGACACAAAAATAATGTACACAAGTCAATGGGGTTCACAGACCTGACCTGAAGTCATTAATTACAAATTAAGAACTCTTGCTGTAAAAGATACCGTAAGCTGGTGAAAATTTAGGTCTCAATTCTGGTCTTAATCACCAATAGTGGGTTAATTCTCAATCCACTAATTATAAGCACGAGGCAGTCCATTTTTAAAAATTAAATGAATATTCATTATTATAAAAGAAAGCACATGTTCCCGTAAGAGTATCTCTATAATTAGACCTGGTATTTTGTGAGTTTATAGAAGGTGAATTGACATCTCTAAGTTCTCCATTCTCAAAGTGCAGGTAACACCAACTGCTTGCTACCTCTAATCACAAAAACAAGAGGTGATATTCAAGAAGACTGAACGCACTATACAACTGCAAGGTGTTTCATATATACATGCATATATAATCATGTCAACTGTGCCCTAAGATGAATGCTGTAGAGATCAAATGACTATACACAGGAATGAAAGCAGACTTCACAGATAGTAAATAATAAATAAAATGTCACTGAGAGTGCTGTGACATATCCAGATCACAAAACGCATTTTTCTCAATATCAAAAGTAAGATTATTACATTTATTCTATACTTAAATATACTTTGAAAAGTAACAGACACTCATTAGTGCCAGTTCCCTTTCACCTTATTGCTACCACTACTACTCCCACTTGGATGAGTGACAGTTTGCACTGTGGTCACATGAGATTTTCACTGAAAGATTCCAATGTAGCTTCAATTTGATCTGTTATGCATCAGTAAGCAGCCCATGAATATATTCTGGATACATTTTCTCCCTTCCTAGGATACTACTTTAGGACATTTATTCACTCATTAGTAACCAGGATGAAGAAATGAAAGCACACGGGCATCTGGAAATGGACTGGTAAAGAAGCTAACGGAAAAAAGAGATTGCTATTCACTTAAACAGATTTTGGATTCTGCATATTTCAACATGCAGACTTGCTAGGTCATGGTAGCCAAAATAGTCTTAACAGCGTTCTTTTTTATTTTTTACCTCATATAAGCATATTTGATGGAAAGGCTGTGCACATTGAGGATTATCACACACTTGATCAGGAATGGCACCATCAAGTTGATATGAATAACAAATGCCACAATCCATAGAAAAATCCTTCAAAAGAAGAAATATTTATAAGCACAAGTGTTTAAAACACACAAGGTAATGTAAGAATAATATGGGATAGACAAGATCAAATTTTCAAAGTTTTCATAAAGGTAACTATAGCATTCTTTACAGAAAATACAGTTACATCACTGCTTAACACTTCAGAAAAGTGATTTGTAAGAGTGCTTCCTTTTTCATCCAGTAAGTAATACACATAGATATACTAAAAACAGATTCTATTTGGGGCTTAAGTAAATTTCCCACATTGTACATCAATATTATGCCAATGTAATATATAAAGATACTAACTGACAATAGCTAATGATTACTAAACTTCAAAATTCTTTAACTAAAGGAAGAAGACAAAAACATTCCCACCACTTTAACAGTCTACAACCTCTGCAACTTTATCAAAACTCAATTCCAAGTTTATCATTTTTGCAACACAGTAACATCTATTCATTTTCAAAAACTGTACTGCCATCCTTCACAAAATACATCAAGCTAATTAAAACTTTATTTCAATCATCCATAAGCAGATACTATTAGAATATCCAAACATCTCATTAGCTACTTTGGACCTTTCCCCCTATTTTTAATAATAAAGATGTCTGTCATTAATCACTTCATTGCTACAAAGACCATGACAAAAGTATACTTAAACCACTAATCAAAGGTTAACAAATTCTTTGATGCTACTGTTGCTTGCAGTTCAGAAGTCTGTTACAATATTCTTCCAATTCCCTCCCTTTCAGCCTCATTTTTCTCTGGTGTCTAAAAGAAGAACATTTAACTTTCATTATGCTATGCTGTTTGGAATATCAAAGCACTCATAAAACTTACAGATTTTTCCAGGTTAGTGCGAGCTGGAAAATCTATTTCTAAAACATCTTTCAAATTTTGTAACAGACTATTTTCTGGATCCCTAAAAGCATGAAAAAAAATTGTTATTAAATTTGCAAAATAATAGAAAAATAAACATTGTGTTACAAAACATACCTACCACAAATGTATGTTCCTGCTCAGCTTAATTCCAAGAGGTTTTACCACTTCAGAGATTTAAAAAAAAAAAAAAGAAAAAAACGTTTAAAAATGTAGTGTCTGCAGCTCTCGCTTTGTAAAGCCACATTTAGCACAGAATTTTTTTTTTAACTGAGATATAATTGGTATATAATATTGTATTACTTTTAGGTTTCAACATCATGATTTGGTATGTGTGTGTATTGCAAAATGATCACTACAAATTCAGTTAATACCTATTATCACTTGTAGTTACAAATTATTTTCTGATGAAAACTTCTAAGATCTCTTAGCAACTCTGTAATATACTCTCTTGTTAAAACACAGAATTTGCTAATTATTTGACTGGAAAATCTAAATCATCTACTTAAAAAAACACAAAACTACACAGTTCAGAATGATGAAACATTTTCATTTAAAATAATTACCATATGTTAATATTTTAGAATATTTTAACAGTGAAAGACAAGAATTTTATGACTGTTAAAAACATTTAAATAGGAGATCTCATACCATGGTCAGCTCCAAGAAAGCAGCACTCAGGAAGCATAGTAGGATGCTTGGGGTCAACCTCTATATGTATTGAAGCATTATTCCCTAGAATAAAAGAACATTAAAGTTTATAGAAGTAGAAGTTCATCAAATAAAAAATAAAGCAGTATCTGTCTGGGTACTTACTGTACCACAGGAAAGATTAGCCAATGTGTTATGGGTTTCAATAAATATATAAATGTATTTATTTATAAAATATATTTATAAATATAATTTTATAGTCTAAAAGAAATGCACTTTGAAATTATGATTATGAATAAAGATTTGGGGATCCATCTAAAGTTTTAAAATACAGAGTCAATCCATTAAGTTAATTGATTTCTAGTGAAATTCTGGTCAGAATTCTATTTTAGCTTAAATAAAAATTTTTTATAGAGTGATAGATCTTTAATATTGAAAGAAATCACAAGTTCAAGAAATAATTATCAAAGTGACTTCCATAACTTTCTTGGAAAGCACAATTATGGTCAGATGTAAAAAGACCAGCATACAATAAATTATGATTTCAGTTTTATGGAGTTTTATCGAAACATTTTCTATCAATAATCACTTCCAATGAAGTGGACTAAACGCTCCAATCAAAAGACAGAGGTTGTCAGAATGGATAAACAAAAGTTAAGACCTATCTATATTCTGCCTACAAGAGACTCATTTTAGACTTAAAGAGAAATATTTACTACACAAATGGATGTCAAAAGAAAGCCAGAGTAGCAATACTTATACTGGACAAACTAGACTTTAAACCAAAGACCGTAACAAGAGATGAAGAAGGGCACTATATCATAATAAAGGGGACAATCCAACAAGAATATCTAACAATTGTAAATATCTATGCACCCAACATGAAAGCACCCAAATATATAAAACAATAACAAACATAAAGGAACTAATTGATAATAACACAGTAATAGCAGGGAATTTTAACATCTCACTTATATCAGGTATCCAAATCAGCAAGGAAGTAAAACTTTCTGATACTCCATAGAGAAAACCCAAAAGACTCCTCCAAAAAACTGCTAGAACTTATATATGAATTCAGTAAAGTCACAGGATACAAAATCAACATACAGAAATCTGTTGCATTTCTATACACTAAAAATGAAGCAGCAGAAAGAGAAATTAAGAAATCAATCCCACTTACAACTACACCAAAAAAAAAAAAAAAAGATACCTAGGAATAAACCTAACCAAAGAGGTGAAAGACCTGTGCTCTGAAAACTATAAAACACTGATGAAGGGAAACAGTGATACAAAAAAATGGAAAGACATTCCATGCTCATAGGTTAGAAGAATGAATATTGCTAAAATGTCTTTATTACCTAAAGCAATCTACACATTTAATATGCAATCCCTGTCAAACTACCATTAGCATTTTACACAGAGTTAGAAAAACAATCCTGATATTTGTATGGAGCCAGAAAAGACCCTGAATAGCCAAAGCAACCTTGAAAAAGAAAAGCAAAGCTGGAGGTATCACTATTCCAGACTTCAAATTATATTACAAAGTTGTAGTGATCGAAACAGTGTAGTACTGGCACAAAATATAGATCAATGGAACAAAACAGAATACTCAGAAATAAACCCATAACTATATGGTCAATTAATCTTTGACAAAGCAGGAAATAATATCCATTGGGAAAAAGACAATCTCTTCAACAAATGATGTTGGAAAAACTGGACTATTTCTTACACCAAACATAAAAGTAAATTCCAAATGGATGAAAGACCTAAATAAATGTGAGAACTAAAACCATAAAAATCCTAGAGGAGAACATCCTTTTGACGGCGGCTGTAGCAACTTCTTTCTAGAGATGTCTCCTGAGGTAAGGGACACAAAAGCAAAAATAAACTATTGGGACTTCAGCAAAATAAAAAGCTTCTGCACAGCAAAGGAAATGGTCAACAAAACTAAAAGGCAAACTACAAACTGGGAGAAGATATTTGCAAATGACATATCTGAGAAAGGGTTAGTATCCAAAATCTATAAAGAACTTATAAAACTCAACATCGCAAAAATGAATAATGCAGTTAAGAAATGGACAGAGGACACAAACAGACATTTTTCCCAAGAAGACATGCAGATAGCCAATGGACACATGGTCAACATCACTCTTCATCAGGAAAATACAAATCAAAACTTATCTTGATCATCACTGAGTAACATGGAACTGTTGAATCACTATATTGTACCCCTGAAACCAAAATTACATTTTATGTCAACTGAAATTTAAATATTTTTAAAAAACATTTTCTGAATTCTTTTGCTCATTGTGAAGCTTTCCACTTCAACAACGGACTCAATTCACATTAAACTGAAACTGTTCGTTTAATAACAAACAACTAACCTAGTTTACAGGATCTAAGAAAAATCTATTTCTACTTGGCACTAGATTCTTTCATAAGTTCTATCTATACTGGAATATTGTATGGATTTCAGAAGTTTTACTTTTAAAGGCACATAGTATAATTGTATAAGGGTATTTGGATTTTATTTTTACAGTAAAAAGGACTTAATAAATTCTACACACCATAACATTAACTTTTGGTTAAGGTTGACAACAATATGAACACAATTATTACAGATCTGACAAAAAGGTAATCAAGTAAAAATGATATATAAAACATAAAAGTGCTATAATCTCATTTGCTTATACATTCTTTACCATGAACACAAATCCCATATTAGCCTTTAGCTATGTCATATACTAATGGCTTCACTTAATAATGAGTATATTATTTAATATATCTCAATTAGTTTGCTGAAAACTTGGTCTTCAAAAGGCATATCCCCTGAAAGGGGATAAAAAAGAGCTATAGGTAAATACAAAGAAAGTGACTAAAAAGCAGGTTGTTTATGCTGAACAATGAGATATATAATAAAAGTATATTTAATCATTACCTAATTAAAATAATTATTTACATGGGGCTATGAAGAAAATAAATTACTACACTATTTTGAAGAAACTATTTTCACTCTTAATATCTATTTGTTCACAAATATACCATTATTTGGTCAACTATTCAAAATTAAATATGGATTAAACTTTTTAGACTAAGTAACAATACTATTTGTACAACTGCTATACAACGGTATCTTCCTTTTCTCATAATTACATGTTACTTATTTTCTCCCAGATAATCTATTATGCCTGGGGAGAAACCATAAAAATTGCTAATGTGGATAGGACTCACAACAGAATTTCATAATATCTTTCAGAACATATGTCTTTTAACAATATATTTATTTAGGCTAAAAAAAAAAAAAAGAGAGAAGGGAAGACACAAATAGATATCATATAATCACCTAACCACACTATTTACTGTGAACTGAAACATAGTTTAAAACATCTAAAATCTGGAGAGGCTGAACTCAAAACTGACTTCATATATGGCTTGCTCATAATGAAAATACACAAAACAGTAATTTTATAATAAAGAATATGGTAATGTTGCAGGGGTATTCACAGTTGTACCACATCTTATTCATTAATGTCACATATATTTATAGTAAATACTTAAAATATATTTAATTATTATTTTGTGCTTCCTGTTTACTCTTCAATGGCATGTATGGCCCACTTCAGATCCTTTCATCCTCTAAAGTTCATCAGAAAATATTCCCAGATCTGTTGATATTAATCTTGTCTAGTTTCATGGATGAAGATTTCATTATTTCTAACAGTTTCTTTTTAAAAAAAAAAAATTTTTTTTTCTTAATGTTTATTTAATTTTGAAGGAGAAAGACAGAGCATGAGTGAGGGAGGGGCAGAGAGAGAGAGGGGGACAGAACCCAAAGTAGGCTCCAGGCTCTGAGCGGTCAACACAGAGCCCAGTGCGGGGCTTGCACTCACAAACTGTACAATCATGACCTAAGCTGACGTCCAACACTTAACCGACTTGAGCCACCCAGGTGCCCTTATTTCTAACAGTTTCTTTTCCCAAATAATGGAAGTTCTGAAAAACCGGTTCCACTATTTCTGAGCTACTTAACAGTTGATTATACAGGATCTCTGAATGATACTGCCATTGGATCATCACCTTTTATAATGAAACACCTTAGTACTTGCCCTTTCTCCTGAAATATTTACATTCAAATACACAGGGCTAAATCAGAGCTTAAATAGTTGACTTCATGCAAAAAAAGTCTCACCTAAGGGTCCAATGTCCTCTTGAGCTCCATTTTCCTTAGTAATACAAAGTATAATCCAACATCTAAACAAACAGAAAGCCTCCTTGATCCCTTTTCCCTACCCAGTGCAATCCTGCGTGCTGTTGCACTCCGTGTAGGTTTTTCTGGCTCCAGTACCCAAGTCTTCTCGTCGATTTCATCTGTAACATCCCAGAATGCTTTCAGTGATTCTAAGGCTGCCAAAAACTGACCGTAAATGCTTATTAAAGAGCTCTGTGAAAGACAGATAAAAGCAGAGTAAGTTGCATGACACTCGTATCAACAACAGATAATTTTTCACTTAAAATATCATTCAATTTAGAAATTTTAAGCTCTGTTTCACTTCAGCTAAAACTACCCTAGTAAAAAAGAGTCAACTGTCCCTGCTTCATAGCTCTTCACCTCCATTAGCATTAATAGAATTTTTTGACTGTCATTGGGACTGTGCATCTTACCAGGAATAGTTTCTTTTTTTTTTAATTTTTTAATGTTTGTTTATTTTTGAGAGAGATCACAAGCAGGAGAGGGGCAGAGAAAGAGAGAGACACAGAATCTGAAGGAGGCATCAGGCTCTGAGCTGTCAGCACAGAGCCCAATGTGGGGCTCGAACTCATGAACCGTGAGATCATGACCTGAGCCAAAGTCAGATGCTTAACCGACTGAGCCACCCAGGTGCCCCAGGAATTGTTTTTTAAAGACCATATTTATTTTTATTATGATGTATTCTGTACTGTATTTATAGAATAGTAACTACTAATACAAGATGACATGTGTGTACTTTCTTAATGAATATACTATATACATATTGAGCATAGAGTCTATACAATTTTAGTATGAAAGTTGTCAAGTTATCTAGTTTGTGCAGTTATCAAGTTAAATGCAGCACCACTTGTAATTTGATTACACATTATTAACTTTACAGACTTAATTAGGCAAAGAGTATAAAAAGGTTCTACATATATTTTCTCTACAAGGTTTTTATTGATTAAATTCAAATAATAATGGAGTACTTTTTTTTGTAATACAGATCTATTAATGAGAATAATGCATCTTTCGGTAGGAGGGGAATACTGTTTAATTGGGGCTGAAAGTAGTGTTCCCTATTATCATAATCAATTGCAAATGTTTATCTGTTAATGCTTGTAATGAAACTTTACATATGTCATCCCTAGAAATGTCTTTTCTCACATACAGGTACTGTGTGGAGCATCTAAGCACTGCCAAATACTGATATAAATCCAGAAGCACTGGATTTAATAGAGACTATTCATTACTAGGAAGGCATCTGTGAATTCTATGAGGTTCTTTTTTTTTTTTTTGAGGTAAAAAATCAACGTATATCATATTAGTTTCAGGTGTACAGCATAATTCATTTGTATACACCGTAAAACAATCACAATAAGTCTGTCACACTATAAAGTTTTGAGAATTTTTTTCTTCCCTTGTGATGAGAACTTTTAAGATTTATTATTTCTTTTAAGATTCTATTTTCAAATATGGAATACAATATTATAGACTAGGTTTAAAATTTCTTCTGAGGCTAAACTTTTAGCCAACGTCTGAATTCAGTTATTTCAGACAATATTCTATGGGAATTAACTTAAATACATTTTCACTAATGATAAGAACTAAAGCCATTACTGATTTTAAAAATCAATTTATAATTACTTTCAACTGAAGTAAAGAGTTTCTCATAAAGTAGTATGTTTAAATGATACCAATACTTACTGAATATTTTATATAAAAAGCCATCAAAACTAAAAGTTTAAGAATTAAGGATCTTATTGTTTCAAATAAGCAAAACACATTTTAAAAAAATTACTGGAAATTCTACCAACATTATTTATCCAAAAACAGATACAAGACAACAATGCAAGAACACAGTATACCATGAGTGAGATGAAAAGGAAGTACTCACTTCCTTAAAGGTATATTTTGTACTCATATGTACTTAAGGAAAACCCATTTCATCCCATCACTTCAGTCAGGGTTCACACTTAGATGATTTCATGGCTCAGTTTCACAAAGCTAGTTTGAACTCTTCTAACCTTCTATACACAGGGGAAAAAAGTAAGAGTAGTAACGAGAGCTTAATACCTGCAAATAACCTTTTAGGATCCCTTTTAGCATACCTGTTCTCTTCCAATATGCCATACTTATCTATAAATTTAGATGCCAGAATCCGGAAATCAGAAACCAAACTTCCAAGTTTTGTTTTGACTTTACTATGGGCTGCACTTTATCTCCTCTTTCATTAAATGTGCCACAATTCTTTAGCTATGCAAACAAGAAACCAGTTGGGATCCCTGCAGATTGTTTTTTACACCTAATAAATTCATTAACTAAAGACCTGATTCTATTTTTAGCAAATTTCTTGATAACTCTATTTACCCTAATATTTTTATGTACTATTAGGATAACCCCCTTAAAAAAATAAACAAGTCCTTGCAGAGGACAGTAAAAAGTATATAAAATAACCCCCTTTTTCTTGTTTCCATATCCAGACATGCCATCACTATCTTCTAATACCCTACTGCGGAGTACCCTATCTAAAATGTAACACTGAACATATCAGTGTGCCTCATAAAACCATTTAAAACAACCTTCTAACTGGTTTTTCCCCCTCTAGTCATATTCCCCTAACTCCCATTATTTATATTGCAATTAAGTTGATATTTGTATTCTGTAAACCTGATACTACCACTTCCTGGTTTATAACAAAACAACTTAAGTGCAGTTCTCAGTGATATTTTTTCTTTGTAATACCACCACTTATGACAGCAACACAAACTCCAAAAGCTATTCAATAAATATTTGTTTAAGTAAATTGAAGTCAACTACTTGATATAAAAATAATCATTTATGACCATCATTCTATTTATTAAGGCTACTGTTATTTACAAGTAGTTTGCAAATTATGTTTTATGTTACTGATTAAAACCACAGTTCTTTATTGTGGCTTGCAATTAACATTGTTTAACATGTATACATAGATATGTTTACACAGAGTAAATTGAAATACTTTCCATGGGTATATTTACTACTCCAAGCTTCAGTAAGCACCCTCTCTATACATGATCATTCCCAAATTTCTTTAGGCCAAACAGACAACTCCAGAACTGCTCAACCATCACTATATAGATAATCTCCACACTGCTAAGAGACTTCTTGCTCCACCCTGATCTCATGATCTTCCCAGAGAAATCCAACCCTCCTAGGTCCACGCCCCCCACCCCCCCAGGTGACAGGGGATACTACCTGCCCTATTGTGCAAACCAGAAATCTAAGCACAGATTACTAGTTAACTAGATCACTAAAACAACCTTGTAACTAAATTTTCTTCCTTTAGTCACAGTCTCCTAAAACTCATTATTTACACTGCAATTAAATTGATTTTTGTATTCTGCAGATGTGATACTATAGTTTCTTTGTTTATAATAAGATATTGATCACCAGATATATATACAATAATCCAATTGCTGGACGGTACGTTGATTTTTTAATAGCTTTACTCAGATGTAAGCGATATACAAAGAACTGCACATATTTAATGTGTACAAGTTGATGAATATGAGCATGTACGGTAGAACCTGATACCATCATCACAATCAAAGTAATAAACCTATCCAACACTTCCCCAAAGGTTCCTCGTGTCTTTTTCAGGGGGTTTTCAGCGGGGACTTAACATAAGCTCTGTCTACCCTCTCAAGTTTTGAAATGCACAATACTGTATTGTTAAGTATAAGCATTATGTTGTACAGTACATCTCTAGAATTTGTTCATCTACCAGAGCTGAAACTTTACACGCACCGAACAACAACTCCACCCTTCCTCCACCTTCCAGACCCCTGGCAACCACTACTGTAGTCTCTGTATGTGTGAGTTTGACTAAGTTAGATACTTCATGTTAGAAACATGCAATATTTGTCCTGCTGTGACTGGTTTATTTCAGTTGGCATAATGTCCTCTAGATTCATCTGTATTTTTGCAACTGGCAGGATTTTCTCCTTTCAGGCTGTCTGTATATACTATCTTTTCTTACATATCACATTCATTTGTTGATAGACACTGGGATTTTTTCCTGTCTCTTTGCTATTGTGATAACACTATAATGAACATGGAGGTACAGGTAGCTCTTTGAGATTCTGATTTTAGCCCTTCTGGATATGTACTCAGAAGTGGGATTGCTAGGTCATACAGCAGTTATATTACTTACTTTTTGGAGGAACATCCACACTGTTTTCCATTGTTGCCATACCATTTTACACTCCCACCAATAGTGTACATACAGGGTTCCAATTTCTCCACATCCTGTAACACTTGGCATTTATTTCACTTTTTTTTTTTTTTTAATTTTAACATTTGTTTATTTTTGAGGGAGAGAGGTCTACAGAGACAGAGTGCGAACTGGGGACAGGCAGAGAGAGAGGGAGACACAGAATCTGAAGCAGGCTCCAGACTCAGCTGTAGGTACAGAGCCCGACGTGGGGCCCAAACTCATGAACCGTGAGATCATAACCTGAGCTGAAGTCAGATGCTTAACTGAATGAGGCACTCAGGCACCCCGTTTTTTTGGTTTGTTTTCAATAGCCATCCTAACAGTTGTACGGTGGTATCTCATTTTAGTTTTGATTTGCATTTCCTTGATAATTAATGAAGTTGAACATCTTTTCATATCTCTGTTGGCGATTTGTAGGTCATCTTTGAAAAAGTATCTGTTCAAGTCCTTTGCCCATTTTCTAACCAGGTTATTTGTTTTTTTTGCTGCTGAGAGGTTTCTTATGTATTTTGGATGTTAACCCCTTATCAGATACATTGTTTTCAAGTATTATCGTCAACTCTATAGGATGCCTTTTCATCCTGCCAATTGTTTCCTTTATTGTGCAGGAAGTCCCTTAGTTTGATACAGTCCCACTTGTCTCTTTTTGCTTTGTTGTCATTGCTATTGGTGTCATAATCAACAGATCATTATCAAGACTAATGTCAAGAAGTATTCCCCCTTTGTTTCTACTAGGAGTTTTATACTTTCAGGTCTTATATTTAAGTCTTTATTTTGAGTTAGTTTTTGTGTACAAATGCAAGGTAAGGGTCCAATTTCCCTTTTTCACGTGGATAACCTATTTCTCAATACCATTTGTTCAAAAGACTCTTCTTTTCCAAAGTCAGTACCATAATGTCTCTTTCCTTTCTCTCCATTTGTAACTAGATCTGTATTTTTAAAATCTATAATTACCTATTTCACTGTAAACCCAAGAAAAGTTAACCAAAAACCAAAATAGCCACACAGTATTTTCACAGTGACATCTTCCATTTGTTTTTTTTGTTTGTTTGTTTGTTTGTTTTTTTAATTTTTTTTTCAACGTTTATTTATTTTTGGGACAGAGAGAGACAGAGCATGAACGGGGGAGGGGCAGAGAGAGAGGGAGACACAGAATCGGAAACAGGCTCCAGGCTCTGAGCCATCAGCCCAGAGCCCTACGCGGGGCTTGAACTCCCGGACCGCGAGATCGTGACCTGGCTGAAGTCGGGCGCTTAACCGACTGCGCCACCCAGGCGCCCCGACATCTTCCATTTGAAAGGAGCAATGTCCACTTCTGGCATGCCTGACTGTAAACGGGGTTCTACTTAACACAGTTCTACTTAAAACTAATTCTGCATTTTGAACAGAAAATGAAAGATCCAAAGAAAATGGCAGTAAGAAAAAATACAACAATAACCCTGAAACTAGAAGTCAGTTGGTAATTACAGAGGTAGTAAATTTTAAATCCTAAAAGTCATCATCAGATTTTGCTAGTCACATGAGGTAGATTAAAAAAAGCCAAAAAAGGTGAAAAGTGGGACACAAACATTAATCTTAGAAATTTCAATGAACTTAAGAGGTAGACATTAAAACTATTACCTCAGTAAGCTATCTGAAAAACTAACAGATTTTTCTCTAACTGCTTCTTTTATCCATTAAATCATTCACAAACTCTTACTCCTAATTGATTTCCCTACTGAAATTGAAAAAGAAACATTTATAAATCCTATTTCTAACAATGTCATTAAATATTCTATATACATCATAAATGCCAAAAGAGCGCACTATAATATGACCTAAATTAGTAACAAAGTTAAATATTTTGCAAGGTTTCTAAAAAATGTTCAAAAATAAAAATTGCCAAGTTCTTTTTTTTTTATTTTATTTTAGAGCGTGTGAGTGGGGGGAAGGGACAGAGAGAGACAAAGACAGAATTCCAAGGAGGCTCCAGGCTCAGCACAGAGCCTGAGGTGGGCCTCAATCCCACGACCTCAGGGCCAAGACCTGAGCCAAAATCGAGTCACATGCTCAACTGAATGAACTACCAAGGTAGTTTCCCATCTCACCAAAGCTACCATTTTAAGGTTTTGGGGGACTTTTTGAGGTGGGGGGGTAGGCAAATTTGCAATGTGCAAAATAAATTTAAAATTGAATCAAAGAAAAACTCAGGAAAAAGTAAGAATACTAATATTAAGAGGTAACATTAAAATAAAATATCTAATGTCAGTGAAGATGTAAACAACCTAAACTCTCATATGCTGCTGAGCATGTAAAATGGCATAACCACTTTTGAAAAGATCAGACACCTTCTGTAAAAACTAAATCTATTCCTATCTTAAGACCTAGCAATTCCACTCCAACAGAAGTGAAAAGATATGCCCATAGTAAGACTTATACAAGAATGTTCAGAACAGTTTTATTCAAAGAGCAAAAAATCAGTACAAGTCCAAATGTCCATTAATAAAAGATAGAATAAACTCCAGTATATTCATGTAATGGACTACTACTCGGGAATAAACAAAATAAAAATTGTGACACATGTCACAACATGGATGAATTTCAAAAATATGCCAGGTGAAATGAGGCTATCTACAAAGAGAACACAGTGTCCACTTCTATTTATATTAAATCTGGTACAGATATAAATAAGGCATGGTTCAGAAAAATCAATACAATAGTATTTACTGGGAAGAGATAAAAGAGCCAAGATAATGGTAATGTTCTGCATCTTGAAAATGGACTGCATGCGTATATTCATTCACAGAAACTTATGCTACACTTAGGATTATTCATTTCATTGTTTCCAAATTTTACCAAGACCTAAATTCTAGTTAATGCAGACATACTGAAGTATTTTGGAGAAAGATCTCAGACACCTGCAAAATATTTTGAAAGGCACCAAAACTCAGATACACTGATGAATGGAGAGATGCACAAATGGAAAGGTAAGTGACGAAGCCAGAATAGTGAATATTAACTGTAGAATCTAAGTGGTGGATATAGGAGTATATTCACCATAAACTCTTTCAATGTTTTGTGGGTTTTAAAATTTATAATAAAATAGTGGGGGGGTGGGGAGGGATAATTACATAATGTGTAAATTATTCATTGTAACTGAGAAAGTTAAGTTTGTTGAATTAGGTTAGACTACATTTTCATTTTTTTCAAATATTCAATAACATTTAATTCTTTACAGCTACATATTTAGATAACATATTTAGACCCTCTCCAAAGCAAAATAAGAATAGGTCTTCCTAGACAAGAAGCTCACTGTATAAGGCAAGTTATAATCTTTGAAAAGTCTGTAACAGATATTCTTAACCAGAGAATCAGAAGCTTGGGTTAAAAAAAATACATCTTTATTTTCTTTAAGTAAATTTAGCACTTATTTCAACTACAGATACATTGAAACAAAGAATAGAAATAGTATCAATACCTGTAACTTTCTATACAACTAACATTATATTGTAATCACCTAGGGAAATTGAACACTAATATCTACAGTCCATTGTCAGTCATTACTTTTTAATTAATCTTGGTTCAATGCAGCCTTGGCATTTGGACTTCTAAAAGGTCCCCAAATGATTCTAATGTACAAAGTTAAGAAACAATGATAGAACAATGAAGAATAGCCATCCTTGTCATAGTCTGACGCTTACAGAATCATATTTCTAAAAGATTTAAACAATTCATGTAGCAAGAGACAAAGAAGGGCATAATGACAAAAGGAACAGTCCAACTGGAAGTGTCTATGCACCCAACATTGGAACACTTAAAAATATAAAGCAAATATTAACATACAAGAAAGGAGAAACTGATGGTAATACAAGTAGAGGACTTGAACACCTCACTAGCATCAAAGGATAGGTCATCAAGAGAAAAAAAATTCAACAAGGAAACAGTGACTTTAAATGACACATTCAACCAGATGGACCTCACATTTATATACAAAACATTCCATTCAGAAACAGCAAAGTACACATTCTTTTTCAAGTGCATATAGAAATTCCTAAAGAACAGATCACATGTTAGGCCACAACACAAGTCTCAATAAATTTAAGAAAACTGAAACCATATCAAGCATCTTTTCCAACCACTATAGTGTGAAACTAGAAATCAATTACAAGAAAAAGTCCAAAATGAACGTAATATGCATCAAGGCTAAAAAACATGCCACTAAACAATAAATGAGTCAACCAAAAATCAAAGAGGAAATAAAAAAAACATATGGAGAAAAATGAAAACACAATGGTTCAAAATCTTTGGGATGCAGCAAAAGCTGTTCTAAGAGGGAAATTTATAGCAATACGGGTCTACCTCAAGAAATCAAGAAAAATCTCAAACAACTTTATGCCTAAAATAGCTAGACACAGAAAAATAATGCCCAAAGCTAGAAAAAAGAGAAGAATAAAGGTTAGAGCAGAAATAAATGAAATCGAGATTAAAAAAATAGAAAAGAGCAATAGGACCAGGAACTTATTCTTTGAAAATATAAACAAAATTGATTAACCTTTAGCCAGACTAATCAAGGAAAAGAGAGGTCTCATACAATTAAAATGAGAAATGAAGGAGAAGAAATAACAACTGACACTACAAAAATACAAAGGATTAAAAGAATATTATGTAAAACTAAATGCCAATAAATGGGATAACCTGGAAGAAATGAATAAATTCCAGGGCACCTGAGTGGCTCAGTAGGTTAAGCGTCAGACTTCAGCTCAGGTCATGATCTCATGGTTGTTGAGTCTGACCCCACATCAGGCTCCCTGCTGCCAGCCTGTCAGCACAGAGCTGTCCAGCTGTCTTTCTGCCCCTCCCCCACTTGCACTCTCCCCCAAAATAAATTTTTAAAAAAGAAATGGATAAATTCCTAGAAACACATAATCTTCCAAGACTGAATCATAAAGAAATACAAAATTTGAACATACCAGTCATTACTAATAAAATTGAATTGGCATTCACAAAACTCCTAACAAACAAAGGTTCAGGACAAGACAGATTCACTGTTAAACACTTCCAAACATTTAAAGAAGAGTTAATATCCTAATCTTCTCAAACTATCTCAAAAAACAGAAGAGAAAGAGAAGCTTCCAAATTCATTCTATAAGGCCAGCATTACCCTGATACCAACACCAGACAAAAACACTACAAAAAGAGGAAATTGCAGGCCAATGTCTCAGATGAACACAGACTAAAAGTCCTCAAAAAATATTAAACCAAATTCAACAAAACATTAAAAAAATCATTCACCGTGATTAAGTAGGATTTATTCTAGGATGCAAGGTAGTTCAAAACTCAAAAATCAATGTGATACATCACATTAATAAGAGAAAGGGTAAAAATCATATGATCATCTCAATAAGATGCAGAAAAGCATGTGACAAAGGCTTCTGACATCCATTTATGATAAAAATTCTCAACAAAGTGAATTTAAAGGAAACATATCTCAACATAATAATGGCCATATGTCACAAACTCACAGACAGCATCATACTCAATGGTGAAAAAGAGAGCTTTCCTCCTAAGATCAGAAACACGACAAGAGTGTCCACTCTTACCACTTTTAGTTAATATAGTACTGGAAGTCCTAGCTGCAGCAATCAGAAAAGGAAAAGAATTAAAAGCCATATAAAATTGGTAAGGATGAAGTAAAACTGTCACTCTTTGCAGATGACATGATCCTACACATAGAAAACCCTAAAGACTCCACCAAAAAACTATTAGAACTGATAAATTACAAGATACAAAATCAATATACAGAAATTAAGAAAACAGTATCATTTACAATTACACCAAAAAAATTAAAAACCCAGGGATAAACTTAATCGAGAAGGTGAAAGACCTGCTGCTGTACCCTGAAAACTATAAAACACTAATGAAAGAAACTGAAGATGACAAAAACAAATAGATGTTCCATGCTCATGGATTAGAATTAATATTGTTGAAATGTCCATACTACCCAAAGCAATCTATAGATTCAATACAATCCCATCAAAATACCAACAGCATTTTTCACAGAACTAGAATACTAAAATTTGTGTGGAAGAAGACCTGTAATAGCCAAAGAAATTTTGAGAAAAAAGAACAAAACTGAAGGTGTCATAATCCCAAGATACGCTACAATCATATGTGGTAATTAAAACAGTATGGTACTGGCACAAAAATAGACACACAGATCAATGGAACAGAATAAAGAGCCCAAATTAAGCCCATGCCTATGTGGTCAATCAACCTATGGCAAAGGAGGCAAGAATATACAATGGAAAGAAGACTGTATCTTCAATCAATGGTGCTGGGAAAACTGGACAGCTACATGCAAAAAAATGAAACTGAACCACTTTCTTATACCACACACAAAAGAAAACTCAAAATGGATTAAAGACCTGGGATGCCTGGATGGCTCAGTCAGTGAAGCCTCAAACTTCGGCTCAGGTCATGATCCTGCAGTTCGTGAGTTAGTCCCATGTCAGCATAGAGTGCTGACAGCTTGGAGCCTGCTTTAGATTCTCTGTCTCCCTCTCTCTCTCTGCCCCTTCCCCACTAGCACTCTGTCTCTCTCTCTCTCAAAAATAAAATTAAAAAAAATTGATTAAAGACCTAAATGTGAAACCTGAAACCACAAAAATCCTGGAAGAAACAATAGGAAGAAATCTCTGATATCAGCCTTAGCAGCATTTTTCTAAATGTGACTCCCCAGGCAAGAAAAATGAAAGCAAAAAAAATTTCTAGGACTATACCAAAAGGAAAAGGTTTTGCACAGTGAAGGAAACTATCAACAAAACAAAAAGGAAACCTGATGAATGGGAAAATACACTGGCAATAATACATCCAATAAGAGGTTAATATCCAAAATATATAAAGAACTTACACTCCTAAACACCAAAACACAAACAAAAAACAATTAGAAAATGGGCAGAGGACCTGAATAGACATGTTTCCAAAGAAGACCTACAGATGGCCACCAAACACATGAAAAGATATTTGACATCGTTAGTCATATCAGTGAAATGCAAATCAAAACCACAGTGATTAATCAGCCTACACCTATCAGAATGACTAGAATCAAAAAAAGAAATCACAATGTTGGTGAGGATATGGAAAAAATGAATCCCTGTATACTGTTGGTGAGAATGTAAACTGGTGCAGCCCCTGTGGAAATCAGTGTATCAGCTCCTCAAAAAAATTAAAAATAAAAACATATGATTCAGTAATTCCACTACTGAATTCCACTGAATTCCACTACCCAAAGAATAGAAAAAAATTAATTCAAAAAGATATATGCACCCCTCTGTTGGTTGCAGCATTATTTATGGCAGGCAAAATATGAAAGCAACCCAAGTGTCCACTGATAAATGAATGGATAAAGGAGATGTGGGGTTTCTATGTGCATACATAACACACAATGGAATATTATGCAGCCATAAAAGGGTAAGATCTTGATCTTTGTAACAATATGGATGAACCTAGAGGGTATTAAGCTAAGTGAAATGAATCAAAAACAAATACCTTATGATCTCATTTTATGTAGAATCTAAAAAACAAACAAAAAACTCAAATATAGAGAATAAACTGGTGTGGGGGGGTGGTGAGAGGTGAAACAGATAAAGGGGATTAAGAAGCCCAAACTTCCTGTTAAAAAATAGGTCATGAAGATGAAAAGTACAGCATAGGGAATGCAGTCAATAATACCGTAATAACATTGTATGAAGATAGATGGACTACATTTATCATGGTAAACATTGAGTAATATATAGAATTGTCAAATCAATATGTTCTACACCTGAAACTAATATAACACTGTATGGTACAGTTCAATTAACAAAAGATTTGGGGCACCTGGTTAAGCATGTGACTCTTGATTTCAGCTCAGGTCATGATCTCACGGTTTATGAGATCAAACCCACCTCGGGCTCTGGGCTAAAAGCACGGAGTCTGCTTGAGATTCTATCTCCTCTCTGTCTGCCCCTTCCATGCTAATGCTCTCTCTCTCCCAAAATAAATAAAACTTAAAAAAAAATTCAAGTGGCCCAGTTTATGAGGAAAATAGCATCCTTAAGAACATTTACATCATAATTTTAGTTTGCTGTTTTTAAATAACATTTTAACCATAATTTTGGGATTTAGGAAGGTATACAATAAATTTGTAAAAATGAACACGTTTTATAAAATTAGAACTATGGAAAAAAGTTTTAAATTCAACTTAGAACAATCAATTTGTAACCATATTTCATAAGGTGTCTGGGTTAAGAACTGAATGCAGAGAGAGACAAATATTATATGATTTCACTTAAATGTGGAATCTAAAAAGCAAAACAAACACATAAACAAAAAGCAGAAACAGATCCATAAATACAGAGAACTGATGGTTGCCAGAGGGAAGGGAAGTTTGCGGGGAGGGCAAACAGGGAAGAAGAGTAGGAGACATAGGCTACCAGTTATGGAATGATTAAGTCATGGTGATCAAGGTACAGCACAGGAAATACAGTCAATGGTACCGTAATGACACTTTATGGTGACAGCTGGTGCTACACCCATGGTGAGCACAGCACCAAGGATAGCCTTTTGAAGCACCATGTTGTACAGGTGAAACTAATGTGTGTGTCAACTACACTTCAGTAAATAAAAGAAGCAAAAGAATGTATGTTCTCATTACAGCACACCGAATTATACAAAATTAAATAAGCAAATAATATACAAAATGAGTTATGTGTTAATAAATCAATCCAGCCAATGTACAAAACATGTCTACTAGAGTTATGGTCTATCGTAGATATGGGTTGATCTAAAGAAATATGAGATACAACACAGCATGTTAAGATGACGGACTTGGTAGTCAAATCTTGAGTCTCATTCCTAGCTCTGTCCTCTTAATGCTAGCTGCATCTTTCTCAGCAAATTAATCTCACTTAGCTTCTACAACACGGAAATAGTGTTAATCCTTACAAAACTTGAGTGAGATAATGTGTGTAAAATGCTTAACTGATTAGCATATATATTTAAAAATCGATAGACATTATTACAGTCATATAGTCCTTGATCTGGAGAAGTTCACAGCTCATGAACAAAAACAGTAAACTGAAAAATACCTATTGTATTAAAGTATCAATACTCTTGATATAAAAAGGTTATTGAAAAATTGGTAAAAAAAAAAAATACAGGAATTTTAAAAAAAGGGGGGATGAAGAGATAATTCCCCAAAGAAAAGAATACACATGATCAAATAAAAAATACTCAACCTTGTAAGTTTACACATAACTTCTCTAAGTGCAACACTTCAGGTAAGAGAAAGAGAAGAGATGAATTAGAGGACGATGAGAAAAATGAGGTGTACTAGACGGGGGTCTGCTTTTACCAGAGCAATTCTTCCTTCAAAGCTGAGATAGCTCAGTTCCACAGGTTAGCTTCTCTCTTACAACACTCCTGTTATTAGTTACTGTTTTATTTTAAAACCTCACTGAAGAGGTGAGCATCTTGTAGATCATACAAGACCATGATGCATGCCTTTAATCTATTCCAGAATTATCCACAGTGGTTTTATTCTGATTTGGCTCCAATGACTTTGTTCCCATGTTTCAACAGTCTCTAATGTAGTTTTAACCCTTTTTACGACAATTTTTATTTTCTTCTTGTACTTTTCCATATTACCTATAATATGTATTACTTTTACAATCATAAAAAAGCGTATGTAAAAATAAAAATAAACGGTCTGTTAGCCATCCTTTCATTTCATGATGTGCACAGTATAGTGAAGATACATAACCCTTAATTTAATGAAACTAATATTTCAACTATGTGTCAGATCTATGTTGGGATCTCTGATACAAAGATAAGAGCATCCAGTACACAATGAGGTCTCAGCTATCATCTTGATGGTAACAAAGTATTTGATCAAGACATACTCAGCAATTTAAAGCCTTAACACTGCATCTATAAATATGGGTGTGCAGTAGATAACTTCTAAGGTGACTTCCAGCTCTAGTAGCCAAGAACTCAATAACTATTTGAAAATCCATAGGTAATTCTGTCCACTTAAAAGTACCTATCTTTCCTGGGGCTCCTGGGTGGCTCAGTCAGTTAAGTGTCTGACTTCGGCTCAGGTCATGATCTGACAGCTAGTGAGTTCGAGCTCCACGTTGGGCTCTGTGCTGACAGTTCAGAGCCTGGAGCCTGCCTCAGATTCTGTGTCCTTCTCTGACTCTGCCCCTTCCTCACTCATGCTCTCTCTCTAAGAATAAACATTAAATTAAAAAAAAAATTAAAAAGTACCTATCTTTCAAGATGCCAATTACTACAATATACACCCATTATTTCCAACTCGTGTTTACAAACAGATTTTCTCACTCAAATTATATAGAAATATAACCATTAAATATGAACAACTTATATGCCTGAACATAATCATTTCCTTTTTAATCAAAAGAACTTTCATACCAGAATCAAACTATTTGGACTACATTATATCTTTTATCCCCATGTATTCAAGAAAAGAAGTCCATGATGCATTACATAACACTATTATTTTCTAATATAAAAAAAAAAATCAGTCTTCCAAAAACTCAAAGGTTTTGGAATAGGTTAAGAACCACAAATTTCTAGCAGGAATAGAAAAGCAATTACATAACTATAACATGGCAAAGATCCAAAAATTACACCCAGAATACTGCAAGGGATTAATTTACTAATCAAAGGAAAATGCCTTTTTTTTTTTGAACACATATATAATACCATGATTAAAAGGAAATGAAATAGAGGAACAAAGACATAAGCTGGGAAAACTAGAGAAGAAACACAACAGAAATAAGCAGCAAAAAACAAAAGCAAAAGCATAAACAACAAAAATCCCATAAACACACACACGCAAGAGCCTTAAGTTCCCAGTAACAAAAATAATGACGCAGAAACCCAACGTTTAACCTTGCTGTGGTAGGAGAAAGGAGAAGACAGGATGCTAAACAACCTCTTGTCCTTAAAACATTAAAAAGAAAAAAAGAAAAAAAAAAGAAATCCGGAGAAAGCTAGAAAATATAAAACAAGGTGGGAAGAGTACATTCTATACTCTACTTGCTCCAAAGACTGGCAGCAAGGGCCCATATTGAGGCATACCAACCACACTATCTTGCAGTCTGTGTATTTTCATGTGGGGTAAAACTTTAACAGGAAAAAAAGGCACATACCCAACACCGGAAATTGGAAAACTACATTTATAACATTACATGCACAAGGGAACACAAGAGCTAAGTTAACAGGGGAGATATTCTCTGGTATGGAGTCCAATCTTCCTGTGTGAAAACCAAAGGTCAGAAAATAACAAGAATGTATTAATCTCAAGAAAAAAGTAGGAAAAAATAGACATCTCGACAAAATTTGAAAAGAGCAGGCATAAAGATAATAAGAGATCAATCTAATATTAAGTTCACCTCAGGCACTTAATGAAATTTTCTGCACTGAAATCAGAATACCTAGACTGTTCTGTGTGTGGACTTCTCAGTGGGAAGATCTGTATGTGGGATCCCTGCACTGATTCACTGAAAATTTCTCAACAACACAACTGAAAAGATTTCTAAGCAAGCAGTCTGTTCAGTGTGATAGATTTGGTATTTAAACCTTGAGATCATGAACCAATAGAAAGTTTGTCTGGTCAAAGGTCTACAGATGCCTTACAAAAAAACTAAAAGATGGGGCACATGGGTGGTTCAGTCGGTTGAGCGTCCGACTTTGGCTCAGGTCATAATCTCATGGTTCATGGGTTCGAGCCCGGTGTCAGGGTCTGTGCTGAAAGCTCAGAGCCTGGAGCCTGCTTCAGATTCTGTGGCTCTCTTTCTGCTCCTCCCCCAGTCATGCTCTGTTTCTCTCTCTCTCTCTCTCTCTCAAAAATAAACATTAAAAAAATTAGAAAAACAAAACACAACAAAAACCTAAAAGGCTTATTCTATTTCCTGACTAGTTTTATGCTAAAACACAGTTAGCGATGCTTGCCCACTTTTATTGCTAGAGGATGTGCATGAATCAAGTGCCTTGATATTTGAGCACAGAAAGGTCAACTTGGTTATTATATATAGTTCATGTTTAATAAATAAAATAAACCATCAGAAGACTAGATTATATCATTCTAAAAACCTTAAATGGTCCCATATTTTCTTATGAAGCATAGCCAATGAACAGGGAGGTAGATAAAAATGTTCTAATTAGCTCCAGGACTAGACAATGTACTTTTAGAGAAAGAAATCAATGATCTGTTTTCCACAGTGTTATTGTCCACTCATGAATTGTCTGTATGCTTAAGTCTAAACCCTTTTCAAAGCATGCTAGTACCTATTACTTATATACTGAGGATTTTTTTTTTTTTTTTTTTTTACATTCTAGGAAATTAAGTACAAGTACAAGCTAAGAAGTTAGTGCCTATGGCCCACTGCTATACACAAGTCACACAAAATTTTCCAAGTGGTGGTGACAAGTCAAGGAAGCTGATAGCAACTGGGATTGCTCCTAGAAATTTTGTAGGAGCAAGGACATCACCTGAAAACAAACTAGTATAGTCTTTGATTTATAAATTGATTTTAAAGAAGGCCTGTCAAGTTATATTGCTTAGAAGGTCATACATAGTTGCACAGGTTTTGTTCAATCTTTGGAAAAAAGAAAAATCAAATAAGCTAAAAGCAATGATTTTTAAGAAGGTAAATTCCTGGGCCATAAGGATGATTGGTACATTTGGACCCTTATTCTACATCATCTTTATCTGTAGCTGTAACAGTAAGTGATATATGCAAGGATAATTTGAGCTTGGGGTCTCCCCAGAAAAGCAAACTCTGAGACAAGACCTTATGTGTACATAGGCTATTGGCAATAATCTTAGGGACTGAGAGGGAGGGGGTGCTGGGAAAAGTGAAATAGGACAGAAAGCCAAAATAAGGGGTACTGTCAAGCTGGTCACTGTGGTCAATGGTTGGCCCTGTGAGTTGTAGAGAAAGCTCAGAATCAGTGCCCCAAAAAGGGAGCTCAAAACATTTATTCACTGGCCTCTGTTCTCGAATGGTCAAGTTGCCCTAAAAGGGATAATTCTCACACTTCCAGATTTGCATGTATACATGGATGCTCCTCTAGGCACCCTTGGTCCTGGCATTAGAAAAGCCCTGGGACAAAGAACAAAGCAGTGGTAGAGTTGAGGTGAGGGGCTTTGTCTGCAGCTGACTGAAGGGATGTGGCCAAGTAAAAAGTGAATGCAATGGAAGTGAAAGAGGGAGCAAGAATTACCGGATTCCTAGCCATTTGCCAACAAAGGAAGGGACACGTGGGCAATTCCCTAAAAGGTAAATAAATATATTTTTAAAAATTTTTCCTCACAAAATCAATTTATATAAAATTTTAATGATAACAAAAGGGAGATCTCTGAAGTATCCAAAATACATGTCTATAAAACAAGTCAGCGCATTTTGGGTTGTTGTCTTACTATTGAGCTTTGAAAACTCATTACATATTCTAAATAGAAGTCCATTATCAGATAAGTAATTCGCAAATATTCTGTCTTAGTCTGTGGCTTGTCTTTTCAGTCTCTTACCAGTATTTTTCAAGAAAAAATTTTAACTTTGATTAAATCCAATTTATCAATTTGTTCTTATATGGATCTCGCTTTGGGTGTTATATTAAGAAATCCCAGGGGCGCCTGGGTGACTCAGTCGGTTAAGCGGCCGACTTCGGCTCAGGTCATGATCTCACGATCCGTGAGTTCGAGCCCCACGTCGGGCTCTGTGCTGACAGCTCAGAGCCTGGAGCCTGTTTCAGATTCTGTGTCTCCCTCTCTCTGACCCTCCCCCGTTCATGCTCCGTCTCTCTCTGTCTCAAAAATAAATAAACGTTAAAAAAAAAAAAAAGAAAAAAAAAAAAAAAGGAAAAAAAAAAAAAAGAAATCCCAGGGGTGGCTGGGTGGCTTAGTTCGTTAAGTGTCCGACTTCGGCTCAGGTCACGATCTCGCAGTTCGTGAGTTCGAGCCCCTCATCGGGCTCTGTGCTGACAGCTCAGAGCCTGGAACCTGCCTCAGATTCTATGTCTCCATCCATCTGCCCCTCTCCCATTTGTGCTCTGTGTCTCTCAAAAATAAACAGACATTTAAAAAATTAAGAAATCCGGAAGTTCCAAAGCTGTTCTTTGTGGTTCCAGAAATTTCACTGCCTTAGGTTTTACATTAAGTTCATAATCCACTTGGAGTTAATTTTTGTATACAGATTGTTCATCTTTTGCATACAGCAAATTGTTTCAGCCCCATTTATTGAAAAGACAGGCTTTCCTCCACACTGAATTATCTTTCCACCTTTACTAACAATAGTTCTTTGTATACACAAACAGTTGTATAGGTATACACGCAGTCCCCAACTTCAACGGTCTAACTTGGGATATTCCAACTTTACAACAGTATGAAAACTGGTATGCATTCAGTAGAATGTGTGCTTCAAATGTTAAATCCTGATCTTTCCAGGCTAATAATATGCAGTAGGATATTCTTGTGATGCCGGGCAGTGGCAGCAAGCCACAGCTCCCAGTGAGCCATGCAATCACGAAGGTAAACAACCATGCTGCACCCATACAAACATTCTGCTTTTCACTTTCAGTACAGGATTCAATAAATTATATGAGATTTTCAACCCATTATTATAAAATAGCCTTTGTTACATGATCTTGCCCAACTCTGGGCTAACGTAAGTGTTCTGAGCATGTTTAAGGCAGGCTGGGCTAAGCTATGATGTTTGGTAGGTTACATGTGTTATTAATTGCATTTTCAACTTACAGTATTTTTAACTTACAATGTGTTTATCAGGACATAACCCCATCTCCAGTCAAGGAGTATTTCTATGATAATGCCACATTATCTTGATAAATGTAATTTGTGTCCTGAAATCAGGTCACATTAGTTCTTTAACTTTGTCTTTTTCAGTTTCTCTATTTTAGATCCTTTGCATTTTCCTTATGTAGTTTAGAATTATATTGTCAATTTCTAAACTAAATCTGTTGGAATTCTGACTGGGATTATATTGAATCTATAGATCAGTTTGAAGAGAAATGACATCTTAACAATACTGAGTAGTCTAATGCATTAGTGTAGACTATCTCTCCATCTAATAAGGTCGTTTGGGCAAAAAATTTGCAGATACTTCACCAGAGGAGATATATAGGTGACAAACACATAAAAAATATGTTCAACATTATTGGTCATTAAAGGAATGCAATTAAAATCACAATGACTTTTCACTACACACTATTAGGATGGCTAAAATGAGAAAGACTGGCCAACCCAAATGTGAACAAAATTGTAGAGAAAGAGAACAAGCAGGGGAGAGGGTAAGAGACAGATTATATACATACGTATATACACGTATATACGTATATATATATACACGTATATATATACACACATATATACGTACATGTGTACACATATACATATATATGTGTATATATGTATATATACATATATACCTATATATGTGTGTATATATATATATATACGTATATATGTGTGTGTGTGTATATATATATATATATACACACATATATATATATGAGAGAAAAATGAATGAATGAATGAATGAATGAATGAATATATCTTAAGCAGGCTCCATGCTCAGCTCAGAGCTCAATGTGGGGCTCAATGTCACAACTGTGATATCCTGACCTGAGCCAAAATCGAGTTGGGTGCTTAACTGACTGAGCCACCCAGGTGCCCCAACAACCACTTTCTTAAGCAACTGGTTTTGAAACAGTTTAAAGTTTTAAAACAGTTTCTACAGTTTTTTTTTCAATTAAATTAGTTAAAAAAATTTTAGATGTTAGCCATTTCTTAAATTAAACATACACCTTTTATATGATCCACCATTCATTCCACCCCTAGGTGTTTGCTATAGGGAAATGAAAGCATATGTTCATATAATGACATCGCATAATATTAACAGCAGCTCTATCTATAATAGCCAAATCTTAAAATCTATTCTTATGTCCATCAACAAGTAAATGGACAATATATAGCAAATCCATATAATGGAGTACTACTTGGCCTAAAAAGAATGAACTGTTATTATATGCCACATATGGAAGAATCTCTACGCTGAGGAAAGAAATCTGACAGAAAAGAACACACAGAATTATACAAAATTCTAGAAAGCATATCAGTAGTTGCCTGGGGACCAGCGGGAGGAACAAGAAGGACAGAGAGATTACAAAGGGGAGTGGGGAGCTACCATGTTCACCTGACAAAGGGAAGTGGGGAAACTTGGACATAATGGAAATGTTTATTATCTTGATTGCGGGGTTGATTTCACAGGTGCAAACATTTGTCAAAACTCAAATTGTACACAGTTTATTGTACATCAATTATACCTTAATAAAGCTGTTAAAAAAAACCACTTGTTATGACTTCTGGGTAGTAATGTATCTACAAAGCGGGATTATTTTTGCAGATCAATCAATAATTAGGAGCTAAAAAAATTAGAAAGTAGCAGTATTTCTAATGCCAAGGACAAAGGCAAAAAATAACTGTCCATAAACTCATCACTTGGAGAATGAAATTTTATATTTTATACATATATAGTTATATAAAATGTGTATATACTGGAGAAGGAAGGAGAAAAGATATATAGGAGAACTCAGATGTTAGCTATTCTCCCATAACTGTTATTAAATTATGTTAAACTAGGAAAGCACTTAAGCAGAAAAGTGTGAACACTGCCAATCTCAAAATGTAATGCTTATTATCTTTAAAAGCATTTTGTTACTTTTATAATACCTGAAGTGATATAATAATGTCAGTCACTTAACCAGATCTTAGAGTATAATATCTTCATCTTAAGTACTATTATTTCCAGTATTTTAATAATTTTCTCACAGTCCCGGAATGTGATCTTTTGTGCTCTGATGACACTTAAATTAATAGCATAATTTTCTGGTACTTGCAACAGTTGCTTTCCATTCTGATTTTTTTTTTATACTTTCCTATAATATGTGCAGATAAATCCTCTAATAATCATTTTTGTCTTTATCTCTAGGGGATTCAAAAAGCTTCAATAGAATAAGGAAATATCAAGATTAAACTTTTTTAAGAAACTTAATTTTAATATTAATTGCAGTATTTCTAATCAGATATCTTTAAAGAGATAGTAAATCTCTTAAATATTCAGTTCATTTGATCTTATTTGCAAGCTTCATTGATGTTCTCCACATTTTCTGTAGATAGCCCTATAACTACACCTATTTAATCAAATGCTATTCTCTGTCAAGCAATCCACACGGAATGTACCAACTCTTCCAATACTTAACCTTATTTTGACTAACTGACCACTGCTGATGATGACTTAAAAGATGTGCTACTAGGGGCATCTGGGTGGGTCAGTTGGTTAAGTGTCTGACTCTTGACTTCGGCTAAGGTCATGATCTCACAGTTGTGAGGTCAAGCCCCGCTGGAAGGCTGCACTGGGCATGAAGCCACATTAAGGTTCTCTCTCTCCCTTTCCTTCTGCCCTTTCCAGCTCCCTCTCCCCCCCACCCCGTCTCTTACTCAAAAAGAAAAAAAAAAAAAGATTTGCTACTATTTATAAGTCCTAAGAAGAGGGTATCTACCACAAAGTCAAATGAAATACAGTCACTTCATAAACAGCCATTACAGAATGACTACAGCAGCCAAGAAAGAAAAGAGAAAAGAAAAGAAAAGAAAAGAAAAGAAAAGAAAAGAAAAGAAATAAACATCTGTCAAGTGCATGCTGACAGTAGGCACTCTCAAAATGTAGACCATTAAAAAAAATAAAAACTCAACATCAAGTTAATTAGGAGATGATTCTGAGTAGACAGCTGAGTAGAAAACACCAGGAATCTGTCTCCCACCTAGACAGCATTTACACTGATAGAACCTGTGTGATACATCTATTTTGGAACCCTGGAAGTCTACTGAAGGCTTGCAAATTCTATTTCAGCTCTTCACTTGACAGAGGCTCTCCATCACCCAGCCCCATGACCAGCAGCCCCGCAGGTACTCCAGGAGCAACTTGCACAGCTTATAGGAGGAAGAGTAGGCAAAAGGGATCTTGTCTTGCAGTTAGCAGCAATCTGTGCTCTGATGTGAATGTGGCTTCTAATCTCAGAGGGGCAAAGAGGCAGTTGGACATTGTTGTTGTATCTCCTCCGATTGTTGCAAGCCTCTCCTCCTCCTGCAGAGTATTTTAAGAGCCAGTGCCCTCTTCCCTCATCATTTTTCTTTTTATCCCCTTTTTAGGAGCCAGACATTAAAGATGCAAGCATTTAAAAGTAACTGCATATAAAGGGGGAATGTGGAAGTCAATATACAAGTGCAGGGAAAGATGCAGGCTCAAAACTGACCAGAAAAGGCCCTAATAAGCTTATACCTTAATCTGATCCTTGGCACCTATGAGAATCAAAAAAAAAAAAAAAAAAAAACAAAAACAAAAACAAAAACAAACAAAAAAAAAAACCAAAAGAATAAAATAAAAAAAACGGGAGATTATGATCTTTCCTTTCTAGGGAGAAGGGAAAATCCAACTTCTAGACTTACCTCACTACTAAAAGTATCCAGTTTTCAACAACAACAAAATTACAAGGCATAAAGTAACAGGAAAATGTGGCCTTGATCCAAAGAAAAAACATTAAAGAAACGGTCCCTTAAAAAGACCTGATAGTAGACCTACTAGACAAAGAATCTGAAAAAATGGTCTTAAGGATGCTTTAAAAATTAAAGAGAGATGTGGGGAAAGTCAAGAAAATGATGTATGAGCAAAATGGAAATACCAATAAAGAAAAAGAAAACCTAAAAAGAAACCAGAAAGAAATTTTGGAGCTGAAAGTACAATGACTGAAATGGAACATTCATAAAAGCAATCTAAACGCAGATTTGAGCATGCAAAAGAGTAGGGACCTTAAAGACGAGACAGTGTAAATGATCAAATCTGAGCAACAGAGACAAAAAGGAATGAAGAGAACAGAACCTAAGGGAAAGGTGGCACATCAACAATGCAAGCACTGTGAGGACCCAAAAGAAGACAGAAAGTAGCAGAGAACATTTGAAGAAATAATACCTTAAAAATCCTAATTTTGATGAAAGACATGAATATAAACATCCAAGAGATCAGTGAAGTCTAAGTAAGATGAAATCAAAGAGATCCACACCAGGACACCTTATAAACAAACTTTCAAAAGCCAAAGACAGAATCTTGTTAAAAGCAAGACGTGACTCATCACAGACAAGGGATCCTCAAAAACAATCAGATTTCCAAGAAATTTTGAAAGCCAGAAGGTTGTGGGATGAAATATTCAAAGTGCTTAAAACAAAAACAAAAACAACTTACAACCAAAAATCTTGGCAAAACTGTCCTTCATAAGAGAAGAAGAAATTAAGACATTCCCAAATGAATAAAAGCTGAAGTAGTTCTATCATTAGACCTACACTGCAGGAAATGCTCAAGGGAGTCTCACAGGTTGAAATGAAAGGACAGTAGACAGTAACATGAAGCTCTTTGAAGAAATAAAGATCTCAGTAAAGGTAATTACGTGGGCAATTATAAAAGCTAGTATTATCGTAAACAATGGCTTAACACTACTTTGTTTCCTCTAAGATTTAAGAGACTAACACATTTTTATAACAATTAGTCTAAAAGCTAGCATTATTTGTAACTTTGGTCTGTAACTCTGCATTTTGCTTTCTACATAATTTATGAGACAAATGCATTTAAAAAATTATTAGTTTGTGGTTTGGGGGCACACAATGTATAAAAATGTAACTTTGTGATAACAACTGAAAAGCACAGGTACAGAGTTGCAAAGGACCAAAGGTTGTATATGTTTTTGAAGTCAAGCTGGTATAAATTCAATTTAGAAGGTTATACCTTCAAGATATTAAATGTAATCCCCCTGGTAATCACAGAGAAAATATCTATTACATATACACAAAAAGGAGAAATTTAAATGTTTAACTAGAAAAATTTAACTAAGTCTAAATAAAACAGTAATGCAAAAACTAAGGGACAAAATAAGACATATGGAAAACAGCAGCAACATGACAGAAATGTCCCCCCTTATCAGTAATTACTTTAAGTATTAATGGATTAAACTCTCCAATCAAAAGACAGATTTCAATAAGAACCAAATGTGACCTTGTACATATTTTGGCAGCTAAAATTCTTTAAGGCTACTGACGGGTGACCCCTTAAATCAGTCTTGTCTGATTGCTGCATGCAGGGAAAGGTTTCTCCTTTCATTTCTTTCTTGGGGGACGGGGGTTATTGCAAAAATATTCATTTTAACATTACAGGGGCCCTTTTGTTAGAGCTCCTCTACCACAGACATTAACAGGTGAGTAACAGCCACATGTACTGATTGTATCCATTCACAATGGACAACGGCATCGAATGTAAGCTAGCTTACTTTTGTCACTACGTTTTTCTTGAGTTTGTTCTTATGTTTTAAGAGGTACCAGGTGTGCATTTTTACACGGAAATCTAAAGGTACCTTCAAAAATATCTGCCGCAAAAACAGTCCTTCATCATTATTTAATCATGTGTTTGTACATTTTTGTACGTTAATTTATGAATGAGTTTTTCAGTAAGAAATGTATATGCAAGAACCAAAAAAAAAAAACAAACAAAAAACAAAAGACACACAGATTGGCTAATGGATAAAAACACATGTTCCAACTATATGCTGTCTGTAAGAGTCTCACTTTAAATCCACAGAGACAAAAAGGTTAAAAGTGAAAGGATAAAAAAAGATATTCTGTGCAAATAACAGCCAAAAGAGAGCAGGGGTGGCAATACTAATTATCAAAGCAGACTTTAAATTAAAATAGGTTACAAAAGACAAGGACATTACAGGCTCATCTTCCATATGCTGTGGGTTTGATTCCAGACCACTGCACTGAAGTGGTTATCACGATAAAGCAAATGTTGCACTAAAGCAAGTCAAATGAATTTTTTGGTTTCCCGGTGCATGTAAAAGTTACGTTGATACTGCACTGTGACCTATTAAGTGCGCAATAACGTATGTGTAAAATAATGTTCTTTTATTAAAAAAAAAAAACACATTATTGCCAGAAAGTGCTAACTATCCCCCGAGCTTTCAGAGTCCTATCTTTCTGCCTGAAGAGGGTCTTGTCTCGACGTTGATGGCAGCAAACTGACAAGGGTAGTGGCTGCTGGAGGTTAGAGTGGCTGCACTAATTTCTTAAGATACGACAACAATGAAGTTTGAGTCACTGAGGGACTTCCTCCCCTTCACAAACAATTTCTCTGTGGCATGCAATGCTGGTTGACAACATCTGACCCACACTGCAGTCAATTCTCTCAAACTCCACCACTGCTTTATCAACTAAGTTTCTGTAATATCTAATCCCTTACCGTCATTTCGACAGTCTTCACAGCATCTTTGCCTGGTGTAGACTCTATCTCAAAAAAAACAATTTCTTTGCTCATTCATAAGAAATAATTCCTTATCCCTTAAAGTTTGATCAGGAGATTGAAGCAAGTCAGTCTCACCTTCAGGTTCCAATTCCAAGTCTAGTTCTCTTGATGTTTCCCCCACATCCGCACCACATTTCCACTGAAGTCTTGAACCCTTAAAGTCTTCCATGAGGGTTTACAACAACTTCTTCCAGACTCCTGTTCATGTAGGTATTTTGACCTCTTCCCATCAATCACGAATGTTCTTACGGCATCTACAACTGTGAATCCCTTCCAGAAGGTTTTCAATTTTTTTCCCAGATCTGGAGGCTACAGGGCTATGGCCTTACAAAATGCATTTCTTAAATATTAAGACGTGAAAGTCAAAATCATCCCTTGATCCACAGGCTGCAGAATGGATGTCGCACTAACAGGCATGAAAACATGAATCTCCTCGTAGATCTCCATCAGAGCTCTTGAGTGACCAGGTACGTTGTCAATGAGTAGTGACATTTTTAAAAGTAATCTTTTTTTTTCTTACCATGTTGTAAACAGATGTGATGTCTCCCAGGCTTTGTTGTTCCATTTATAGAGCACAGGCAGAGCTGATATAGCATCATTCTTAAGAGCTCTAGGATCTTCCGAATGGTAAATGAGCACCGGCTTCAACTTAAAGTCACCAGCTGCATTAGGCCTTAAAAAGGCAGTCAACTTGTCATTTGAAGCTTATGAGGCCAGGCATTGACTTCTCTCTCGCTATGCAAGTCCCAGATGGCAGCATCTTGCAAAGAATGCTGCTTTGTCTACACAGAAAATCTCTTCTTTAGTGTAGCCACCTTCATTCACTATCTTAGCTAGATCTTTCGAATAAAGTTACTGCAGCTCCTAGATCGGCACTTGCTGCTTCACCTTGCCCTTTTATGCTTTAGAGAGGACTTCTTTCCTTGAACCTCATGAACCAACCTCTGCAGCCTCAAACCTTCCTTCTGGTACTTCCTCACCTCTTCCCTGCCTTCACAGAATTGACGAGAGTTAAGGCTTTTCTCTGCATTAGGCTTTGGCTTAGAAGAATGCTGTGACTGGTTTGCCTTTCTATCCAGACCGCTCGAACCACTAAACAGTTTTGCTTTCTTATCATTTGTGTGTTCACTTATGTGTTCACTGGAGTAACACTTTTAATCTCTTTCAAGAACTTCTTTGCATTCATAACCTGGTTTAGTGTTTGACTCAAGAGGCCTAGCTTTCAGCCTATCCTGGTTTTTACCATGCCTTCCTCACTAAGTTTAATCATTTCTAGCTTCTGATTTAAAGTGAGAGACCTTCAACTCTTCTTCTCACCTGAATACTTAGATGCCATTTAGGGTTATTAATTGGCTTAATTTCAAGATTTTTGTGCCTCGGAGAACAGGACAGCCATGGGAAAGGGAGCAAGACGGGGGAAAGCCAGTATGTGCAGCAGTCAGAACACACACAACATTTATCGATTAAGTTCACCATCTTAAATGGGTGCAATTCACGGGGACTCAAAACAATCACAACAGTCACATCAAGGTTCACTGGTCACAGATCATCATAATAAATAATAATGAAAAACCCTGAAATGCCGTAAGAATTACCACAGTGGACGGGGACCAGAAAGGAGCAAATGCTATTGGAAAACGGAGCCAAAAGACTTCCTCAAGGCAAGAGTCCACAAACCTTCTATTTGTAAAAGACAAAAACAAAAGCACAAAAGAAAATATCTGTGAAGTACAATAAAGCAAAACACAGTAAAACAAGGTGTGCGAGTACAGTAGATGCTGCCTCAGTCTAGCAAAAGCTCCAGTGTTCTAAGACTGCCCACAGAACACCAAAAGCTGTGCAATTCATGTACTATCTCCTAATTTCATGCCTTTGTTCTTTGGCTAATGCAGTTGTCTCCTGAAGTATCATCTCCCTTCCCAAACCAAACTTCTCATGCCTCAAGACGCACTGAGCTCAAGTAACATCCTATCCAGAAAACGTGCTTAGTCACATCAGGTTAGATTATGTGCTTCTTCTCCACCTTATCACAACAGCTCATCATGACACTCAACATATTTTACTAAAATCATCTTTTTAATAACTCTCTCCTTATCAGACTGAAAGTTAATCCTGAAAGCCTACCCTAGGTATTAGAACCTGTCTAATTCACCACAACAATGTCCGGATCCAACTCAGTGCTCCACATATTACTAGTGGAAATAAATGTATGCGACATTTAAATTGTTCCCTACTGAAAAATGTTGCTTCTTGCTTTTCTGTTTATGTCCTTTTTCAAGGTTAACTATAAAGGAAGACTTGACCATGACAGCTATACAATTTCATCTAATAAAGCATTAAAAATAAGATAGAACTTCCCTAGTAGACCTTTGATAAGTTAGTTCCTCTTACTTATCTTCCTAAGTTCTATGAAAGTCCAAAGAACCCTGAACTTTCCACACTAATCCCCTCCGTATAACACAAGTGGGTGGGAAAATAAGAGGATTTATCTCTTTTGTCACTTGCCTGTAGTTGGAAATGTGGGACTCCATTCGTATTCAGCACACTTATTCAGAAATTTCAGTATTTCTCTTTAACTAGCAGCCCACTGGCAAAAGCAAAGAATGAATTTTAACATCCCATGTTCACAACTAGTTTATACATCAGAATTCAAATAAAGTAGTAACTGCACATCTAATATTTAATATTCTATAAAAAAAGGGGGGGGGGTAAAAGCTACTAGGTAAGGAAGGTGTATTAAATACACACATCTAATTTCAGTCCCTCCCCAAAATGCACTAAAACTATGTTATCGCTGTTTTTTCTTCATGGCATAATCTCACAAAAAAACAGGGAGAACTAGACAGGCAACAAAAACAAAATTTTGGAAGCAGAAAAAACAAAGTGATTGCTCACAGACGCAAATTCCTAAAAATATAAGAAATGAAATCTGGCGATATACAATATACATCAAAGATCATAGGTGTGTGATCAACAAACAGTTATAACATACACCATGACCTAACAGGGTCTATTTCAAGAACACAGGACTGGTTTAATATTAGGAAATCCAATGATTCACCACATTAACAGATTAAAGGAGAAAAACAATTTGATTATCTCTTTGTGTTTAAAGAGAATACATTTAATAATTTCAACTTCCCAGTCATAACAAAACTCTTAGCAAACTAGAAATAAATTCCATTAATTATTGTTAAAGGATTTCAGTACAAGAAATACATAGACAAAAATCTACCTAATATTAAAAACTCAGAAGTTTTTCCTTTGAGATCTAGAACAATACAAGAACGCTTGTGTTTACTATTTATAGTTCACATTGTATTGGAGAGCTTAGCCAGAGCAGTAAAGGGCGGGGTGGGGGAGGTATAAAGATGGGAATGGAGGAAATAAAACTGTTGTTACAAATAATTGTTACAAATGATATGATTACGTTCACAGTAAATCCAATGAATTTATTGATAAATTATTAGATAAGACTTTAACAAGGCTAGTGGATAGAAAATCATTAAAGAAAACAGATTTAAATACATCAGCAATAAACAAAACGGAAGGAAAAAAAGGGGGAAAAAATGACTACTATACACAACCAAGAATGGCCAAATTAAAAAGTATGAAAATACCAAGTGATAACCTGGATATCATTTTTTGCCTCTTAGCTCCAAATCCACCCTCATTATTTATCTGCTCTATGGTAATAGAAGTTTACCCTGTAAGCATGTCTCTTTAACAGCTACATGATGTTCCGCCTTATCAGGAGAAGATGCCATAAGGTTAACTGCTTACCAATTCAGGCTGTGGTGTCCTGTCCACCAGCCTTGGTCAACTTATACCTCACAGGAGTGTTTTCTGCTTGCTCAGGGACTACCAGGCAGAAGGTTGGAAGAGTCTTCTCCAAGAAATCTAACCAACCAATCAATCATTCAAAAAGACCTAAAAGGTACTGACATTTGGCATTCCTCACTACACGATCTACTCAGATGACTCTACACGAAGGTTCACAGTTGACAGGCCCCACATACGCACTCAAAGCTTCCAAAGAGCTTTTTATAGCTGACTTTTCATCACAAGCAGATAAGCAAAGATTATAAGCCTAGACAAAAAAGCAACTCAAGGAAATAGAAACGACTCAGAGGCGGAGGGAAAAAAAAAAAAAAGAAAAATATTACTATCTCTGGGGAAAAAAGAATATATACCTATGAAGTGAACTCTTAGAGATGAACATGACAGAAGTAAAAAGAAAAAAACAAACAAAGAAAACACTGCAACAGGAAGGTTATGAGGTAAAGTTGATGAAATTTCCCAGAAAATAAAGCTAACAGAAAACCTAATATAGATGGCTAAGAGGAGATGTAGACAAGTGATGGAAATTGGGGGCGGAATGAGTGTTAAGTACAGAGAAAACTACAGAAGTGACAAAGTAAGGTAACTGTTAACTCTAGGAATAGCAACAGCCAGGGTGACAAAGGAAAAATGAGGGTTAACTACAAGGCTCATCTCTGCATAATACACATACGTGTTCATAATAATGTAAACCCTGAATATTAATATAATCAAAATTAAAAGATAACTATTTGGGCGCTCACCTCAGCAGCACATCTACTAACATTGGAATAATACAGAGAAGATTAGCATGGCCCCTGCATAAGGAGGACACACAAATTCGTGAAACATTCCATATAAAAAAAAAAGTAAATAAATAAAAGATAGCTATTTGGGGAAAACAGGAAGATACGAAGTATGCATGTGTGTGGAGTGGGAGAAGAAACAGCAACCTCATCTATAGTGGAAAGTTAACAGATAAGGACTAACACAAAAACAAAATGCAGTATAATTACAAGAGCACGTAATAATACAAATAATATTATAAGACCAAAAGGATCAGCTAAAAATTAAAAGTCACTGACTCTGCAGAAGGAGAAAAAGGTGGGAAGGTGGCTAGGAAGTACTATTTGTTCTAAAAAGCAAACAACATCAACAAAAACCCTGTAACCTAACTCTTCAAACTATGTTCTCATGTAACTATAGTAAAAAGTAAAAACTTAAAAACAAATAGCTTGCCCATACTGTCATGGTAAACTAGGAAATATTATTTTTTTAAGTTTATTTATTTTGAAAGAGAGAGAGAGAGAGAGGCAGGGAGTGAGGGGGAGAGAGAGAATTCCAAGCAGGCTCTGAGCTGTCAGTGCAGAACCTGACATGGGGCTCGAACCCATGAACCATGAGATCGTGACCTGAGCCAAAACCAAGAGCCGGATGCTTAACCAACGGAGACACCCAGGTGCCCCTAGAAAATATGATTTCTTAAACAAGTATTCACAGTAGCAACACATTTTTTAAATGCTTAGGTGTAAATTCAACAAAAATATGCAAAATATGGATTAAGAAACCACTGTCCCTTAAGTGAGGGACCTAAATAAATGTAAGCATAACCAGTTCCTAGTTTATGGACATGACAGTTCTTAATTTGATGGATAAACATAAACCTAACTAAAAACTAAATTATTCTAAGGAGTTCCTAGGATAAATGCACAGCATTATCAGTGATGTTTTAAAAACTAAAATATTTTGTCAAGTGACAAGCATAGTTTCAAAGCTATTATCTGGTGAGAACCCCATTCTAAATGAAGGCATTACAGGTGATTTTATATTTTCTTAAGTTTGCTTATTTGTATTTTCTCTCTCTTTTTTAGAATTAATGCAGGGTACTTTTAAAATAAGTTACTGGGCACCGGCGTGGCTCAGTCAGTTAAGCATCCAACTCTTGATCTCAGGTCAAGTTATGATCTGGGTCATGAGATCAAGCCCTGTGTTAGGCTCTGCACTGAGCATGGAGCCTCCTTGGGATTCTCTCTCCCCCCTACCCATCTCTGCCCCTCACCTGTTCATGCTCTCTTTCTCTCACTCTCTCTCAAAATAAATCAACAACAACAACAACAGTTATTAAAAAAGAAAAAAATGAAAGATGGCTACTAGATTACTGAGGCCAATATCACATTGATACTTTTACCATATCACATGATCTCAACATTGAGTTAAGTTTCTTTGTTTTGGTCCTTTTGATATCTTTTTAAGCATACCACTATGGCAAAAAAACTGCCTTGGCAAAAGCACATTTAATTAATCAATTTAAGAGTGAACAAGAATCCAGTACTTGGTGTTCTCCAATAAAGAGAGCAAAGAAAAAAATGGAAAGAAAGATAATCCAGGAGGGCAAAAAAGGAGTAGTTGCACAGTATCCTTAGATGGGGTATGGAGGGTTTTTCCCCAGACATTGTTTATTTTAAATCAAATTTATTTTTCTCAATATCTCTGTGAAAAAGAAAAAGTTCATTATCTGCATACACATATGAACTGAGGCAAGGGGCAGTCACATGACTTGTTTGAAATTATACAATTAAGTCAATGGCTGAACTGTAAACAAAACCAACGATTCCCAACTGCTAGTCGGCTGCTCTAACTAATGGATCATGCTCCCTGCTATGTAATAGGACTGTTTCCTTTAATTATGAGTTCTTCATTCACCATCAGCTTATCAGCCAGAGGTTTCATCATTGGTTTTGCTATTCTTGCATTCATGGCATTACTCTAAGTATATGAGACTTCCATGACAAAAAACATAAAGACCGCTACTTACTGTATCATACCAAATCTGAAAATTCCAACTGCAATGGCAAGGATACATCACCAAACCTGCACTTAATGGCACAGTTACAGGTAGAACTGCAATTCTAACACCTATTTGGGGTTGATCAGTGACCTGGAGAGAATGAATTGTGTTCTTTTAGATCCCAATTTCAGTGCACTTAAAATCTTACATTACAGAATTCTATGGTCTCATTAGTCAACAAAATCTGCAAATACAACCTGGAAGTAAAAGTCCCAAATGTAGCAGATTGTTAAAGATACATTTTGGAGCATCTGTGATGCTGGGAAGTAGACTAAGATAAAAATCATGAGATATTCTTACATTATACGCTAAAATCTATAAAAGAAAATTTATTGGGTAAACAAAGTAAATTGCTGAAAAGACGTATGCAGTCACTTGTCTTTGAGAAGCACTTTGTGTTTCTTTGGCACAGATCACGGCAGCAGTAGTAGCAGCAGCCTTGCCCTTGGTGCTGATTTCTTACTACTCTAAATGTCTCCTCTGAGCCAGAATACACTGGCTGTTGCTGATCATGCTGTGAGACACCTGCACTGGCTACTAGGCTTGTCATGACGCACAAAACCCTACCATCTTCAGCTTGACATTGTGCAAGTTATAATTATTCATCCAAATGAATATGTCAGAGCAGCAGCAGCAGACCTCTCATCAGAGCAAAAGAAAAATACATCAAAACATTATCAACCCAGCAGGAAGACAGGGACCATAAGGAAAATTACCCATTTTTAATATGGATGCCACAAAGCCATGCCTATTATTTCACAAAAAGAAAGGAAAATAAAGATCTTCCAAGTTTAAAGTCCAGAAACACTGAATCCAAAGAGGAAATGTACAAAAACAGACAAGGATTTTTTAAATCAATTATCTGGGACCTATTTACAATCTCGTAAATAGAAGTTTGCTGTTAGACTATGTTTATTTTGCTTAAGAACTACAACTGTTTGAAGATTGTTAAGAGAAAATAACTCCCACAAGCAAAATTGTTTCCAAAAAGGCAATGGAAAAAGACCATACAAAGTGGTCTGATACTGCTTCTTACGCTTAAAATAAACCTTGCCAATACTCTTATCATGTCTAAAAGACTCAAGAGTTCATACCACTGGTAGAATCACCAAAATGCTTATGATGTATTGCTATGCTCGATGCTAAAACAGGTAAATAGTGTGTTTTGAAAATTTTCTAAATTTTAATGGCAAATGTAAAAGAAAAACTGAAATCACCCCTAGACTTACACAATGAAGACAAATCCAAATTTTATGAGCATATACTAAATAGCCAAGTGTAAATAAGAGTCCCAGCTCCTAATTAAATGTGAAAAAAACATATAACTTTTAGAATATTAGGAAACTATCTTTTCAGAACAAGATATGAAAGATTTTCTCATTCAAGACACAAAAAGCAGAAATCACAAGAAAGAGATGATACATGGGACCACACTGAAAGTTAAACTTCTGACTGACAGAAAAGATCATACACAAAGTTAACAAGTATGCCACAGAAAGAAGATACATTCCATGTAACCAACAACTGGTATCCAAATAAAAAAGGGACACTTACAATAAAAGGCAAAATTTTAAATATACAAAGACTTTAAGTACCATAATGATGATTATCAATTCTTGTTAAAAATTAAGGTCAGACTACCGTAGGACTAAGACTTGGAAAGGATTTGGAAAAGTAGGTATTACTATGCAATCCTGGGTACGAGTGTAAACTTAGACAACCAATTTGGGAAGGCAATCTGGCAACATTTGGTAATCTCAAAGAGGCACATTCCTTTCAATCCAACATTTTCACTTCTAGGCATAAGCCACCCTAAAAGTCTCCCACGTGTACAAGGAAACATAAGGATGTTCACTAGAGCACTACCTAAGAAATTGTGAACAACCCTATCAGTATGGCAATGAAGAAGTTAACTGGTGGATTCATATAATGGAACTATATTAAGCATTTAAAGTAAATGTACTAAACATACAAAGACCATGGGTAAATCTCAGAAACAATGCTGTTTAAAAACTTCAGCCAGCCTGTATTATAGAATATGGCATGAGCAAATGTGGCAAAAAAATATGCACGGATAGACCATGTATCAATTTCAGGAAGGTGGTTACCTCTAGAAAGGGAGAGAAGAAAAAAAGGAAAAAGAGGGAAATAAAGTCTTACTTGTTCCTAGAACATTTTATTCCTAAGAGAGAGACAGAAATAAAAGATGTAAGTGAAACAAACATGACAAAAAGTTAACATCTGTCAAATCAGAGTCTGTGGATAAAAAGGAAGGTAGCCAAATTTTCATCTGTACTTTACCAAGAATTTTAGTATCTTCTTTAATTAAAAAATAAATAGGACATTCCAGTTACTAATTAGTTCTGTCTTCTTAGAGCTAGTACAAAACAGAAAACTTGCTGTATGACCTAATTAAATCTAAAATTCATCCCATGCATGGGGCGCGTGGGTGGTGCAGTCGGTTAAGCGTCCGACTTCAGCCAGGTCACGATCTCGCGGTCCGTGAGTTCGAGCCCCGCGTCGGGCTCTGGGCTGATGGCTCGGAGCCTGGAGCCTGTTTCCGATTCTGTGTCTCCCTCTCTCTCTGCCCCTCCCCCGTTCATGCTCTGTCTCTCTCTGTCCCAAAAATAAATAAATGTTGAAAAAAAAAAAATTAAAAAAAAAAAATAATAAAAAAAAAAAAAATAAAAAATAAAATTCATCCCATGCTTAAATGTGCAAGGCATTGAGCTGGTGTTAAGGAACGATAGAAACTTTGAAATAAATTACCCTCAGAGACTTCCCAGTGTATTGAAATCACAAATTTTGCTAAATGACAGAATAAGGTAAGTGCTAACACTCTTTTTGTGGAGATGCAAACTTTTTCACAGATTTAAGTATGGGAAAAACCTGAGTTACCTACATTCAAAAACACTAGAAACTCATCAAAAGTATAGTCTTGGGATTTTGATATATATTAAAATATCATCTAGAGATAGCAGATCTGGAAAGAATAATACAAGCACAGTGTTATCTCATAATCTCACACATAACAAAATTTACAGAGCCAATAGGACATGTGTATTTAAAAAAAAGGAAAATATATATTTTAAAAAGAGGAAGGCCAAATAGAAAATGTACATTTGGAAAAGAGGAAAAGTTTCTTTAAAAAAAAAAAAAAAAAAAACACAGCATTTCTTAGATATTTATAACATATATCAGAATACCAAAAGCAAATCACAGGGTATTTCCTCTCCTTTATTTTGCTGTGTTTTCTCAATTTCCATCGAAAGGAGGGAGACTTTTGTTTTTAAAGAAAAAAATTAGAAAAATAATTTTTAACATGTATGTGATTAAAAGGATATTTGAACTTACACAACACTATTTAAATCCTGTTAGGTTTTTTAAAAAACTAACTACATATACAATCACTTGACTCTGTTTTTATTGAAAACATTAAGCATAAATTATCACTTGGCCCTATCAAAATTTCCTAACACAAATATGGGCAGCCTAGAGAGTATCTGTAAAATGTCCACAGGAATGTTTTTTCCCCCTCTTTGCGTAAGAATAGAAATGCTCTCTCTATTTTGCTATCAACTGCCACAATTTACTTGGTGAAAGAAGGACCCTGCCTGTCATCATTAGATTGTTCTTGGAGTCTAACCACCACTCTGTCAGATCTTTAAAAATCACACACACGTCATGTTGATGATGGTGCTACTAATACCCATACCACCTTGTATCTACATAATGCTGCTGTTTACACTGCACTTCTAATTTCATCCTCTTGTTAAATTATCAGCAACTTTTTAAGAAATTAAATTGACAGAAGCAGGAGCAAGAATTTCCTACATTCTTTACATGAAGTATGAATGTTCCAAAGCCCACACAAAAATATAATCTAAGTTCAGGGATGAATTATGGGAACTCCTTTATAACAATAAAAACTGAGTGGAAATGATTTGTATTTTCAGTCATAACTCATTCTCCTATGAAAAATGATTCTCTGATATTATGCCATCAATATTAACAGTTTTAGCAATCTGAAAAATCCACTCAACTTTTCACTTACTGCTCACGGCTTTATAGAGTTCTTTATGATTTAAATTTAAAGGAAAATTTCTGTCATTAGACCTTCATATTTATCTACTATGAGGCATAAACATCTCAATACTGGATGGTGTGTTTACATGTGAGGTGAGGGAGAAAGTAGGTATTAACTACTAGAAAATATGGAAAAAAAGCACTCTAAAAGTTCTGTTTATAAATAAATGCTTAGGAAAAAACCTAAAAAGAAAAAAAAAACACTCTATAACCTATAAAGGCCACTTATGCTTTTTAGCTACTTAAAATAAATTTAACAACTTACCTGTGGTGTCCAAGAAACAGAAAATGGAACAGGAAAATCCACAAAACAATCTGGTGATTCTGCAGGGTACTACAAAAAAGCATAACATCAGGTGATTTTTGCTTCTGTGTGGTAATTTCACACGAAGTATCTTAGAAAAACTGAATAGGAAAAGTTTTATTATAAATTCAAACGCATTATATATACATATTTTGATTCTATTCTTATAGAAAATGTCAAGAGCTAATTAATAGTCAAGTTATGCTCAGGAGGTTCAAAGTTTGGTGACTGGGATGCCAAAGCACTGGGTTTTGAGTAAAGAATAATGAATTAATTCAGTGTCAGGTCACCTGTTAATGTAAGTTGAGGGGAGAACCACACAGGATCTCAGTTTCTTTATCTTTAAAACGAGAGATTTTTCATCTTTAAAACTGATTGGTATTTAATATCCTTTCAACCTAAAATTTAATCTCAGTCTCAGTCACTATTTAAAAATGCTGTATCTGTTAAAAGAATCATGAAATGTACAAAAAATGTAAGCTATCAATTAAAAGAAGTATTTTCCACAACAAAGCAATTACTCCTAGCAAGAACATAAATAAAAAGAAGCAATGAAATGCTTTCTGGTTATTAAGGAAAAATAGAAGTAACAGCTTTAAGAAAAACCTTTTCATGGTTGATAAAGAGAAAATTAATTCAATACCTTCACACAAAAAGTGACAGTCATTAAGGACAAATCAGATGTCCAAGTTAAGAAAGACAAAGGCAATTTTTCCTAAAATCAATTTCATTATTATAGAATTGTACTACATGATTTCTGTAAAATCCAATTCTGGATTCTTGAAAGTCACATGTAATTATAAAATACTCATTTCTTTTTTCATTAAAAAGCAAAACTTACTAGGAGAAAATGAGTTTGGGGAAAACCTCTGTCTCTCATTTGAGAAAATGTTTAAAAGAAGTTTTAGACTTTCACTTTTTTCACTACTTCGCTGAATAAGCAAATGGGTTCCAAGAATTAGCACTACAGTATTTAGCACACGCCAGCCCATCCGAAGTCAATGTTTTGAAAAGAATTAACATTTAGTTATAATATGTGGTTTGCTAAAAAGAAGCTTATCAACATATTCTGATGGTACCTGACTACACAGAACTGGTAACACAAAGGAAAGTATACAGGAAATCATATAAAAATATAATAATGATTTAATTTGGAGAAAAGGAAAAAAGAAGAAGGTCAGGCTGAGACTGAGGGAGCTCTAGTACAATTCTAAATATCAGATTCTAAGTACTTCAGATTATAACTGTTATAATCACTACAAAAATGATCTGTATGCCATTTTTACAAGTCCTGTGATTATTTCAAAGTAAGTGCAGGCAGAGACCTTAACTTTCTGATTTCTAGTTCTGCTAACTTGTATGATCTTGGACAAGTCATTTAACCTCCCTGGCTGTTTGATATGTAAAATTGATGGGACGCAACTAAAAGTCTTATAACATCTCTTCCCTCTAACATGTTAAGATTCTGTAAAAATAATAATGCACACTTGAAACCTCCATGGGTCAAAAATGGAGTATCTAGTTCAATTTAAATTGCTGCTTTTTATCTCCTACTCATGCCGACAATGAACAATATCAACTCTTTAACTTAAATCATCAATCTAGGGAAGAGTACAAAGTTAATGAAATGTTTACTGTATTGAGAGTAGATGAACAAAGGAAAATAGCTGTTAATGTGGAAGTCATTTAGTACATACAGCAACATTATTTTAAAAGAAATTATGATCCTAATCCAAATAGGACTCAGTAAATAAGTATATACAGACAGATACAGAAAGAGACCTACAGATAGTTAAAAAAGAAGTTAGAATAAATTTGATATGATCCCATATCCATAAATGAGTCTCCACAGAATTTTAGAATTTGAGATAAGAACATCTTTCAAATACATTTTTATGTATAATTATGCAGACATACAAATATAATAAATTAGATTGATCTATCTGTAGGTGACTTTATTGTAGAAGTTAAATGCAAATATACTGTATGTTATATTCATGTTCAACATCGATTTTGTTTATATAAGAAACTATACATAATTGTATATAGAACCTAAAAAGCAAACTGATATACTTCTGGAAGACTTAACATGAATTATGAAGTAGGATCCTAGATATTTCAGAATCATTTGTGTGGTAGCACTAACTACAACACAGATGACTAATGCAATATTGTGAAACAGCTTTATCAAAATTCAGATAGTTTTTGATAGGAAGCTGTATAGATAGGTATATATAAAACCAGAGACTAATTGCCAAGTTTTTCTTTAGCAGTCTAAATGACAACAAAAGCTCCACATAAAGGGGCATTAATTAAAAAATAAGTGGTCAATCATTTTTATTAACAGTTTTTCAAATCTCACTTGAAACAATTCAATCAAATCAGTAACGATAAAAGAATTATCATAGCATATTAAGTAAATATTTTTATCATAGATGGTACTTTTTAGATTCTGTAGCATATTGTTCTAAGGAAAATTTTAACCCAAATGTTCTGTGATTGGAGCATCTAAGCAGCAAGGTTACCGCCATGTAAATACATACAAACTGTAGCAAATTACAGAAACAGCCAACAGAGACAGAGTGCCCAGCCTCTGAAACATGTGATTTGGTTTTCAAGTAGTTCTGCCCTTGGCCAAAGCCGAGGAAGCTCTGGTCCACCAGGTATTGTAAATACTGCATAGAAATACACCTAGAAAAGTGACAAAATTCAACTGTTTCTCTTTTTTGATTTATGTACTTACTTAATAGAGTGATTATTTAAAATTAATATTTTCTTTGAGGGTTGGAGACAGTGAGGGGGAATGGCAGAATTGGGAGAATATGTATTTAAGCAAAAAAATAAATGTGTTCTTTGACTATATATCAAAAAGTATCAGATATAAGAAATAAAGGTTTGTATATTTGCAAAGATAAGCGTGCTTTATGGTTTACTTTTTTTTTAATCAGCTTGACTCTTTAAAATTTAGTTTGAGCTATGATATTTGCCTTATATACTCTTAACGTATAGCTTCAGTTATCAGTTTTTAACTGAAAATCCCAAATACTCCTAAAAGAAGAAGAAGAAGAAGAAGAAGAAGAAGAAGAAGAAGAAGAAGAAGAAGAAATTACCACATCTAAAATACATCTTTGGTTTATGAAAACTGAACCAAATGGACAATTAAGGACTCTAATGAAATCATACCAACATCAGATTCATTCATTTCCACCTTGGCTTTTTTTGTTTTTTTTGATATAGTTTTTTTCTTAATTCTTTCCTTAACTTAAATAAAGCTTTCTAGTCTCTCTTGCCAGGACATCCATAACAATGCTTCACAGCTATCGATGCTGCAAATATGGACACTGAAAACATTCTTCACAGAAATTATATTAAGTGTCACCTTATCTACCCAAAAAAAGATGTAATAAAAAGCAAACAGGATGGAACATACTAGTGGCTACATCCTCACTCTCAATACTACTAATAATGTCATTAATTAGAGTTAATAACAAAATCTTGTAGTTACAGGCAGAGCTGATGTAAAGCATCGTCTTAGTAAAAAAAAAAAATAAAAATTATTTTTTATAAAAATCAGGCTATTAAAAAAACATTACCCCACCAGCACCCAGAATAAGGATGAGATGCATTTAAAATTTTTCATTTTGGTCTTCACAGTGGCAAAGGAACTTTTATCAATGTACAAAGTATAAACAAATAAAACTTTGAAGTAAATGACAGAACCCTTGCCACTAGTGGTATGTGACCTTTGGTGGTAGAATAAAGTAAGATTTCTCCCTGATCGAAAGGAAGGAAGGAAGGAAGGAAGGAAGGAAGGAAGGAAGGAAGGAAGGAAGGAAGGAAGGAAGGAAAGAAAGAAAGAAAGAAAAAAGAAAGCAAGCACACCTTTAAAAAGAAAATAAAAAATGTTCACCTTAACAAAACTATCCATAATATCTTCTTTTACAAACAAGATTTCTATCCCACTAATTTTTTCAACACTTAACAGTCATGAATCTTAAAATTATACCTGAATATTCTGTGTGTGAGGAAAAAGAGAAAGTCATTTCTCAACTTGTCTGATAAAGAAGCATTATAAGATACCAACTTTTCTGTGTCACCCCGTACAGCTTTATATATTTTCTCTCGTGGAAAGCTTAAATGCCAGACACATTTTTAAAAAGGACAAACACAATTGATCTTTTCATCACTACAATCTTCTGAAATAGAGTTGATTGATGATTCCTAGAAACAAAAAAAGTTAAATGTCCTAGTTTTCCCAAATTCTAATGTTTCCCTAGTGATTACCAAGTAAATGATTACTATGCTGAACTTGCTTATTCTACTTATTTCTCAAAGTTCAAAATCTAGAACTAAAAAATAAAGATGAAACAGCTATGTTTTGTGCCAATAAAGTTAGTAAGTAATCACAGATCACCAACCTGTGAAGAGTCTACAAATGAAGGCATAACCTCTGCAAATTCTTAAAATACAGGAGTAAAATTTCAGACAAAACAAGCAAGCAATAAAAAGCAATGCATGTGGATGTGTTTTCAGAGTCTGAGTGATGTTCAGAAATAAGAACTACAAATGTAATTCATAGAGCTGAAGACAAGAGACTTCAGTGAAACTTTACTTGGGACAGTGGAAACTCAAGTTTTTTCTTTGTACAGCATTACAAATGGCACGTGGAGACTTATCCGTAATATTTATTATGAAGCCTATATTTTGATCCAATTTGCACTGAACAGTGACATGAAATTATGTCTATGCTTTTGGAAACTTGAGGGGTAAGTTTTAGGAGCTTTCCAAAATAAATTACTTAAAGTACCAAATATATTTTTTTTTTGGAAGCAACTAGCACCTCTTTACATTGAAAACATTCAGAGTTCATTTCACAAAGTATTTCCTAACCATAACAGTTTAATGAAGCACATACCTTTGCCTTCAACTTGAGAGTAATTAAATGTTTTCTACCAGAAGCATCTTCAGCTTTTAACTTGATGGTACTGAGACAAGTATCCACAAATACAAGTCTGGTGAGTAGAAGGAAATAAAAAATGATCATGCTAGGGAGGGCAAAGTTGGGGGGGGGAGGGGGAGGTAAAGGATGGTAGAATTCAAAATGAAAATATCTGCTGTATTCCTATTAATCCATTACAAAAATTAATCCGAGGAATTTCTGCATGCCAGCCCTTTATGCAGCTATAGATTTACTGCCGTTAATATACCAGCCTGGTGCTTAATGCAGTCATAGATCTCTGGATTATTTACAATGTGTGTCAAGGCTCATGCTGTGGTCAGTGAGCACTATGTTTCGGTTTTCCATCACTGGAACCTTTGGCACACACAGCATGTTGCTGTCAGCTTCTACTTATGTACACATTAAACTTCCTGTCAAACTCTTTGATCCATTTCTGTAGTTTCATACAGTATGAGACTTTTGTGCTTCCTTTATTTGTTTTTCTCTTCAATGAACTTCTCCTTTATTATCAATAATGTTAGTGTACAAAAATCTGGCTGATATTAGTTCATATACTCAATTGATGCTCTAAGGAAAAGGTTATATAAGCACAGGTACAGTCCAATCTGGTAACAATAAATTTTCTTTTTGTGCAATATATAGCTTCTGACATTTAACCTGGACATGCATTCAAGATGACTAATATTTTAAACCCATAGCACAAGCACAATTGTTTCTGGCTTTAAGTTGCTCTAAATGCATGAATTTTCTACAACGGAAACCAATACCCTTTGAAATACATCATTCTGTAAAAATATGGTCCCTTGAGTAGTATAAGCTACTGCCAAAAAGGTTCAAATTTAGCAGTATATTTACTAGTGAACTGGGCATGTGGATATTTTTTGACATTTTTACAATACTATTCTCTTGTAAAGATAAAAAGTAGCCTAAGAGTATTGCACAACTTATCACCCAGACTGATGGTGAGACCCATTAGAGTTCAGAACTAACATTAGCCTCCTCACCTAGGAAACATTTCTTTTAACATCACTATATGCCATCTAGTCACTAGCCAGATGTAATGGTAAAATGGGTCAATTTCAAGAAATGCTGGGCAATAGTTGTGGAACACTGCTTGTAATGAAAAATAGATCTAAGTCTGAAGATCTGGATCCTCAAAAATAGAATAAGAAGTAAAACAAAACAGTCTTTATCAACAGAAGAAATATGTATCCTAAACCATGCAAAGTCTAGGGTCCTAGAAAATAAATGAAAGCAAAATTATTCTAGAAAAAAACTATTTACATTAAAATATTAATGACTTGTAAGTAAAAGAAAATAATTTATATATCTGTAAACATCTCCCCAATCCCCTACCCCCGACAGTTTAGAACATGAGACTTCGTCACACGTTTCATCAAGACGACTCTAAGGCTCTGACTCTAAAAACGCTGACACTTCAGATTCAAGATGTTGAGACATGCATTCATATTCTCTCTAATCAAAACAGAACCAAGGAATTTTAAAAAGTTACAAATAAACAGTTAACAAAAAGAACAAGAAGGAACAAACATTAACAAGACAAATTTCCAACAGCTATTATAAAAATGAAAAGTGGTTAGAAAAGCACTGGGTGACAAAACAGATTAGAACAGGAAGAAAAGAAGGCTCCAGAGGGTAGACAGTGGGCAAAAAAAGGAAAGTTTGTATAATACGGAGAATAGAAAGTATGACTTAAATACAAGATGAAATTAAGAAAAATTTTTTAAAAATGCAAGAAACCAAAAAGGAATGAGGGAAGTTTAAGTGAAGTTATAAACAATAAAGCTATGACAAAAACTAATTGCTCCACCATTAGTTTTCAGTGAAAAGCATTTATGTAGTCATTAAAAATTTAGCTGCTTACTAATTATGATTTTCAGAATCCAGCAACAGACAAAACTAAGAGACTTAATTATAGTTATAGAAACTAATGTAAATATATTTGACCACGGCAATTTAAAAGGAAGAGAGGACAAAACTTGAGAGATAGAAGGAAAAGATATGAGGAAGGAAGATCAGGGACACTAAAATTTGTAATTGCTAATTTCAGAGTAAGAGATACCATCTTTAATTGAAGGGACATGAAAAGTTTAAGAAATATTAAAGCTAACAGAGGAATAAAAGAAGAGTGAGGAAGGGAGAGAAAAGGTAGTATGAGAGCCAAATCCTTTTCTACTGTAATAATTGGTATGTAATTTCCAAAACTGATAAATCAAGTTATATTGAATAAGGCACATTATTTAGAAATACGGAAGTTGTGAACATGAACATTTCAGTGAACGTGAACGTTTCAGTGTCTACCTTAAAGACTAAGAGCGGGGATACAAAAATGGTGTGGAGGAAAAAAAAAAAAGACTGCTGCTCTTTATCATAAGCCCTAAGTAGTTTACAATCATGATAAATATATAGACACAGAGAGAACAAGAGGGGTGGGGAGAGAAAAGGAAAGACTAAATCATTAACCAGTACTTTTCACACTGCTGCTCAGCATCAAAATATTAAAAGTTACTGAACATCTATAAAATAAGATAGAAATAAAAGTTCTGGTCTTTATGCAATTACACAAAAAATTATCTTCCCACAAAGTTTAAGACAGAGGAACTACATTAGATATGGCCTTGCTGTCAAAATGATCATAACGTTAATTCTGCTGAACTTTAAGAAGTAATTCAAATAAAGTATCAAAACAATGTTTGTAATTGCAGGTTAATCTCGGCATAGTCATTTAAAATTAAGCATTTTACCCATGCTGATGCCTGTCTACTTTGTATAAGGGACAGGAAGAAACCTTATTCTAAATTATTAACATCTTGGGTACAAATCTGCTAAACCAAATTTTAGCAGGGTACATCCGACAGCTAGCAGTCCTTCCAGCTGCACTTGGATGTCAGCATATCACTAAATCTGGCCAATGAACTGTAAGCAGTGATTTGTGCATCTCTTGAATCATTTGTAACAAAACCACGCCTTCTCCTCTCCCTACTCCTCTCATTCTCCCTGCCTGTACACTAGAACTTAAGCCAACATAAGCCAGCAAAGACCATGCAGACAAGAACAACACTCTTAGAGCAGCTCTGACCAACAGAACCTCTGCTAGGATGGAAGTAGTCTATACCTGCACTGTCCAAAACAGCAGCAACAGCCACATGTAGCTATGAAGAACTTAAAATACATTAAAACTGAATTTTCAATGTAATTTAAATATAAATATCAATAGCCACATATGGCTAATAACTACTGTACTTAACAATGCAGCCAGGGTGGGGCGCCTGGGTGGCTCAGTCGGTTAAGCATCGGACTCTTGATTTTGACTCAGGTCATGACCTCATGGTTCAAGGGTTCAAGCCCCATATCGGGCTCTGTGCTAATGGCACAAAGCCCGCCTGGGATTCTCTCCCCCTCCCCCCATCTCTCTCTCTCTCTCTCTTTCTCTCTCTCTCTCTCTCTCACACACACACACACACACACACACACACACACACACACACACAATCAATAAACTTAAAACCAAGCAAACAAAAAAATGCACCCAGGGTGGATGGTTGAGAAACAAAGAAACTTGAGTTCCTGGATGACCTTATGGACCAAACAGAGCCACGAACTCCCTCCTGACCAGCTTGCCTACCTCTCAACTGTTAAGTGAGAGATGAATAAAATTCTATCTTGTTTGAAAATTGAGAATTTGGTGTTCTCTTTGTTAACTGCACCTTAGCTTGTACCCTTACCAACAGAATGTATTTCTATCCACAATAAGAATAGTATCTTATTGTTTGGGGTATGGAAGAGATATTAAGGGAGGGGAAAAAAGTAATAAACTGTTAACAAGTAATATTAAAATCAATTTTTCTAAAAAAAGCCTATTTCAAATGTTCTGCTTTATTGTAAAGTTGGGTATCTCAATTTAGACAATATGGAATAACAGTAGTAGTTTTCACTCATTCAAGTAACATATAAATTCATATAAATAATAAACAGGAAAGTCATCACTTTTGAAAAGCTCACATTTTTGAAAAGTCATAAAATCACATTTAAAATTTATATTTAGAAGTTATTACTTATTTATTACTTATTTATATTTAGGTGTTCTTACTTAGCTAGGCATAATCCAAAATTGACTAAGAAAGTGTAAACATACAAATATAAAACCTAAAGAAAAAACTCTATTTTTGGCACTTTACTTTGTATTTATCATTTGCTACATTTCTTTACAAGTTACTGCTTACAATAAAATGGCACTAAACTTGACAGTTAAGTTTTTTAAACATTTGAAAAGGACACTAATTCTTAAGCTTACCAGAGGTTTTTGCTATTCACATTAATAGCTGAATGTTATCAATAGAGAAAAACAGAAGAAAATTGCTTTGTAACACTATCCTTAGTTTGACCAACAGCTTAAGTTACATAGTTTTTCTTTAAACATCTAAGATGCATGGGTGCCTGAATGGCTCAACAGGTTGAGGTTGAGTGTCTGACTCTTGATTTCAGCTCAGGTCATGACCCTAGGGTTGTGGGATCCAGCCCTGTGTCAGGCTCCATGCTGAGTGTGGAGCCTGCTTGGTATTTTCTCTCTCTCTGCCTCTGCCCCTCTACCTCCGTCGCACTCTCCCTGTCTTGCTCTCAAACAAACAAAATTAAAATAATATAAAATAGTTGCATTTATGCAGCAATAACATCAAAAGGCAGGTTACAGACCTTCATATTTTAATAAAGCATCAATTCCATGTTTACCACCACCCTCAAGTTTAAGCATTAACTACTTCAAAAAACCTCCCTAATTGGTGTTTTTTTCTTGTATCTTCCGTATACATCAATCTACCCTGTCCTCCCATGGCTAAATTAATCTCCCTAAGTACTTTTTAAATTGTATCAACCTCTTGCTCAAAAACAGTCAAGGAGTCCCCATCACTTGCATATAAACAATCCTTAGGCTAACAGTCAAGACCTTTCAGTCTGGCCCTGATATTAATCCTCTTAAGTCAACAACTGATCTCCAAAGTCCAAAGATGAACAGCACATTTCCAGCAGTACAAACTTGTTTCTACCACTGCCTCCCTTGTAAGGCTCTCTATATTCCTTCCAAGCTTATCCCAATATCCACCTCCTCTAAGAACCTTCCTAGATCATCTGCAGCCCTAAAGGATTTCACCTTTCTCACAACTGTCACACTTCCTCTTCGTGTAAATTTTTGCTTCCCAAATAACCTTTTTTTTTTTTAAGGAATATGAAAGGGTTTTTTTTTAAGTTTGAGAGAGATCAGAGAGAGAGAGAGAGAGCAAGCATGCATGCATAGCAGGGGGGAAGCAAAGAGAGAGGGGAGAGAGAGAATCTCGAGCAGGCTCTGTGCTGTCAGCGAGGAACCCAATGTGGAGCCGAAATCAAGAGTCAGACTTAATCCACTAAGCCACCCAAGTGCCCCAGGAATGTGAAAGTTTTAAACTTCTATGCATGTATGTATTATACGACCATGGAGATGCTATCAGACTGGTTCATATTTATTGATTCATATGCAAGTTTTAAACAACTGAACGCATATTGTTTAAATTGTAATATATACTATAAACTTTTTACCAATTTAGAAAAATGCAATTTTTTCACTATTAGATAATTTCCAGTTATTCAGTGATTTGAATATATACGAGGAAAAAGCACTCTAATATATAGGTAATTTAGAATGAGAATCATACTTATTAACATCTATGTTCTTATGCATTATGCAATGGAAATTATCATTACTGGTTGTAATTAAATCATAATACTAATTAAGAGCTGTAAAACTCCTATGTAGTCTGACACTTTTAGGTGAACTGGTGGCTCAACAACTTTATACCTACTTTACACAAGGCATTATTTGAAATCGAATGACATGTGTTTCTTTTCAATCCTTATTAAGTATTAGTTTCATTTGAAAAACTATGAAAATGTGGCTCAAAGAGGTTACATTACTTGCCCAAGTTCACACAGCTGATAAGCCAGAATTAAAGCTCTTGTTAAGACAAAATGAATTCCAATAACTAGACAAGTATCTCCATTTCTCCCAATAAGGTATACAGTTCCTTGAAATGTACTGAGAATTATAGAAAATATCGCCGTCAATGGATTAAGTCCATTACCAAAATAAGGTACTTCATTAAAAATCCAACTTAATATATGTCTACAATCTTTTAACAGCACAATAAATTTAATAAAACTCAGCTCTTTTACAAGACAAATTTAAAAGGCTAAATAGTTGGAATTCTACTCACTCTAGTTGACAAAAAACAACCATCAGATCACACTTCCCCCAGTTGGAACTATCTAATCTCTGAATTACCTGGGCCATGTGATTATTAAAACAAACATAAGGTATTTTATCACTAAGACGTGCATTTCTTCCAAATTGAGACACTTCTGAGACTGAAAGAGGCCAGGATAAAAGGATAAAAATCCTAACTTATGTCAACCCACTTATAATGAAAAGTATTCAGTCAGGACATTCTTAATAACAAACAGAAAATCTTGCTAAACCCCAAGGACTCTACTTAATTCTTATCATTTTCATGAGCCATTCTACAAAACAACACAAGCAGAAGTGAACAGAAACCCATCAAAACCTCCTTCTGCATCACTCACCTTTGCAAACTGTATAACACCTAATCACCCATAGCTGCCTTATCATCTTTTTAACCTCTGGACTCCTAGATGTTTTTAGTGAGTAGTTATAGAAGTTGAAACAAATTCAGAAATTATAACAATAGCAATCAAACTTAAGGTCAGTTACTAATTCTCAATGTCATTTCTATAAAAAAGGTATGTGAATATAGAAAAAAAAAGATTTCAATCATATTCTATTTATTTATTTTTCCTATTTTTTTTTTATAATGTCTGATCCAACAGAACTGACTAGATATGTCAAATATCTAATTTAAAAACACAGCAAGGTCTTCATTACCTTAAAAAAATATTTGTTTTTTATTATCAGATTTTACCATTACCCCAAAAACTCTATACGATTATTATTTAGAGTGTAGGGAAAATATAGACATACTGATATGGTCTGGGAATCATTAAGATTCTGACAATCCATTCAAATCAATTAGTTGTACAAATCACTATCTGCGTCATTTTAAGGGATATTTTACATTAAGAAGCTGGCCACCTGGCCAGCCAGGATCTCAAAAGGTAGCAATTCTAGTATGTGAACAGCCCAATTCAACTCTTGGTGTTAATATTGGGTTTCAGGACCCTCAGAACTATCAGTGTGCCAACTATACCAGACCTAATTTAAGAATCAAATCACAAAATAATATCGATAGATTTTCTTATTCCAGAGAGTGAATAAATACTGACAACATCTTTTTTGGCTTCGGACAATCCATGCAAACAACTTCTCTTCTGCTAACGCATTCCTCATTTGTAAAGACTATGAAACAAATGATTCAGAAACAGGAGCTATATTCTAATTCAATCATGCACACTAGTCACTATAATTAAACTTTGATCTTTCACAAATCTAAGCAACAGATTTCAAAACTCTCTCTCAGGATGGGTTAATTTTGCATATGGCCAATTTTATCCATGATGAGATAGTCACACACTGAGGATGAAACTAATAAAAACTATCTCTCCAAGTACTTGAGGTAACTTCAATAAAGGCTCCATCTCAGAGCTCCCCCACAGCACAATTCCAGGCAGCATCGTTCACACAGAACGCCTGAGGACTGTTATGCAGCCAGTCTTGGCTACATACGCTCATTTTATATATAAAGTTCAGCATAAAAATATGTATCTTGAAATTTATTCTGAGAATTAACTAAGAATTATGTAAAATGGTTAGCAGTAAGTAGCATATGACAGAAACTTCGAAAGTGGAAGTTCCTGTATATAATAATCTTAGTTCCAGGGGGAGACAAGCATTCATGTTGTAAGCAGTGCTATCATAGAGGTATTCATAACCTTCTTTTTGGCATCCTCTGTTATCCAAGATAGACATTTCTTTTTCTCCCACATCAGAAAAATGTATATAATGCAAAGTAAAAGTAAATACTTTCTATTTGTCCCTAAAAGATATTTATTCCATAAAATATTTTAATACTTGCACTATTTCTCATATACCTTTGTTGCTAATGGCGTTCAAGAAATCTTATAATTATATTCTGTAGTACTTGTCACAGCTATAATTAAGTACTACTGTGATCATCTACTTAAATGCTGACTCTCCCACTAGATTTAAGTTCCTTGAGGAATCCCAAGTCTTGCCTATAGATCTCCACTGCCTTACATTATAGGCATTCAATAGTTAGGTGGGGGGGGGGGGGGGAAGAATGATTCAAAAATCTCATATTTGCATTCTCAATTCTTGAACTACTTATTACTGGAGTTCCTCCAAACAGGTTACATCCACTTAAAAAAGGGTTTCCCTTCCCAAGTCCTTCCTACATTCCTAACTATCCTCTAAACACCTAAGATCTTAACATTTAAGCATCTTTAAATAAGTCAACATGATTTTTCTCCATCACCTTAAATCCAAAGAATGATCAGGTCCATGGTGTCAATGCCTCCAGACAAACCTCCATGATTTCATCCAAATTACTATTAGTTCATCTCAATTCATTACTTGTCTTCTGTCTCTCCCCTCCATCGTTATGCTAAATTTTATTTAAAAGTTCTAGCTTTTCTCAAATCTTATTCATGAATGGCACCTTATCAAATCATGCCTAATCATATGAATAAACATTAGCCAGTCCCCACTAAAACCACCAACAGTACATTTAAAGTTACACGTAGCATCCATTTCTGGCAAAAATGGAGTAGCTTGCCACAGAACTACACTCCCACTGAGAACTACTTAGACCAGCCTGATGCAAGGGGAAAGTAAGTTTGAAGGCAACAAAACTTGAAGAACCAACGTCCTGAAGTAAGAGAAACAACGGAGAGGTAAGCCAATACTGCAGCCATTTTTTCCCTCGGCTAATTTGTCAACTCTGGGCACAGGGCAAGAGAAGTAGGATTTGGGTGAAGGGCACAGATAGCCGCCATTAAGTGGCACCAAAACATAAAACAACAAAACCACCTAGCAGCATTTCTGGCCATCTCTTAAGGTTAGAGAAATAAAAATAACAGACATAAAGGGCCAGAATCTAGTGAATGGTAGGGCCAGAGATCTTATCCTAATATTCAGGCCATTTTTCCATCAAAACTTTTGATAAATCCTTAAACTGCAAGGGATAAGAGGATAAAAGAAAAAAATAAGCAGAAAGCCAATGAAAACCAAAGGAGAATAATTAGATCTCTCATAATATAAGAAAAAATTAATTAACATTTCCCACTAGTGGGAAAAAGCCCCAGTGAATATCCCCAGGCTCTCAGTGGGAACTCTTGTATGGCTACCCCTAAAAGCAAAACAAACAAGAGGTAGATGAAGCATTGTCAAAAGCAGACCCCTGACTCCAACTGGGAGGTAAACTGGACTTGTGAAAAGACACATATAAAGGGTGCCTGGGTGATTCAGTCAGTTAAGCATCCGACTTCGGCTCAGATCATGATCTCATGGTTCATGGGTCCAAGTTCTGCATTGGGCTCTGTGCCTAGAGCCTGGAGCCTGCTTTGGATTCTGTCTTTCAAAAATGAGGGAAAAAAAAAAAAAAAAAAAAAAGACACACATAAGAGTCTAGGATCTACCAAGGGAGAAATTCCAATGAACACATCTAGCTCCTGCTGGAAGTTCTGAAGACTTATAGCTTAGGAGAGAGAGGGGAACAGTACGTACTACAGTGAATCTTACAAAGACTATATAACCCAACCTGAACCAGTTCAGTCTCTAGCAGGATTACAGTAACCTGCCCCCACTCTATTTCTTAGCAAATGAAAAAGTAAACACTTTGTCAAAGAAAATATCCTCATCTAGAGCCTCTCAACTTTTTTATACACAACTTCTAACACTCAGCAAAAGATTATCAGGCATAGCACTTCAGCCTTAATGAACAAGGGCAAATACTGAAGAACAGCCAGCAACAGTCAGTGAGAAAAGGTGCATTAACTAAAATATGTGCAAATTAAGTTCATTTCTTCACTTCTTCCCTTTTACCAGTTTTTGTTTTTGTTTTTTGGGTTGTTTTTTTTTTTTTTTTTTAAGAAAAAGTAGTCATCTTATTGAGTAGAGACCAGGAAATTTCAGGTTTTACATTTTTGTTGTTGTTTAGAGTATTCAAGCCATTCTATTGTGAAAATAAAGAAAAACCCTTTACTCTTTATTGTTAAAAAAAAAAAAAAAGTATTGGGCCCACATGAAAAGATTCTCAACATGACTCATCATCAGGGAAAAATACAAATCAAAACCACAATGGCATACCGCCTCACCCCTGTCAAAACGACTACAATCAACAACACAAGAAACAACAGGTATTGGGGAGGAGGGGGGAGAAAGGGGAGCCCTCTTACATTGTTGGTGGGAAGACAAACTAGTGCAGTCACTCTGGAAAACAGTATGGAGGTTCCTCAAAAAGTTAAAAATAGAACTACCCTACACCCAGCAATTACAGTACTAGGTATTTACCCAAAGGATACAAAAATACTGATTCAAAGGGATACATGCACCCCAATGTTTATAGCACCATTGTCATCAATAGCCAAATTATGGAAACAGCCCAAGTGTCTACTGACTGATGAATGGTTAAGGAAGATGTGGTATATATACAATGGAATATTATCCAGCCATAAAAAAGAATAAAATCTTACCATTTGCAATGACATGGATGGAGCTAGACAGTATTAGCTAAGTGAAATAGAAGAATCAGAGAAAGACCAATTCCATATGATTTCACTCATGTGGAATTAAAAAAATGAGCGAAAACATTAAAAATTTAAAAAAAGAAGCAAACCAAGAAACAGACTCTTAACTACAGAGAACAAACTGATGGTTACCAGAGGGGAGGTGGGTGGGATTAAGGAGTGCACTGATTGTGGTAAGCACCCCATGGTGTATGGAAGTACTGAATCATTATATTGTACACCTGAAACTAATTAACATACTAACATAACTAACTAACATACTACTGTATGTTAACTGGAATTTAAATAAAAACTTAAGAAAAAAAAGTAGCAGATCCAGGTATTTACCAATGTAGATAAAAAAGAAAAAAAAAACATGAAAACCTACATACAGATGTCTATAGCAGCTTTATTAGTAATGCCAAAACTTGGATGCAACCAAGATGTCCTTTACTAACTTAATGGATCAATAAAATTGGTATATCCAGACAATGGAATTATATTCAGTGGTAAAAATAAATAAACTAACAGGCCATGAAAAGACTAAGAAGAAATTTAAACACATATTACTAACTAAAAGAAGCCAATCTGAAAAGGCTACATACTGTAGGATTCCAACTATAGACATTCTGGAAAATCCAAAGCTGTGGAGGCAGTAAAAAGATCAGTGGCTGCTAGAGGTTAGGGGATAAGAAGGCAGGGATGGATACTTGGAGCACAGAGGAAATACAGGTCATTAAACATTTGTCCAAAACCATAAGATGTACATGCCTAAGAGTAAACCCCAATGTAAAGTATGGTTTTGGGGTGACAATGTGTGGATAGAAGCTGATCCATTATCACAAATGTAGCACCTTGGTGTGGGGAATAACAGGGCAGTCTACACATACACAGAGGCAAAAAGTACAAGAAGAATCCCTGTACCTTCTTCTCAGTTTTGCTGTGAACCTAAACTGCTCTAAAAAGGAAGAAAGCAGACAGACAATTTGGAAAAAAGAGAAGGAAAAAAAAAAAAGTACTAGGAATGCCAAGACCCAGGACTAACTATATGACTGAAAACTTTAAGAAAAAAAAAAAATTAAAAACAAACTCTGGTGGATCTAGATTATGAGAGTTAGTAGAAAAGTATTTTTAAACAACTATGTAAGAAAATAGGGAAAAAGAGAATTTTAATAAAGCACTGAAATCTTATATTAATATCTAACAAAGTAGACATTAAGGGAATAAGTATTACCAGAGACTAAAAGAAACATTTAATGATAAAAACGAAAATCCACAGGAAGATACAGCAATTATAAATCTGTACACATTCTAAAATTAAAAATAGAACTGCCATATGGTCCAGCAATTCCATTTCTGGGTATACATCCAAAGAAAACAAAATCACAATGTTGAAGAGATAGCTGCATCCCCAAGTTCACTGCAGCAATATTTACCGTAGCCATGACATGGAAACAACCTAAGTATCCGCTAACATCATGAATGGAGAAAGAAAATTTGGTATAATGATATACACCAAATATGCAATGAAATACTATTCGGCCACAAAAAAGGACATCCTGCTATTGTGACACCACAGATGGACCTTCAGGGCATTATGCTAAGTAAAACAAGTCAGACAGAGGAAAGAAATACTACATGATCTCACTTGTACATGGAATCTTTAAAAAAAGAAAAAGCAAAATAAAAGAAAAAAACAGAACTCAAATACAGAGCATGCACTGGTGGTTGCCAGAGGCAGAGGTGAAATGAGTGAAGGTGGTAAAATGATACAAACTTCCAGTTATGTAATGTAAAGCACAGTGACTATAATTAATACCGTATTATATATTTGGAAGTTGCTAAGAGACTAAATTTTTTTTAATGTTTATTTTATTTTGAGAAAGAGAAAGAGAGAGAGTGAACATGAGCGGGGTAGGGGCAGAGGGAGGAGAGAGAGAATCCCAGGCAAGCTCCACACTAATAGCATGGGACCCCGTCTCATGAACCCTAAGATCATGACCTAAGACAAAATTAAGAGACGCTCAACTGACTGAGCCACCCAGGTGCCCCGAAAGTAAGTCTTGAAAGCTCTCCTCACAAGAAAAAAATTGTGTAAGTATGTGTGATGGTGGATGTTGGCTAGCCTTATTGTTGTGATCATTTCATGATATATACATCTATCAAATCACTATGTTGTCTACTTGAAACTAGTATTATATGTCAATTATATCTCAAAAAAAAAAATTAAAAAAAGTCTTGTGTCAGGAAGAAAAAGATTCCAGACAGAAGGACAGAAATGCAGGAAAGAGTGAACAACACTGGGAGAAATCATTGTTTCTGGGACACATATATACACACAAATATATGTATACTGACTTTAAATAGAATCACAAAGCTTGCCAACTTGGGGGGTGGGGGGGACGCTTGGGTGGCTCAGTCAGTTAAGCATCTGACTCTTGATTTTAGTTCAAGTCATGATCTCACAACTGTGAGTTAGAGCCCCGTATTAGGCTCCACGCTGGGAGTAGAGCCTGCTTAAAAGTCTCTCCCTTCCTTCCTCCCCCTACCACCACCCCCCCATCTATTCCTCCCCAGCTCATGCACACACTCCCTCAAAAAAAAATTTTTTTAAAAGCTTGCCAATTTTAAATAGAGAATTAAAATGTATGATAACAATAATACAACATGTAAAGAAATGAGAAAACACATTAAGGAGATTTATAAGAAAATTGGTTAACAGTAACAATGTATATTTTGCTATATGTATGTTGTAATTTCTAAGGTAATTCTAGAAGAACAGTAAAAGAATGTATAACAATTTAATAGAATAAAAACTAATAAAATTCTTGATTATTTCAAATAAAGGCAGATGAAAGCAGATGGGAGAGAAAAACACAAAATGGGTGAGACAAACAGAAAACATACAGCAAGCTATCAGTGAAAATGGCAGTAAATATATTGAGTGATGTCAGGGACAATGGCAGTGAGAAGTTCCTAAAAGTCTCTCTTCCATAACAGCCACAAGAACAATGGCCCAAAAAATATCAGGAAAAAAAGCAAATATGTGCGGTGATGGAGATGTTAACGAGTTTATAGGAATTCTTCCACAATATGCATATAAATCAAAATGATCATATTGTACACATTAAAAATATTATAATCTTCTTTGTCAATTATACCTCAACAAAACTAAAACAGTAACACATTTATATTCAATAAAAGTATGGTAACATCTTATTTTGTATATAAAAATGTTATTTTTTTTCCAAATCATATTTAGTATTTTACCTTGTAGATCAGTTTGTTAAACATGATATCCCTTTAATTCATAGCCACAGTAATGATCAGTTGCCCTAATTATAATCAAATACTTTGACTAAAAAGGGTATAAATTGCTAAAACTGCAAATACATTGACTGAAATGTGAAAAAAAAAACAAAAAAACAAAAAACTTCTGAAGTATTTTAAAAATAGACCTACTTGTCCCAACCAAGAATTCCTATCTCTTCAATAAGGCTTGAGTAGAACTGGGGAGGAGGAGGTGGTGGACACAACTCCTGTTTCTTCTTTAAAGCAACTTCCTGCGTAAAAGAAAAAAACTTGAATCTGCTGTGGAATGCTAGGCAGTGAATTGTTAGTACCTGATTACAAAACAATTTCAAAATTTCCTTTGTGGCTAACCAAAGTGTCCATTACTTTCATAGAAATTCCAGCTGAATCACTCCCAGTCTCCTATAAAGAAACCTGAAAAAGTTGAAGGACTGCACAGAATGTTATGTGAAAATATCAATTATTATACCATTGAAACATCAAATTTTTTCCTAGACTACTATGCTTATCAGAGATAAGAGTTAAAAGAAAAAAACAAAAAACAAGGCTTCACCATTTTTCTATTCCTGTGGATAGAAGTTTTGATAGAAACATGTACCTTTAAGAAAAGCTTGAATTGAATCACACCCTTACAAACAAAATTCCTTTATTACAGTAAATATTCACCTGCTACTTTCTTTCACTGACTTAACATTCTGTATTATTCCCAGACCAGGTTAAGTGTTTTTTTCATCTATCTGGCTAGATCACAGTTCCTTTCCCTTCTAGGCCCACCCATGATATCTTCAAGATGGTTTATGTACCCTCAAAAAAACTAAGATTTTTTTTTGCAAGCAATACTAACATCATTAGAATTGCTAGGGCTGAATATTATCAATTACTTCAGAGGTGCTGACCTAGACAAATATCTCATTTGGAAAGTGAAAATATATGTATCTTGCAAATTACAGATGTACATGTGGTCTGGATTATCAAGAGATCATAAAAAAATAAATTAAAAAAGAAGTCAGATATAATAAATAATAAAACCAGATGAGAACAAGTATAAAAATCATGCTTCTACAACCCTAATAAAAGGTGTTAAGTTTTATTCATATATAAAGTTCTTACACTTTTTTAAACAAGGATAGAATACTATTAAATTGAGACAATACCAGAAAGAATAGATTTTACACAACAGTATTTCAAAAACAGTATTTCAAAATCAGGACTATTAACTGAAATTAACACAGTTCTAAATCTGTTTTAGGATAGAAACAAGCAAAAACAAACAATAACAACAAAACTTTGAAAGCAGGTTTGTAAAGCCCAAAATGTCAATTTGGATTTAATTAGACAAGAAGTATGCTGCTTTTTTAATGAACTAAATACCTAACGTTATCTGTAAGTTGCCTGATGGTCCATAAAAATAAATTTTTACTATTAAGATTATCCTGTTATTACAAAAACAAGTCAGTGTAGTTCCTATACATATATATTAAACAGCTTCAGTAATTCTTTTGAAGTTTTTTTTAAATCCAGAAATATTAAATACTGCTATCCACATACATTGAAGGTAAAAATAAGTTTGGATGATAATAAAAATGTATTTGGGGGGCACCTGGGTGGCTCAGTCAGTTAAGCGTCCAACTCTTGATTTCGGCTCAGGTCATGATCTCTTGGTTCCTGAGTTCAAGCCCCACATAGGGCTCCAGGCTGACACCGCAGAGCCTGCTCTGAATTCTCTCTCTCCTGTCTCTCTCTCTGTCTTCTCCTCCCCCAGCTCATGCGTGCTCTAATAAACTTAAAGATGTATTTTAATCCTAGGTTTATGACATTTGTAAACTCTACCTTCTACCTTGAATCAGACAAGTTACTCCTATTCCAGAACCACAACAAGAAAAAGGTCTAAGTCAGAGAAGCAAAGCATTCTTTGTGAAGAGGCAAGACACATGGCAGAAAGAGCACAAGCTTTACAAAGGTTTTAAATTCTAACTTTACCATTTCCTATTTTAAGGCCTTAGCTGCTTAGTGACTAAGCCCTAAAGAGGAATAAAAAAAAAAACAACCAAAAACCTACCCACATCAGAGTTCTATTAAAACACAGGTAAATGCTCACATATTAAATATATACTGAACTCCCCTATATGCCTAGTTATTACTAGGAAACTGTGGAGATATACCAATTTCCTGAAAAGGTTCAATAACTACACATTTCATTTGAACATCATCCTCAATACTTTCATTGGTGATTATGTTATAGGAACCCTATTACCGACAACACAGCCCAACAAATAAACTAATGCAATTCTTATTTTCTTAGGTATACTGTTCATAAATGTGCAATAGTATCACCAATCTGTCAATTTCTTTAGAAAGCTAAAATACAGCAAGTCATTTTATTGAGAAACGCGGTAACAAATGTACTAAATAGAATATTGTTAATCAGAGATCAATGTCAACATTTTAAACCAGAGCTGTTCTTACAACCTAATAAAGTTAGCTTTAGTAATAAGAGCTTAATGGGACACAGTATATATAGTTTTACCTTGGTCCCTTAGTCCTTTTATTTGTACCATTTTTTTAAAGTATGCTAAAAAGATTTAAAAAAAAAAAAAAAAACCTTACAGACTTTTTTTGCAATGTCAAGGATAAACCAAAATATGCTTCACATCTTCACCTCATCTTTTTTAAGTTTATCATATTTTGGCCTTTGATGAAATTCATAATCAATTTTGATAATTCTTATTAGGGTTTATGAATTTATAAGTCAAACTTTAGAAACTGACTATAATCTATTCTGATCCCAAACATTTGATCAAAGCCCTACCTCAGAGGCTTGTTAGGAGGATTGAAAAAAGGACTCAGAACAACTGGCAACTAAGCTCTTAGTATGTGGCAAATGCTACTAAGAATAAAAAACTCAAAAAGAACTACAAAAAAATAAACTGCTTGTTGTTAGTACCAATACATTGGTACCATAATTTTGTAAGACAAATATAAATATAGAGATATAAGGAAAGCATAAGTAAAACATAACAAGTAAAACATAACATAACAAAAAATAATTATGTTAATATTAGAAACCAAGATTTTCAGAGTAAAAGAAACACAAGCATGAATATCAAAGTAAAAATGCTATAATGCCAAATTTGACTTGGAAATATCAATATGAATTCATGATAAATTACTCTTTCTAAACAGTATTTTTTCCTAGTTTTTGTCCACTGACAAGACCTAGCAGTAATAGCAATGAACACTCCAGTTTCTAGATCTGTGGCATCCAAACACTATCTCCTATAAAGAAACTATGGCTCTTCAGAGAAGTAACTGATTATAGTTCTGCAAAAGGATGAGTAAATTAAACTGGGGCAACTGGTGTCAGAAAGCAAAGTTTGGGCTGTGTTAAAAGAACTAAAAAGCCGAGATGAAGGGGGATACACTGACCAAAAATGATAACAATTTCAGCATCAAAAGGTATAGTGATTGCAATGGACTAAAGTCAATATATAAAAGTCCATGAGTTCTTAATGCTACTAAAAAAAAAAAAAAATCATTAGTTCCCTTTGACAGTTGCTAGGCACTAACTCATTACTCTAAAAATTGATTTTTTTTAAAAAAAAAAGGGGAAAAGAAACAAGCACTTAACCTATTTCTCCAGTATGAGCTATACCTCAAATTAACCAAATAACTGATGAAGGGAAGTTCTTCTCTACAGACCTCCAGATAATAAATGTAGATGACAGAATTTTTTAAATCACCATCTGCAATGATTATCATTGGATGCTAAAACCATTAGGTGACAGGCTGATATGAAACTTTATATTCAATGGATCTAAATCTATTGATCAATCTTAACTTTACTAAAAGAGGAATTATCAGATACTATGTGCCTCCCTCATGCAATCTAAGTACACAGCACAAAGTATTCTTACCAGAAAATGAACCCAACTCTGTTGAGACTGAATTACAAAAAAAGGCAGAAGATTATGTTAAAAGACACCATGAATATCTAATAAACCAAATCCAGAATGCAAGAAATGTTATAGGACACATGATATAGTTTATTTAACAAGTAAATGGCATGAAGAAAAAAAAAGGGTGGGGGAAAGATGAAATGCTGCTAGAAATTAAGAAACTTAGGAGACATATCAACACATATAATGTGTGGACCTTATTCTCATACAGATAATGAGAAGCCAAAAGAAATTACCACTAACTTTGTCAGGGTCATAATAGTGTATTTAACAACATTAAAAAAAAAACACTTAGCTGTTAGAAGTATACACCAATATATTCGTGGAGGGATGAATACAATGTCCAGGATTTCCTTAAAAATACTCTAGTCCCTTTCTCCTTAAAGAGTAGGGGGAAAAATGACAAAATGTCAGGTCATGGGCCCATCAGTTTTCACTATGCAGTCTTCCCTCTTCTGCTTATGTTGAAAACTTGCATAACAATTTTTTAAATAATACAATGTCCATAGGATAAACTAAAAAGTATTTTATGCATAATTGATTAACAGAATAATCAATTACTATATGTAAGTATATGTATGTAATAAGCCTAAGAAGTTCTTCAGAAATCTGCAGCTATATACAAATTTATACATATATCTTTAGGTGTGACTATGTCTCCATAGATGTTAAATTCTCTGACAAACCAGGAGTACATTTTATTTCTTCACCACCTAAGACTAGTGTCAAATGTACCCATTTTATGACACAGTCAAATGGTTCCTGTACACATTTCTGTTCCTCACGCAATTCAAAAAAAGCATCACCCACATTTACACACACAGTAAAATAAAACATTAAGTGACTGGGAGTTGAGAAGTTTTAAATTCCAATGATGTTAGTTTTTAAAGGAATTTTTTAAAACATCAAGACTTACAGAATATGGTAACAGCACTAGAAAACAAATTCTTACCAAAACCATCTTCAACTCCATCAGAAAGCTCATTAGATCAGGAGAGTGCTGCATTCTCTAGATTAAAACATTTCTAATTAATTTCATTTGTACAATGAATATTCCATATACTGAAATTGAACTAAAGTACAGGTTCATGTGAATGAAAAAAATATTAAATGTATCTACATCTTAAAAGCGTAACAATTAAAGTACTTATAACCATCTCTACTATGTCTACCAATTTCATTTTGAAAGAGTAATTAAAGCCCTCAAATCTATTTTGGTGAGATACACTGAATTGTACTTAAAATCCCACACACCTTAGTTCCTTCAGCACTGACTACTGGTCAAGTTTAGCAAATCTGCCAAACCACATCATTATGAAAGAAAGAAAGAAAAGAAAACAAAGGAAACAAAGGAAACAAAGAAAGAAAAAAGAAAGAAGAAAGACAAAGGTGTTATAGGAGTGAAGAAAAGAAGAACATAAAATAAAATTCAGGCAAATCTATGCAATTAAAAAATCTAATTAGAGTGATGAATTAATGATCAATACTGTATTTTTATTTTTGCCCTTGACCTTAAAACTACCTACAATTGTTAATTTTGTTTTTTCACAACTAACCCATATTAATTCAAAAGCAGTCAATCTTTAAACAAGATAAAGCCATTGTAACAAAAAGGCAAAAAGGAAATAACTTCTAAAGTTGAATATTTAAGAGTTATAATTTTATTTCCTAGAATCTTTGATTCTTAAAATAACTATAGAATAAAGGAAAGCAAAGCAAATTCTCAAGTGTAACTTTTAGATGAAACCCTATATCACTTCTCTTCTTGAAATCAAAATATTGCATTTTTGTTACTTTTTTGTGATACACTGCAGTACCACCACGCAGTTCTGAACAAAGCCCATCTGTGAATTTGTTCACTCTTTTAGACGAGAAAAATAATAATCTAAGATACTTCAACAATTCATGAGACATACGAATCACAACATAGCTTTGAGTGAGCAAATCTGTAAAATGAATCTTTGACTTTCTCATCTTCTATACAATATGTGCCCTGTTAGCTTACTAGTAATGAGCAATAAATAGTATCAAGTTTCTGTGAAAGATAGCCTAGAGGCTAGAAGCAGCCAAATACCTGTTTCCAGAACTAAAGTTGTACGGAAATGCAGCCACACCCATTCGTTTACCTCTGGTCATGGCTGCTATGGCCCTACAAGTTAAGTAGTTGGGACAGATTTTAGGACCACCAAAGCCTGAAAAATTTACTGTCTGACTCTTCACAGAAAAAGACTGCTGATCCCCCAACCCATACTTATTAAAGTTAAAAACACTATAAGGAAAGAACAGGAATACTGGAATAAAACAAAGAAAAACTAATTCTTGGTTCTATATGACCCACTGGAGGGCAGAAAAGAGATTAATAAGTAATTGGGACTTTTTTTAGGAACTCTTGTGGTGAACTGGAGGAGAAAAACAATTATAGATATTATACTTAGTCTCTATTAACAATTTTTTCCAAGCTATTTAAATATCTCAATAGATTCATTTCTTAAACTCTAGTATACAATATAAATAGTCACAGTGGCTGAGGACGAGGCAGTGTAAAGAAAACAGAGAAATAATTTAAATATCCCCTTAAAAAACTGCAGTAATTATGCTGCCAGCAATGACAGCCTACATTCTACAAATCAAATAGTTTATCTCCTATATTTCTTTGTGGTTCAGTAATGCTTTATGTGAGAGTGACTGTCATTGTCAGTTATCATAGATAATAACCTGCTTTTAAGATAGAAAAAATATAGGAATAGCAGAAATCAGGAAAAACATACAAATGAATAAAGCATCAAAGGAAATGCAGTTCTACTTACATTTATTTTTCTACAAGAGGCATTTCATTTATTTTTGGTTTCTTTAGTAACAGTGACTTTTTTTAAGTTTCTCTAATTTTTAAAAGAATTTTCAGGCAGAACCTAAACATCAAGAATAACTACAGTGGGGCTGAGGGTGAAATAGGTGTAGGTAATCCATAATACAAACTTCCAGTTATGACAATTAAAAAAAAAAGATTAATCCTGTCTATACCTCATGTATGCTGTATTTACATGTACACTCATTAAGTATGTATGTATGATCCTAAGTGATTTCCACCACACCTTTCCTGTTCCTAATCTAGAACTACAATCCCATTTTTGCCACAGATACTCTACAATTCCTAAATGGGTCCTGGTTTTCTTCTCCTTACTACCACTATTCAGTCTCAGCAAAAAAAATCTCTCAAAAAAGTGATGGCATGCATGATGGCTATACATTTGAAGACCCTCAAGTCTCCAGGATGGAAATCAGTTTCAGAACAAATGCTGCCTAAAGATGTACGGAGGATTCTGAGAAAACACTTTCTATAATGCATGGATCCTTAAAATATTTAATAGAAATGAAACCTACAAAAGTCAGCAACTATTAAACCAGTTTGTTACAACGTTCTGCAAACAGTCCTCTAAAAAAGAGTTAACTTTGTAATTTCTTATCCTTGCTTAAAACAAACTTTTTAAAGGACTTACCTGTTGTACTATTTGATGGTATCCATTAAGTATTGTTTTCAGTTGCCAACTACATAATAATCTAAAATTTAATGGAACAAAATGGTTTCTTTATTGTTCAGAATTAAAAGGAAAAAACCTATTTGTATGCTAGCACAAACATGCATGTACATAGAAAAGAATGACATAAATATAATTCTGACAAGTTAATAAATTTTTTTACCACTGATACTGTTGAAAGTCTTGTCTTCAAACTGTCGGGACTAATTTTATTTCAAAATATAAATAACTGCAATCAGTAAATGACATGCAAACAGTAAATCTTTTTTTTTTTTAACCATATCCAAAGCAAAATTTTCTATTGAACTAGATTCTTCTCCAAGTTAGGTTAAAGAAAACCAACAGTTCTGATCATAATGTACAGAACTTGTATTTGAGAAAGCATATGTAATGATACAATCTTCAAATTAAAGATTAATGTAAAAGGTACTTTTAATTATATAAGTAGTAATAAATTAGTGTTCGTCTATCCACTGGCTCACCTCAGCTGTGCTCTTGATATTGCTTAGATGAGTAACTCTTCTAAGATGTGCTTTTCCTTACCTTGAAGTAGGAAGCCCCTCTGAGTTTCCCCAATTATAGTCCCTTCAGGACATCATGACTCTCTCCCATTCTTGGTCTGCTAACCTCCATTTCCCCCCTATTTCCTCTCTTAATAACAAAGTAGTTCATTCAAAACTGCCCACAAGAAAACTTCTCCAAATGTATGTTCCATCCCTTGCCAAGTTGACCATCAATTCATTATCACTTTACTGTGATATCTTTATTTCCTGCTAGTTTTTTCAACTTAATATATTAACTTGCCCCAGTAAATCTCAACATAAAAAAACAAGATCATTACAACTCTTCTTTGACTGCATTACCCTTCTCTAGCCACTCCTTTTTTTTCAAAATAGAATTGACATTTGAACAACACTGGTTGAACTGCACAGGTTCACTTACAGATTATTTCAATAAATATACATACGGTACTATAAACGCCACTTCCTCTTATGATTTTCTTAATACATTCTCTCTAGTTTGCTTTAAGAATACAGAATATAGTACATACAACATACAGTATACAAGTGTTAAACAACTTGTTCATGTTATTGATAAGGTTTCTGGTCAACGGTTTTGGGAGAGTCAAAAGTTATATGCAAATGTTTAAGTGCATGAGGGATTGGAACCCCTTAATCCTGGGTTCTTCAAGGGTCAAATGTACTTTATACTGTTTATGTTTTCTTTCTACTCCCTTTCCCACTCCCAAACCCAATACAATTTGCTTTCTGCCACTACACGAAACCTATTCATATTTAACCTGATCCCTCTGCAATACTCAGTGAACCATTTTCACATTAAGCCTCTTCATAGCTTTAGTGATAATTGTCGTCCAGATTTTCCTTACTTCTCTGGTCAGTCCTTACTCTTCTTCCAAGTTCCTCTTTATTTACCAGTCCTGTAAATGTTGGTATACTCTCAAGTCTTTTAAACATTGGCTTTCTCTTTTCACCCCACACTTGCAGAAACTGGAAAGTATCCATACTAACAGGCCCAAATCCCATGCCTACTGTGACTTGCATGTCTCACACTTGATTTCAACGCCAATACACTAAACATCTCCTCTTGATACTTCACACCTGACAACATCTCTAAATGATGGCTCTCTTACTTCTCCACTTTAACCTCTTCTCTAGCTTAGTGTTGCCAGAACTTGGAAAGCATCCTTCACAACTCTTCCCCTCGATCTCCTACTTCTAATTAGTCACAAAATCCAGTCAATTCTACTAACAATGTCTCTGGATTCTTTGTCCACTCTACTCCCAGAGATGTTTAAGAACAGAAAAGAGATTTTTAGATGCTGCCTACTTTCCAGTCTCATCTCTTGATACTCCTTGAAGGGCTGTCTGTACCAAGAGGTACATTACATAATTGCTATTTACTACTTTAATGAAAAAAAAAATTAGAGAATTAATGTTTTACCTTTGAAAAGTACTTCAGCACAAGGGAAAATAATTTACAAATGTACGCTGATTTGAAAAAACCGGAAACATTTCTGGTTGGCTAATAAGCACTTTAGGCAAAACTAATTGCTAGAATCAGCTTTTACCAGATTAAATGACTGTCCATCCTACCAAGATGCATGTATATAACAAAACACCACATCACCTTGCATTCTTCATTTGTAAATCTTCAGGCAACTCTATTCTAAGGTGAAAATCTCGTCCCTGTGGAAAATATTGAAAAGGTTCACTCAAATTTTCATCTTTTGCCTAATGTTAAAAAAAAAAAGTTAAACTTAAAAAAATCACATAGAAACAGCAAGGTTTTTCCTTTATTTTCTAAAAGGTATTAACTTCATCCAAGTCTTTACATTTGTTAAAATGTATAGAATAAAATATTGCATTTGAGGAAAAATAACTTAAAAATGTCAGAAACTTTGTAATTACTGGGAAATCAAAACAAAGAGTCTTAGAATCAACTCATGTCACAAGAAATATTAAGAAATTGTTAATGTAAACAAAGAAATTTAAGTATTTCTTAGAAAATAAGTCTGTGAAGAAATTCCTTCAATTGCTTTGATTATGGAAGAAAAAATCACAATGTAAAATAAGAGCATCTGATACATTACCAGCTTTGTAATTTTCAATTTCCTAATTTTAATAAAATGAAAATATATTTAGTTCCATAATCTGAACATACAGACATGAGAGAAATATTTTCATAAAACAAAATATTTAATTCTCTCACATTCATGTGCCGTTAATGAATAAAGTCACTAATATTTATTTTAAATATTCACAAGCTATACATTTGAATATACCAAGTTTTACTCAAGAGTCTTTCTTAGGAAAGAACTGTTCTCTGAAAAACATATTCAGTTTCTTTCTTGAGAAAGTGAATGGGTAAGCAGCTTAAACTTTATATCTTAAATAGGATAATACACATGATCTGAGCAAAGGTAAGCAGAAAAAGACAAACAGAAATATAATCTTTTACTCCAACAATATAAAATGAAAAAGAGTAATAAAATTCTCGAAAAATAATCACCATGAGAATTTTAGCACAGGCTCCCTCAAAGCAGATTCAAAACTAGAGGAACACAATTAAATGTACCCCATAACCTTTACTTTCATGATAATATTACAGTTCTGACTTTCATTACATTTAAATGTCCTTTAAAAAAATGAAACAAAATGTACTACTGACCTTTTCAAAAGGTCAAGTAACAATAATTCACTATTTCATTAAAGCACTAGAAGATATTATGTAGTAACTTTAACCTAACTTTATAGACATCCCACACATAGGTGTAAGAACAATCTGGAATTCAAAATTTACATGAAAAATAGTAAAACTACTCTACCGATCTGTTATCTGAAAGAATAAAATTCCAAAGTCCCTTATGTGCAAAATCCAGCCATTTTAAAAGGTCAAATGCCATGTTACATGTCACAATATTTTTCTGATTCAAGAAAATGTTCAAAATTAGCTTTTTTTAGTTAAAGCATATAAAAAATGTTAATTGTTCTCAAGAAGAACTTCCAGGTTGCAGGGAACAAGGTACAGAGAGTTGCCTAAATCTGAATCTCTCCACTCATCCTCCCAAATAGATCAATATTAGGAACAAATTAAAACCACAAAAATCCCATGTCTCCAGAAAAATCAGAGAGAGCACACTATAAACTTCAAGCTACCTAGGAAGAAAAATAAAAACCACTTTCTAGTGGCTTCTCCCCTGGGACTTCCATAGCAAGTCCTCTTAAAGAACTAGGGGGTTCAGAAAAAAAAGCATGGAAGAGAGAAGAGGAATTGGACTAAGTGTTAAAATAATAATAAAGAGTTTGGTATATCAGAGCACTGACTACGGGTAGGGGGGCTTAGTATAAACACAAAAGTCAAGAGGCTCACCTTGGAAAAGAAATATATGAATAGATGATTAAAAAGGCAGGTAGAGCCATCCTTTGGAAAATGGATGTTAGGAGGAAAAATTAAGAGTGAGAAATGGAGGAGCTTATATAACAAAATAAAAACACTCAACTCCTCCCTCAACACTACTAAAAAATTATCCACTAAATAAACTGCACTTTGCTTCACCTACAGAAGAAATTATACTTAAGCTAGGAATTTTATAAACTATTGTCAACAACCAAATTCACCAAGATATTGGTTTCATCAATGTCAAGCTAGGAGTCAAAACCAGAATGAAAGAAAACATTTCAAGTGATAACAAATCACCTGTGCAAACAAAAAACACAGGCATAAACAAATTACAATACTGAATTATATTATCATTAAGTATTTGTACTAATATTCAGAAATTCAAAAACCAAGAACAGAAATTGTAAGGAAAAAAATTGTACTTCAGAAAAAGATAAAATACCAGAATGGAATAAATTAATAGGTGCTCAAGGAAGAACAGAGCAAAATAAAAATTTCGTAAGAGGTGGGGTGCCTGAATGGCTCAATTGGTAGACTGCATGACTCTTGATCTCAGGGTTGTGAGTTCAAGCCCCAAGCTGGGGTAGTGATTACTTAAAATAAAATGGTTAAACTGGCAAAGGTTATGTATACTTTACTCCAATAAAATATGTTTTAAGTTTCTTAAGAGGCAAACAAAAAGCCAGAAAATCACCAAATGAGAAAAAAATTAAAAACCATCAGAAAAAAGCAATTGAAGTGGAAACAGGTAAAGACAATACAATACACAAAGAACTGGAGACCTTGAAAATAAGATAGCAGAAAAAAATATTTTAAATTACAGTCCAAGTATATTTTCTGGCAATTCACATAAGGAAAAGAGCCAACTGAACATGTGAGAAATGACTTCTAACGATCCACACTAAGAGCTATCTTAATATGCAGACCTTAACAATAAAAAGTCCACAACTGCTAAGATCAAATAGTATATGGGAGGGGCGCCTGGGTGGCTCAGTCGGTTGAGCATGGGACTTCGGCTCAGGTCATGATCTCAGGGTCTGTAAGTTTGAGCCCCACCTTGGCCTCTGTGCTGACAGCTCAGAGCCTGGAGCTGCTTTGGATTCTGTGTCTCTCTCTCTCTCTGCCCCTCCCCCACTCATGCTCCATCTCTCTGTCAAAAATAAATAAACATTAAAAAAAAATTTCAGGGGCGCCTGGGTGGCGCAGTCGGTTAAGCGTCCGACTTCAGCCAGGTCACGATCTCGCGGTCCGTGAGTTCGAGCCCCGCGTCAGGCTCTGGGCTGATGGCTCGGAGCCTGGAGCCTGTTTCCGATTCTGTGTCTCCCTCTCTCTCTGCCCCTCCCCCGTTCATGCTCTGTCTCTCTCTGTCCCAAAAATAAAAAATAAAAAAAAACAACAACAACAAAAAAAAAAAAGTTGAAAAAAAAATTTCAAATAGTATATGGGAAACAGAATAAGAGTAGCACCACATTTCTCAAAGCAAAATTTTAAAAAAGCAACAATACAACTTTTAAGACACTGAAAGAGGATTTCTGCCTCTAGCTAACATGGAGTAACAGTGGCAGGACTTACTTTCTACGTTAGGTAAAAACTGGACAAAAAAATACATGAAACGATGATATTCAGACATCAAATAGACACTAAAAGACAGTCATACTTGCAAGAAGGGAAACAAATGAGAAAATCTCTTTAGCTGTCCAGTCTTACTCTCTGAAGATTTTTCAGGCTACACAGCAAGGATGGAGAACCAAATGGAGTCCAACATTGCCCCCAATCTGAGATAGAGGGGTTAAGTCGGGGGAGGCAAAGGTACCTATAATTCACAAGGTACAGTATCAAAGAGGAAAGAAATATGTGGAAAAGAGAGAAATCTACAGAGAATAAACCTAGAGAATCAGTGTAATCAGCTGAGTATGACAGTTGCACATATGTGAGAAAACCACCAAAAGCTGAGGACCCATGAGAACAGAACATGCAAAACAATCTTGGAATTCACACAAGGCTGGGAATAGTCCTGTTTCTGACCAGCAAGAGTGGAAAACCTTGTCCTATAAAAGTTATCATCAAAATATATATGTATGTACATACATACATACATACATACATATACACATATACACGCTGAAGACTAATGCCCCAGTAGTAGAACCAAATTAAATCTAGGCTAAAGTCTGTTTTGGTTCTGCCTTACAAAGCTTACAAGCAAACCATGACAAAATTAAACTGTTTTCAAGTAATTTAACTATATCTTAGAACAAATCAAGAATGTTTAAGAAAATAAAATTATCTAGCACACAATAGTTAGAATGCATAGTGTCTGGCATCCAATCAAACTATACCAGGCATGCAGAGAGACAGGAAAATAAGATTCATAATAAAGATGAAAATCCAGAGAAATACAAAAATGGCAAATAATAGAATTCCTTAAAAAATTTTCAACAGTTTTAACTACATTATAGATACCCAAGAAGGTAGAGAAAAGCAGGAGTATGCTAAATAGAACAAACAGGAAAGATAATGACCCAAATCAAAGAAATGAAAAGTACAATGTCTGAGATGGTAGACAGTATTAGCAGATTAAGCCTTGCAAAAGATGATTTTAGGGTACCTCAAAACACAGAACATTAAAAATAAAACAGAGAAAGAGCCTAAAACAAACACCAAGAAAGAACAGAACCATTAGTGAATTATAAAACAACTTTATAGTGGCCTAATATGCATGTAGTTTGAGTCTCCAATACAAGGGAAAGAGAGGGAGGGACAAAAACATTTTTGAAAAAATAATGACTGACGTTTTTTCCCAAATTAAGTGAAAATATATACTCACAAATCCAAAGAGCTCAACAAACAAACCCAGTGGAGGAAAAATATGAAGAAAACTACACCAAGGTATATCATAATCTAATTGGTAAAAACTAATGACAAAAAACAAAAATCATATTATAAGCAAAGAAAAACGACACACTACTTAGAGGACCAAAAGAAAGAAATACTAGAGATTTCACACAGGAAATAATGCAAGACAGTTAAGCAACATCTGTAAAATATGAAAAGGGGGAAAAAAAATCAATCTAGAGTTTTAGACCTAGTAAAAGTATCTTTCAAAAGGCCAAACAATATGTTAGATATAAAACAGCCAAAAAACAGCCAATTTATCAGTACAAGACATGCACCACAAGAAATGTTAAAGGAATAACTTTAGGAAGAAAAGAAATCCCAAAAGAAATCCCCTTTAAATATACAGGCACAGATAGGTATAAAATAAAGAATGGAAAAACATTAAGCCATGCCAGCACTAATCAAAAGAAAGCTGGAGTCACTATACTAATATCAGAAAATAGAGATTCTAGGATAAAGATTACCACAGATAAAAAGGGTCATTTCAGAATCATAAAAAAAAAAAGAAAGGAAAGAAAAAAATTAGTTCAAGATTGCTTAATAATCCTAAAAGTTTATGTACCTAATAAAAGGACTTCAAAATAAATGAAGCAAAAACTGAGAAATGAAAGCAGAAATTGATCGATAATTATAGCAGGAGATTTCAATACCCCCTTTCATTAATAAAACAAGCAGACAGAAAATCAGTGAGCATATAAAAAACTCAAATAGCATTATGAACCAACTAGACCTGACATTATAGAACAATCCACCCAACAGCAGCAGAATGCACATTCTTTTCAAGTACAGCCATAACATTTACCAATAAAGGCCATATTCTATGCCATAAGTCCCAAAATATTTTAAAAAGTTTAAATCATAAAAATCATGTTGTGACCAATATGAAACTAAATTATAGATCAGTATCAAAAAGAGATCTGGAAAATCCTCAAATATTTAGGAAGACATATTGTTCTTCTAAGTAACCTGTGCAAAAAAAAAAAAAAAAAGAAAAGAAAAAGAAATTAACAAGTATCCTGAACTGAAAAAACAAAAATGAAAATACAACATATGAAGTAGATTTTACATAGCTAAAGTAGCATCTGAAGAAAAATTTACAACACTAAACATCTATATTATAAGACAAAAAACTTCTCATTATCAAGGAGCTAACCTCCCACTTGAAGAAATTGGGAAACTTAACAGAAAGCAATGAAACACAAGCACAAAAATAAGAGAAAAAAATCAGTAAAATGAAAAGTAGGTTCTTTGAAGAGATCAATAATTTTTTTTTTTAAGTTTATTTTGAGAGAGTGTGCGAGAAAGTTGGGGAGGGGCAGAGAGAGAGAGAGAGAGAGAAAATCAGAAGCAGGCTCTGAACGGTCAGCGCAGAGCCCACTGGACACAGGGCCTGACCTCACACACCGTGAGATCATGACCTGAGTCGAAATCAAGAATCAGACCCAAAATTAAGAGTCAGACATTTAACCAACTGAGCCACCCAGGTGCCCTGAGATCAATAAAATTTATAAGCCTCTATCCAGTTATTTCTGCCTTTAAGAGTCAGTACCTCATTTCTCTCCTTTTGAATAAAGACTAGATTTACGACTTGCTTCTAGAAAAACCGAATAAAGCAGAAGTAAGTGTGTATTAACATCAGAGGCCAGGGGCAAAAAGGGACTATGCAGCTTTCTGCTTGGTCTCTGTTATGTCACTCAGGGGAAGCTAGCTGCCATGTTGTGAGGACACTATGGAGGTCTGTGCCGTAAGGAACTGAGGGCCTCCAGTCAAAAGCAGCAGAAAACAGAGGGCTCCAGCCAACAGCCATGGTCATGAGCTATCCTGGAAGCAAATCTTTCAGCTCTAGTCAAGCCTTTGGAGTACTGGGAAACTAGCTAGCATCTTCATTGCAAGTTCATGAGGAACACTGATCCAGAACCATCCACCCAAGTAACTTTCAAATTCCTGATCCACAGCATATGTGACAATGTTTGTTGTTCTAAGCCACAAAGATTTGGAGTAGGTAGTTATGCAGCAAAAGATAATATAGGGAACATCATTATAGATCCTAAAAGCATTCATTAAAAGGATAATAATGGAATATAACATTTAAGACAATAAATTCAAAAATCTAGAGGAAATAATCAAATTCCTTGAAGGAAACAAACTACCAAGGCTCACTCAAAAGAAAAGGAACAATCTAATAATATCTTCTTAAAATATCTTCTTAAAGCCAGAGGGTTTATTCTCACACACACATACACATACAAAGGATCAATAAGTTTCACATGCTATAATTTTTACAAAGATTATCTAATCACAATGTAAGAGAACTAGAAATAACAAAATTAAAAATCAAAACAAGACTTGTGAGAAAATGTTTTACTTTTCTGTTAAATAACTCCTGGGTACAAGGGATCTACAAAGTAAACTTCAGTACTAAAAAACTATGACGATGAAACACTGTAAGTCAGCATATACAGAGTACTATAAAAACAGTAATAAGAGGATAATGCAGAGCTATAAAAATTTTATCAATAAAAATGTGCACTCATAGCCAAATCTGGGATAATTTAAACATCAAAATAAGTAATGATCACAATCCATTAAATAAATTATTTTTAAAACCAATGAGTCCCGTCTGATACAAGTAAGTGGGGAAAAAGAGAAAGCTAGTCCTTATAATAAAATGACAATAAAGAAAAACTAGTGAAGTTAGAAAAGCATCATTTGGTGCATCACCTGGGTGGCTCAGTCAATTGAGCGGCCGACTCTCGATTTCGGCTCAGGTTACGATCTCATGGTTTCACAGGTTTGAGCCCTGCATCTGGCTCCATGCAGACAGTGAGCAGCCTGCTTGTTATTCTCACTCACGCACCTGCCCCACTCACGCACACTCTGTGTCTCTCTTTCTCGCTCTCAAAAGAAATAAACTTTAGAAAAAGAAAAGGAAATCATCATTTATTTGGCAACCACCACAGTACTAACTGGTTCAATCAAGAGTCAATAGATGCTAAAACTGGTGTGTACCCCTGAAAGTTTGATGCCTCATACCTCTCTAGAAGTACTTCTGAATTACAAAAGGAAAACCTGGCACATGTCATCTTAAACAGGTGATCACCAATGAAACCCGCTAACTTCATGAGCCCTGAAAATAACACAACATTCTTTCTGTGTCATCTCTGCCAAAGTGACATGATCTGAATTTAATGATGAGGAAACATCAGTCAAACCCAAACTGAGGGACATTCTGCCTAATAACCAAACTGTATTCTTAAACAACATCAAGTTTAGGGCACCTGGGCGGCTCAGTCCGACTCTTGGTTAAGCGTCGGACTCTTGTGGCTCAGTTGGTTAAGTGTCCGACCCTTGGTTAAGGGTCCAACCCTTGGTTTCGGCTCAGGTCATGATCTCACTCATGGTTTTGTGGGTTCGAGCCCGCATCAGGCTCTGCACTGACAGTATGGAGCCTGCTTGGGATCTTCTCTCTCGCTCTCAATCTCTCTCTCTCTCTCTCTCTCTCTCTCTGCCCCTCCCTGACTCACACTCTGTCTCTTTCAAAATAAATAAACTTAAAAATTCTCAAATTTATTAAAAGCAAAGAGACCATGGAACTATTCCAGATTAAAGAGATATGTCAACTAAATGTAATGTGATATCTTTTAGGAGGCTGGAAAGGGCTACAAAATATGTAATTGCAACATCAACAAAATTTGAATTTGGACTCCAGATAATGGCATTACATCATGATTAATTTTCCTGATTTTGTAACTGTACTGTGGATTTATATAAGTGTATCCTTGTTCTCATGAAATATATGCTGAAATATGTAAGAATAAAGAGGCACTATGTCTACAACCTAATCTTAAACTGTTCAGAAAAATAATGTGTATATATACCCACCCACATATATATATATATATATATATATACACACACACACTCAGAATAATAAATCAAATGGGGCAAAAGTAAAATGGAGAATCTGGGTAATCTTCATACATGCTTGTTATTGTAAGTTTGAAATTATATACAAAACAAACAGACGAAAATCAGCTCCACCAAACAAAACAATGTTAAATTAAGTTGTTTACGTTATGATTTCAGTAAGCTGCTTAAGGCAAGTACAAATCAGAACTGTAGCTACAACAAAGGGTCACAGGTAAATTTCATCTAATCTCAATTCTGATGTTTACACATTTTCTCTTTTTTGTTTTGTTTTGTTTTTTTGTTTACACATTTTCTAAGAGGCTTTAGCAGACAGACACATATAATACAAAGTACTTTCCTTAAAGTGCCTAAAATGCTGGAAACATGGTTCCTAATAAAAACGTAACTTAAGATCTCTTCAATTTTTCTAAATATTGTCTGAAAAGTGAATCATGTTTTCACCTAGGTAATTCAAGACTGGTACTTCCAACTGGGGAAGGGAAAAGTGGATTACCTTTATTCCAGAAATAATAATGAAATTTAACCTCTACTTTCTGTGATGATCCCGATGAATTTGAAGAAAAATGAATATATCCATATGTACCCTCTGTAACCTTCCCTTAATTACAGTGTATTGATTAGTTATACACTCAATATTCTGAGGGGTGGGTAAAAGTTTCATTTAGCAAGTAAATTTGATAACTCACTCTGTATTTTTGAGAGATTATTATAGGTTTTGAGTAAACTTCAAAACTTAACGATAATTCTAGGATATGGCCCCGATCTTCAAAAAGTATGTGTGCTAGTGGGGAAGTAGGTCAAACAGGTAAAGGTTGTGCACCTTCTAGGCACAAACACCCAGTCATAAAAAAGTTAAAGGGATGTAACGTACAGCATGGCAACCAGAGTTAATACTATTGCATATCTGAAAGCTGCGAAGAGACTAATCTTAAAAGTTCTCATCACAGGAAAAAAATTCTACAACTACATATGGCGAATCAGATGAACAGCTAGACTTAACTGTGATCATTTCACAACACATACATACATCAAATCATTATGTTGTACACCTGAAACTAATATAACGTTGCATGTCATTTATAACTAAAAAAAAAAAAAAGCATGAAATATGCTTCCCTTTAAAGTTAAATAAATTATCAAGTTTTCAAATACCCAATACTCAAACATTTTTGAAAGGTGAAACCATTCTCTTAATCACTATAATTAAGAGTTAAATTTTACCTCCATCCCATTCATTTAATACTGGCAATGTCTGTTTTGATGAGAATTGTTGAATGGAGCGTTAATCAAGGTAAGGTGGAGCAATGCAATTATTCATTTTCCTTTCAGAAAATAAAAATAATTCTGAGAACAGAAATTTTTATTCATTACCATGATATTTTTCCAAATTATCTGGTTAATCACTAAATTTTAAATTATGACAAAATTGCATAATTTGTGTTTCTATAAAAAGGAGCCCAAATAATTGAAAACTTGCCTAAGATTCATACATATTTTCTTAGAAAATACAGTTCTGCTTCAATGTTAAGTTGTTTTAAAATGACCACTTTGTTTCTTTCCTCTTCAGGAATTTCTCCTCATTTCACATAGCAAACCAAATCCTCTGGTTGGTCAGTCACGTGTTACGTTTTATAGCTAGAAGGTACGGATTGATCATTTAACCTATTCATGACCCGTATTATAAGTTGCAGGTGGTTAGGGCCCACCGCCTGGTTAAGCATCAGTCTCTTGATTTCAGCTCCGATCATGATCTCACTATTGAGGAGTTCAGAGCCCCACCTCCGGAGCCTGCTTGGGATTCTCTCTCTCCCTCTGCCCTTCGTTGCCCTGCTCGCACTCCACTGCTCCATCACTCTCTGCCTCTCAATAAACAAACTTTAAAAAAAAATTAAAAATTAAAAAATGTTGCAGGTGGTTAATTTGTGTGTGGTTTCACCAGTTTTCCCTCAGGCTGGATCTGTTAATTTTAAAAGATTTAAAAAAACATATATATGTGTGGTCAGAGAGGTGGTACCATGATGAGTGTAAAGGTCAGGGAGCAAAAATCTATCCTTAAAATTCTACCCTAGGGTATCTTGGTGCAATGTAGAGGGGCAAAATCCATCCACGAGTGAATCACATAGCCTGGCTTTAAGGAATTCTGGTGATCATGGGCAAGTAACTTAACCTCTCCGCCTTCCCATGCTTTGACTAACTTAACTATGAAGAGAGAATGACTTTTTTTTAAAAAATTGTGCCTCAAGGGGCTGAGCATTAGTGAAACAAGGTACTTGGAAAGCACTCTGTAAACTTCAGAAATGTACACGTGTGTTACCATGTGTAATAAACTCCACAAGAGAAGCCACTTGCACTCAGAAGTAATGAATTCTGTTAAGATTCCGTACAAAATATCGCTGCTGGAGGTGTTCAGGTACACACGACTAAGCTGGGAGCCAAAAGGAGGCTTATATATACATATTTTTTCATTTATTTATTTTACTGTAAAACGAATATAATTAGCACGGATTTCCTCGTGAACGGGCACCAACCTTCGTGGGTTTTGTCGGGCGGGGTGGGAATGGCGTTAGAATCGAGGTAGGCAAAAATTTGCGAAAAAACGAACAAACAAAAACAGTTAACGGTGGGACAGACACCGAGTCAAAAGGGAGGCCAAACTCAGGAAGCTGAGCGAGGGGGCGTGGCCCTCCGCCCCGCCCCCCGCTCCGGTCCAGCGCGGGGCTCCGCCGGCCAAGTCCCTGGCTGCGAGCCCGTCCCGGCCACCGACGCGGTAGCGAGGGGCCGGCTTGCCCACAACAGCAGCCGTTCTCAAACCTCTAGACTCGGAGGAAGCGGTCCCGCGCCGCCACCCTCGATCCCCACAGGTCCGGGCCGCTAACCGCTCCCGTAACTGACTTCCAGGGGCGGAGCTGCGCCGCGAGAGGGAGGCCCAACTAGCGAGCAGGCAACAAGCGGGCAGGTACCTGAACTGAAATGAATCCTTCGTACACGGTTTTCGCCCGGTTCTGAGGCAGAAGCAGCGGGCACTGGCGCAACAGGCTCGCTTCCATCTCCGCCACGGTTCGCCGTCCGTGGAGGCGCCGGGGGTTTAGCCCCTGGCTGCGCCCCGCACATGCGCAGTCCCGCCAGCGCCCTGGGCTCCGAGGGGCGGAAACGCCGGCTTTGGCGGGAAAAAGTCTCGAAGATTCCGCGCTAGGGGAAATGAAGGTCTTGGGCTAGTCCGGGCACCTGGACTCAGGCCCAGCCACAGTAGATGCTCGGCAGGAGATAGCATTGGCCCCAATAGGGGGCATGAGGGAAGATTGTTATTTTCACAGATGTAATTGAACAAGAGCATTCCAGCCTTGATTGTCCCAATAACCCTTTTGGTAATTTTGTTTGATTTTACTGAGAGACTACTACAGCTTTGTGGAGTTGCATTTCTTACCGCATAAGATGGTTTGTATAGTCTGGGTATTGTATTTCCTTTACCCTGAACCTGCCTCAACTCCCCTTCTTCACTGTAATCAGTCTATTGGCCTGTTCTACAGGATCTCTTGTATGCCTCCAGCATACAGAAAAATGTATTGTTCTGTATGTATTACTATACAATGTATTATAATCCATTCAGTATATCACATGCAACATTGTAATTCTATGGTTTACCAAGTTTAGTCAGTTACTATTGTATTTCAGAACTGCACAATTCTGTATTTGTGTGTGTATACACACACACACACACACACAAATATATATATACACACATATACATACGTATCTCCAGACTCAAGTCAACATCACACTCAGCTTTGGTGCACTGCATTCACAAACGTCTAAAGGCAAAATGTGAGGGAAGATTGCCGATTAACTTGTTGAGCCAAAGTTAATTTTTCTTTGATAACCCTTTCTATACATTTTTTTTAACTCAGAAATGGTGATTATCCATTTCCTTTTACTGAGGGCTGATTAAATAAGTAGCTTACTACTATTTACCACAAAATTGTTTGATATCACTATCAGTATTCAATGCATTATATTTTTGAACCCTAGTATTTGCAAAACATCATTGTAATATGCCACAGGCCATGTAAAGATGACTAAGATGTACTCCCTCCCATCTTTATTGCCCTCAAAATGGAATTTGACTTCCTGAAGATCCTTAAACTTTCACAACAATTATCACCATATTCTGGATACTTAGGGAAAAACGAGAGTATGGCAATGGTAGTTAGATATAAATTACACTAAAGCAGTCGTTTTTAAAATGTCTAGAGCCACCAGCAGCAGTATCACCTGGGAAATGCAAATTTTCACCCCTCCGTCTCAGATCTAGGGAATCCCAAACTCTGGGGGTAAGGCCTAACCATGTGTGTTTTAACAAGCCCTCCAGATGATTATGATGCATGCAAAGTTTGAGAACCTTCTTAGGGATATGACCCTCCCCTCCCTCAATTATGTAACTCATTCATTAAGGATGATACTGCATTCAACCATCACAATCATGTTAAACTATTTACATGGATGCCCAGGCTGTACCCTTGACTAGGGGTTCTCAAAGGGTGGTCCTTGGACCAGCATCATCAGTATCACCTGAGACCATGTCACCCCAGACCAATTGAATCTCTTAATTCTAGGAGACAAGTTCAGCAATCTGTTTTAAGAATCACACGTTTAACACCTCTGTGTTTTAACAAGGGACTCTAATGTAAGCTGAAATTTGAACACAATTACCTTAGACTTAGTGAAGTTTTATTTTCACAGCTGATTCTACTCTGCAACCAGCTGAAAGTCATTGCACTAATCAAGTGAATAATTGTCAAAGATTTTACAGTTCCAACGTCAGAGTTACCTCGCCACATAGTTAAGGTTTGGACATTAGCTATGTGAATACACATAGTTTATTAGTGTCAAACCATCATTTAAAAGACATTCTTAATACAGAGATCATTTCAGTTATAAAAAGAGAAACTTTAAAGGAAAAAAAAGCTGAAAGAGTAATGGCAATTTGGGTCTGATATTAGGGAACGGAAATTGCCTTGGCTTTTCTATCATGGTCTCAAGATCACTACTGGAGCCCTAACCATCAATAGGGCAGTGATAGCTTTCACAGAGGTCCCTTGAACAAGTCTTATATCACATTGGCCATCCCATATGCAAAGGGTCTGGGAAACACAGATAGTTTTTTTGGCAAATATATCGTTTGGAATTTGTTAGTAAGAATAAAGAAGAGAATGGTGGAGATGGGCTGCTTTCCATTTCTGTAACACTGAAAAATCCACCTGCCCTCTCCCCCCAAAAAAAGATTTGTACTTTCTTGGCAACGCATTATTAATATATGCTTTATATGACAAATTTTCATGTATGTGTACTTCTAAAGATATAATAGTATATTTTCCTGCATTTTCTTTTTATTTCAAGATGATTTTTCCTCTCAAAGAGCACTAAAATTAATTTATATTTTGTTGACTAACTGAAATGAACATCATTTATAAAAGCATTAAGGATTAGAAATCAGATGAATAGGGGCTCCTAGGTGGCTCAGATGGTTGAGCATCTGACTCTTGATTTCAGCTCAGATCATGATCCCAGGGTCATGGAATAGAGCCCGGTATGGGGCTCTGAACTGAGCATGGAGCCTGCTTGAGATTCTCTCCCTCTGCCCCTCTCCCTCATTCACACTCACTCTCTCAGAAGGAAAGGAAGGAAGGAAGGAAGGAAGGAAGGAAGGAAGGAAGGAAGGAAGGGGATGGAAGGAAGGAAGAAAGAAAGAAAAAGGAAAAGAAAGAAAGAAATCAGATGAATAGGTAACATTATAAGCAATAAGGAACCAATTTTACATTTTGGAAACTTAGTGTAATCTACATAGTAATGAAATATCCTGCAAATAGAATAAGGAAGCCATGAAACCACAAGTATATTTTTCATCCAAAAATGTCCTTCAGCTATGAAAAATAAAAAAGATATGGTTGTGGTTTATCACATTCCTTTAAAGAATCCTTTGTTGATGGGGATAGGATTTACTAAAATAGCAATTTTATTTCTTTCAGTGTTGCTTGTTTCTATCTACGGACAAAGGAGAGCAAGTAATGAGTTATCCATAATGTGGAAATAGCTGATTTTATAAAATTTTAAGAAATAACTAAATTAATAAAAATAAATTAAAATTCACACCAAAATTCAAAAGTTTAGAGGTAATTTTATACATATATAGTCATTTCAAAATAACAAAAACATTTTAAAAGTATCTTTATCAAAAAATTAGTAACACCTTTTTTATTCTTTGAAATCTTATTTAAACTTAATGTTAGCAGGTCTATGAGGAAACAGATATAATTATACATTGCTTATTATTATGTGTAATTTGAAAAATGTTTCTAAAAAAGCAATCTACTTATATACAGCAGAAAACATAAAAACTATTTTCTTTTGAACAAGTACAACTTATGGGAGTATATCCCAAGAAGATAATCCAAAAATGCTAATAGAAATAGGAGACAACTTAATGCCTAATAACTTAGAAATGGCCAAATTATATAACATGATAGAATGTTAAAAGCCATTAAAATGACATATGTGAGTGTGTGGTATTGGTACATTAAAAGTGTGTGTGAAATCTTGATATGTGAAAAGAGCAAAACAACGTCAAGATAAAAGGAAGGAACTTACATAATCAGTTGATATTTTAAAGATAAAAGACCTTTCATTTTTCCATGTAAAGCAAATTACTTAACAGTACCATGAATTTTTTAAAAGAAAGCATTAGCAAAGATTTTTATAAATGTAAATGCTATCCAACTTAAAATCATCTATTAAGTTAGAGGAAGCACAATATAATGAAAAGAGAGTCAAGAAACTTCAAATGCTTGACTTCGTATAGATCACATTATGATCTCTAAGGTCCTTTGCAATTCCAAAAATGTATCTGTAGGAAGCAAATGGGCTCAGGGCACCTGGGTGACTCAGTAGGCTGAGTGCACTGTTGATTTCAGCTCACGTCATGATCTCATGGTTCCTGGGATGGAGTCCCATAGGGGGCTCTGTGCTGACAGCATGGAGCCTGCTTGGAACTAACTCTCTCTCTCTCTCTCTCTCTCTCTCTCTCTCTCTCTCTCTCGCACTCTGTCTCACTCTCTCTGTCCCTGCCTCACTCAACACTGCCTCTCTCTCTCTCTCTCTCTGTCAAAATAAATAAAAAATAAAATAAATTTTTTAAAAAGTGAATGGGCTCAAAAACACAGGTGTGGATTATCTGAATAATAAATCTGAAAATAAAACTTTGAAAATTTCATTCACGTTGTCACTCCACTTAATAAGATTGTGTTTGCGAAATCTAATGTGGAAAACTGGCATTGGATATTTTTGCTGTTTTGTCAACAATTAAGATAGTTTAGTCGTGTTCACTTTTAGCTGGACAATAAATGCTTTCAGGAAATGATGTAGGAATGTTGTGAACCAATTATTGCAGCAGGAGATGAAGTTTGTGTTCAGTACAGAAGGAACAGCAACAAAGAGTTGAAGCAAACATCTTTACATAAGGTTTTATTAGTTTAATTGATGAATCAAGAGGATTCAGCCTTTGGATGTTCATGTTCAAATTATGAACTAAAAACCTTATCTAGATGTAGATAATCTCCCTTCTGTAGGTACTTATTCAGAAATGATTATATATCATCAGTTCAAAATTCAAAGCGAGGGGCGCCTGGGTGGCGCAGTCGGTTAAGCGTCGGACTTCAGCCAGGTCGCGATCTCGCGGTCCGTGGGTTCGAGCCCCGCGTCAGGCTCTGGGCTCATGGCTCAGAGCCTGGAGCCTGTTTCCGATTCTGTGTCTCCCTCTCTCTCTGCCCCTCCCCCGTTCATGCTCTGTCTCTCTCTGTCCCAAAAATAAATAAACGTTGAAAAAAAAAAATTTAATAAAAAAAAAAAAATTCAAAGCGATTTTGTATACATATACAGTCATTTGAAAATGACAAAAACATTGTAAGTTTATACAAAAATTAGCAGGACTTTTAAAATGTTCTTCAAAATCTTAAGTGTATAAAATTGTTTCTTATAGTTATATTCAAGTAATCCATTTGAGGAGGATTCATTTTAATCTCAATCTCCTTTAGAGCCTAAAACAGGTACAAAAGAAAAGATTTTTGAAATGAAAAAGGCACAAAGAAACAAATAATCATGTGTCAAAGTTGGCTGGTCCAGGTTTTATAACTGGGACTCCATATGAAAACCTGACCAATGGGGATAACAGATGTAATCACACAAATTTTTAGGACTCTTAAGAGTACCAATATTTATTCACTAGACATATATTAATATAAATATATATAATATATTTATAATTTTATACTATTATATTTCATATAAATGTGTCAAAGTTATTTTCTGTATTTAAAACTTATTCAAATTTCTGAAACAGAGTATCTTACCTTACCTTAGTGTGCATAGTTTGCTAGAAGTCACAACCTAAATTATGTCCTGAGACTCCAGAAAACAATTGTAAATTAAGAAGAAAATTGAATAGACTCATTGGATAAGCAGTTTCACTCAACAAAGGTAAAACCTCAGAGGCAATCCGTTCCCAGAAATAGTCATGGCTTATACTTTATTTAGTTGATTTTCAACAAACCTAATTTTATTCAAATACAACTTTATGTACTATAAAGGATTTCCCAATGAGCAAAATGAAAACCGAATCAAGAAATATTTTCTGCTGCTAGGGCAGGGGCTACTTATAGTCCCTTACCCTGCAGAATTTCCTAACCTCTATTAATAAGTAACTGCTTTTACTTCTACTATTCTTTTTTCCAAATGGGTAAGCTTATTATATTTATCCTGTCCCTGGCCCACCACTGTATTTTGTATCTGTATTTTTGTGGGGGGTTGGGGGGGGGGGGGCGGAGGGGAGGTGGTGGCAGAGACCAGAGGAATCAAACTCCAGACTCTAACAGAGAGGATGTGGACTACTGAGAAATCCTGGAGTTGAAGGTGAATGCAGTGATAGATGAAACATTGGGCTGTCTACTTTGGGAATGGGGGTTGGGCATACGTTTTATTTGTGAGAAGAGAAAAGGTATTTGGTGATCAGAAGAGTAAAAGAGTAAAGTGTAGTGGAGACTTCTATGCGCTCACCGAACCCATTTCCTCTGTCTCCTGGGCCTAAAGCTAAACTACATTTCCACCCTCTCTTGCAGGTTGGTGTGACCAGGTGACTGAATTGTAACCAATGGGAAGTGGGTGGCTCATGAAACTTTTCTAAGCATGATTCAACATTCTCTTTCCTTATTGAGAGAGTGAACTGAATCCAAGTATTCTAAAGCCCTCAGGTATGGTGGAGGCATGAGATGGAAAGAAGCTGTTTCTGCAGTGTCTTCCAATTGACCATGTGTGCGGGAGAAATAAACCTTATTAAGGCACTGAAATGGGGGAAATTTGTGTATTACACCAGCATACAGCATGCATTACTATAATATGGTGGGTAACAAGTTGCCTTAGTATTTCGATTCTATTTGAACATCTAAAAAAAGTGAAATAACAGCCTTATTGTAAAAAGTCAAATATTTACAATATGCCAAAATGATATCCTTTGGATCTATTTAAACTTACAACAAAAAATTTTAGATGTCAGCAAAAATATATGCAATGAAAAATTTAATCTGCGGGATATGTGAGTGAAAATGTGTAAAGACTGCTGCCCGGAGGCTTCACTATTATTCTACTTAGATTATTATTCCACTATTATTTTTCCATTAATATACATGATAAAACCCTGGTGATATTATGCAGATTAAGAATCCACATTTAAATGCATTCAATAACTCTGGAAAAACTACCATGGGATAAACGTTTTATCTATCAGAGGTTTTTTTGTTTGTTTGTTTGCTTTGTTTTGTTTTGTTTTTCATGCTGAACTTCTCTTTGAAAACATTTTCTTAGCCTCCTTTCACTTAGGAGTATAATAAAACTTAGTATCTTTAAGAATACCTGGTACTACGGGGTGCCTGGGTGGCTCAGTCGGTTAGCGTCCGACTTCAGCTCAGGTCATGATCTCGCAGTCTGTGAGTTCAGGCCCCGCATTGGGCTCTGGGCTGATGGCTCAGAGCCTGGAGCCTGCTTCTGGTTCTGTGTCTCCCTCTCTGTCTGCCCCTCCCCCGTTCATGCTCTGTCTCTCTCTGTCTCAAAAATAAAAATAAAACGTTAAAAAAAAATTTAAGAATACCTGGTACTACATACTAGTAACAAATTCCTACTGAATTTCAGTAGGAACATTTAACATTTGATTATACATAAATTTGCTCTTACCTTTTCTTTTCTTATCGCATCAGGTTAGCTGAGCCTTTTGAACTTGTGCGTTTGTTGTCCTGGAAAGAGTATGTATAAATTAGATATTTTTTCAGGGTCACAAAGTGATAGCTACCCCATTCCTGATGCTATTGATGTCCAAGGATAATAGATGCAGGATCTCAAGAAGTGGACTCTGGGATTGCCACAGGGAGATGTTTTGAGCCCCATGGCCTTGGAAGAGCCAACATGGAAAAACTGTGACTCTGGGAACCCATCAAGGGCACACTGGCAGACCTGAGCTCTGACACAGTAGTATTTCTCTCCCACAGATCTCTAGCAGCCTGAGTAGAGAGTTGTGTCAAAAGCCAATATGTATTGCCTAAAGCAGCGATTTCTCCATTCGGGGCAATGTTGACCCCCAAGGCATATGGTACTTGCAGACATTTTGGTTGTCACAACTGGGGGTGGAGGATACTACTGGCATCTAATAGTTGGAAGCCAGGACTGTTACTAAACATCCTACAGTGCATAAGATGGCCTCCTTCAATAAATATTTTTCTAGACCAAAATGTTAAACATGCCAAGGTTGAGAAACTCTCCTCTACAGATGTGTGCAGCAAAACTCTTCAGCAGCCAGGCTTGGTTACCAGCTTTACATACTAGAATCATCAGGCTTTATACTCTTCCTACTTAGTGTTTCTGTCAGCCCAAATTACCTACATTGCTTAGTGCTATCAGAAACTTCCAAAATCTCAGTGGCTGAACACCGAATAAAGTTTATTTCTTGTTCATGCTACATTCCAACACAGACTGAAATGTGCATTACCCAGGGACGTAGGCTGATGCAGACTCCATTTCAACACATGCTTCCACAGCCACTAAAACATAGGGAAGGGAAGGACAAATCAAATACTGGGCCTTAAAGTCTTCTCCAAGAAAGGGAAATGCCTCATTTTTACTTATATTTCATCGTCCAACCAAATAACATGGCTACTTCTTTCTTCAACAGAGCAGAAAAGTATATATTCACTGTGTGTTTAGAAGGAGAACCTGGATACTCTTTTTTAACAGCCCTAATGACTATCACAGCATATCTTCCTGATTACCCTTTTTTGGACTGTGAAAGCCTCTAGAACTGTGGAATATTTCAGGGAGGGAACAAAGAGGGAAATGCTTTTTTTTTTTCTAGTGTGGCATTTAAGGTATACTCTAGGTAATCAATTGGAAAGAAAATAAGCAGCCATTTTTGTACTCAGTTTGTAGAACAGTGCATTAAGGTCTGGCTTTGAGACATACACACACACACACACACACACACACACACACCACTACAAAATAATGGTGGTCAATTCCACCTTGCTGGGGTCAGGAAAGTTTTCATAGTTGCCTTTAGCTTAGTTCTAAAACATGAATTAGGTGAAACAAATTCTCCCACAAGGAAGTTGAATAAAAGTTACAGAAATGTTAAGAAACTTAGAATGTTTAAAGAAACTGCCTTGCGGTGCTTACAGGTAAAGGATGGGGAATGGCAAGATGTGATCTAAGCAAGTAGGAAAGACACACATCAGAAGGAGTCTCACGTGGTGATGTAAACATTTGAGCTTTATCCTAAAGGCAATGCAGAGCTTTTAGCAGGTTTTAATCTGGAAACTAATAGAGCTGATAGATTTTCAATTTTTTTAAGTTTAAATAATTGACTTAGGCAATAAGCAACGATAGGTGCCTAAACCATTATGTGAAAAGTTATGGTGAAATAATCACATGATGCAAAATTATCAACTTCATGAAGGTGGAATCAGGGCTATCACCACCTGATAACTCTTTAGCCAGAAGCTGGACACCCTTAATTATGTGCCAACTGATACCCTGCAATATGAAATACAACGCCAAAACTGGCTGACACGAATCTAATGGATGTAATATCTAGTTTACTGGTAAAACAGGGATAGAGGAGCAAGCTAAATAAAGTCAAGATGGAATAATCAGGCAAATCTAGAATGTCAAATATACCACAAGACAACTAAACCAATTTCTTTAGTCAGTAGCATGGGAAAAAAAGAGGGGGTGGACAGGAGGGGAAAAACTGTTCAAGTCAAAAAGAGACTAGGAAACATAACACTCAAAAGCAATCTGAAACTGAATTTTGAGTACTGGGTCTCTGGATTAGCGAAGTCTTGATAATGGTAGAAACATCCAAGACTAGGAACAATGAAGAGAAAATTATTCCTCGGTAGATCAAATGTGAAAATGCAAGTTCTTGTGAAGTGTTTATGTGAAAATGACCATAAATCAGTGGTTCTCAACTAAGGGCAATTTTGACTCCCAGGTGACATTTGGCAATATCTAGAAGGGAGTGAGTAGGAGGCTGCTGGAATCTGGTGGGTAGAGGCTAAGAAAAGTCCTCAATTCCCTACAAAGCACAAGACAGCCCATTCAACAAAGAATGACCCAGCCCAAAGTGTTAATGGTGCTGAGGTTAAGAAACCCCACAATAGGCAATCAAATGTCTACACAAAGAAAGCAGAGACAAGGGTTAATGTGGTTACTTTGATCTTCGCACAGTTCCCCGCACATGGTAAGAAAAAAGATTTGATAATCCCTTTTATATTGTATAAGCCTACAGAGTCTTGGAAAATTGGGGGGAGAGGCAAAGAAAGAAATATTGTTTGGGGGCTGAAGCTTAGAAGACCAATCTTAGAAGGATTTATAAATATACATCATTAGCATAAAGGTGATGATAGAAACCTTGGAGGTGAATGAGAACTTCTGTAGCAGCGAGCATCACACCTCACCGTGGCTCAAAATCACTTGCGCGGTTTTGAGAAAATGCAGATGCTTGGTCTAAACCCATAGATTCTGATTTAAATGTCTGGGAGTAGAGGGTATAATAAGCATCATATTTTTTAAAAACTCATATTATTTTAATGTGTAGCCAGTGTTGGAAAGCTAAGATTTTTTTTTTTTTTTCTGAACACAAATGAACTGTATTCATTATGATGAGTTTATTCATAAAACATACTACATTCAGTGCGGTAGCTCAAAAAGTTTTAGCAGTTTTTCTGGGTTTGGCAAAGCAAAAAGGAACCCACTGTTGGTTGCTTTGGTAAAATAAAGGCTATAAAGTCCTTGGCACAACACAGAGGAAAGAATTTAAAGATTTTGTGAGGTAACAAAGTAGATTAAATGGATCGTGTGTCTTATTTCTATATCCTGCCAGAGCCCTGAAGACTCCTTTCCCTTGCCAATAGAAGAGAGCAAAAAAAGGAAATACCCAAATATTTAAAAGTGCTTTGCTGGCTTTTATTTTTTATTTTTATTTTTGTCTGAGCTCAGAATGCTCGTGGAAAGAGCTACAATAAAAATGGTATTCCAATCTCAGTGGATCTCAGTTGAGAAGCCAGCTGAGGCCTGGCCCAGGTGATGACTGTTAACAGTCTGAAGCAAAGTGGGTATTGTTTTAATAGCCAGATGCTGCACTCGGGGATCAGGGAATGGCTTTAGGAGCAGAAATCTCTGGCTATGGTTAATTAATCATGGGGTCCCCAGGAATGAAATAGAAAGACAGCCAATTAAGGTGTGTCTTGATTTATTTAACCAAAGCTATTCTAGGTCTGGTGAACAGAGGTCTCATTGAAGCCAGTGTGCTAGAGAATTTTGGGTTCACAGACCCAGCATCACCCAATGAAGGAGAGGCTAGCTCCTATGAGGAAAGATCCTGCTGTATGTAACATTTTGCCATGTCTTTCCTAATGGGGCTGGCCATCGTTAAGCTGAATACTTGTGCATTGAGGAAAGGGAAATACTGAAACTCGGAAAATACTGAATATTGGCTCAAAGTTATCACTGATTCCTGGGGATCTGTAATTCTACTATAGTCAGGTTCGTTAGGGTATGGGATCCTTATGGAGCCCACATGATAAGTGGAGTTCTGCCCTGCGTTTTTTTTTTTTTTCCATGGGAGGCCAAGTGGGGTTCCCAAAACCATCTTGGGGTTATTTTCTCAGATCCTGAGGGAATTGTGGGAATGGATATTTTAGGGAACTGGCAGAATCCCACACAGTTTCTTATACCTATAAAGTAAGGGTTATCATTTTGGGAAGCGCCAAGTGGAGGCTATTTGGCACTCTCCTTCCCTGCCAAAACAGTGAACAGGAGCACTGAACCCTGGAGGTTGCTTCCTGGAAGGTGAGATTTGGCGATTAATTTAATAGGCTGGCTTGGCATGAGTCATGGTGAATGACAGATTATTGAAAACAAAATCAGTTGAGACTCCAGTTGTGGCTATTGTTGCAATTTTTTTTTCTCCTCACTAGAGTAAATTAATCTATCTTTTAGCTGCAGTTATTAATCTTGCCAAAACATTTTTTAGCCATTTTAGTTTATAGACACTACCAGAAATTTGCCTTCATTGACATAAGCACCAAAAAAATCTTTATTGTTATGCCTCAGGGATACATCAGCTTTCTGACTCTATGCTATAGTCTAGTTTGCTGGGAATGTCACCTTTTGGATCCATATGGTACATCCATTTGATCCAAAACCCACAAAACATCATGCTGATAGGACATGAAGATCAGACAATAGAAATGTTCCTGGATGCTCTTGTAAGTCATATGTGTGAAATTCTATAAAAATAAAAATTGTAACAATTTGGATATGACACTAAAGGGCCTGAGTAGTTGAGAAGCAGTGCCTGGGTGACTCAGTCCACTGATCATCTGACTTTATTTCAGCTCACGTCATCATCCCAGGGTTCTGGGATCGAGGACTGTGTCAGGCTCCATACTAAGCATGGAACTTGCTTGGGATTTTCTCTTCTCTCTCTCTCTCTCTCTCTCTCTCTCTCTCTCTCTTTCTCCCCTCCCCTTCCCACTCCCCCTCCCCCACTGGATAGATGAGAGAGAGAGAGAGAGAGAGAGAGAGATAAAGGGCCTGGGTGCTTAAGGATCTATGGCATTCCAAGATACTCCTTTCAAAATAGGTATCCAAATTTTGGGTGCAGCATATTTGTATATCTTACTCTGACCATTAACAAGATGATCCAAATTTTACCCATCTATAATTGGGATCCATAATAAAAGAAAGCTTAGTACCTGGTCCAGAGTTTAGGTGCAAGTGACTGTGAACTGGTCATTATGATCTGGAAACTTTCATTGTCTTTGAACGTTTTATAGCAGACCAAGATACTGAATGGACTTGCTAACTCCAGGTAGGAGATATATAGAGAAGGATCCTCAAGTTTGGACAAAGGCCATGGCCTCTTCAGTAACTAACATTTTGTTAAAACATTCCTGAATTGACATTAACTCTGGAGGAAATTGACTATGGGGTTCTCTTTAGTTCATGCTGTCAATAATGAACTGTGTGCTATTCAATGAACCCAGCCATAAGGTCTGTGGTGACAAATAATTTAATAACTGAACACATCCTATATTCCTGTGCCTTCTGCAAAGTGCCATACTTGCTTAAACTCACAACTGTAGCCTAGAGGGAGTTTCCCATGAGCAATTGATGGATGATGTAAAAATCAAATGTACATCCCAGTTTAAATACTGGAGGTAGTGGACTATCCTGGCTTAAAGATGGCTCCACACAACATGCATATACCAGATGAAAGAAGATTGCTGGCTTGGACGATAGAGAATAAAAATCACATTAGTAGGCAGAACTTGTGCTTTACATGCTAGACACTTTTCATGGAAGAAGATGGGGCCTGAGGTCAAGATATATACTGATTCTTAGGCAGAGACGAATAGTGTGGATTCTTTAGGATTTGGAAGGAACAAAATCAAAGGTTTGGTAAAAAGCAAGCTTATGTATGGAATGGGCATATATATATATATATATATATATATATATATATATATATATATGGGGTGGATCACTTATAATAGTTCTAGACCCTGGAAATGTTTGTGCTTCAAGCAAATACTCAGCCGAAGGAGAGGCCGCTTAATAATCTAGTGGACAAGATGACCTGGCTTGGTATTTGATCAGTGATCTGCTCAACAGAGTAATGTTGAGCTAGGAGACCTGAGGAGGGCAATTAGAAGGGAGAAAATGGAAAATGGGAGAGAACATCACAAAAGACAGGAGGCATAGAATTTTTGTCAAATGGCTCTGGAAGCCTAAGTGAAGCCAAAGATGATGTATACGTAGCTGCAGCATGAGCAAGTATGAGTTTTTCTTTAACGTTCTAGATTTAAGGATGAAAAAGCTAAATTGACCCAAATTTGGGGGTTCACTGGTAGCTATAACTAGAAGTACAGCATACAGGGAGAGTTGGATAGGAAGTGGGGGAACTGTAGCTGTCCACGAGAAGATTCTCCACCTTTCAACATTGGCAACATTCCCACAAATATGTTTTATAGAGGAAATAGTTTGGCGTGAAAGTTGTTAAGATTATGATGAATCAGCGCAAGAGGAAGCAGTGTGAGAGCAGAATTGTGAGTCACGTTAGAAGAATAACTCACAGGGCGCATGGGTGGCTCAGTCCATTAAGTGTCTGACTTTTGATTTTGGCTCAGGTCACGATCTCACAGTTCATGAGTTCAAGCCCCTCATTGGGCTCTGCGCTGTTAGACCAAGGACTACAATTCAGAGCCTATCCATATGAGAGGGAGAGGCAATCTCAAGCAGGCTCTGTGCTGTAGCTTGAGATTCTTGTCTATCTCAAAATAAATAAACATGAAAGAAAGAAAGAAAGAAAGAAAGAAAGAAAGAAAGAAAGAAAGAAAGAAAGAAAGAAAAAAAGAAAGAAAGAAAACTTACATTTGACCAACTTCATTCAGTTCACTACCAACCACTGCACAGGCTTGGCAGCAAAGATTTTTCCTCTGATTTCTGAAACTGGTCACGCCTGGGTGGTAATAGGACAGGATCCAAGGCACTGAGTGTTCCAGACCCAGTGTGGCTGCAGTGATACACCAAAGGGTTTAAGATGAATGGGCAAAGAAGTGATAAGTGATAGGCTGAAAGAGAGAGGATTAAAAGATTAAAGAAGCACTTGGGTCAAAAGCATATATTCTTGCAACCCTCCCCTGCTCTGCCATTAGCATTTTCTTGACCCTTCCTACAATTGCTCTTTTCCATGTCTTTGGCCTAACTTGTCTCACTGGAAAATCTGCTCCCATCTGCCAATTCATATATTGTAACTTTTTCAAAACCTTGCTCAAAACTCATCTCCAAAAACTATTTTTTTAATCACCCTAATTACAGCTTAATTTTAATCCACCCTTAATCTACATCTTGATTTTGTGCTATTTGAAGACTGTGTATTATAGTAATTTGCACCTGTTGATGTTTCTCTGAAAGTGTTTTCACTTATTACATGTGGATCTGTTCTGTTTCCCTACCCAAACTAAAAAATTGCTAGCAAGTGTTCGATCTTTTCTTTTATACTTGGACATGGTGGATTTACCAGTGAGCTTATTGATACAAAAGAGATGTTTAAAATGTTTACTTTGATTTGGATCATATGGATAGGCTCTGAATTGTTAAATCCAAGATTTTACTAAGAAATCTAAATTTTATATTTTTCTTGGAGATGAAAAGCAAAAGTTTGAATTTTAACTTTGTATTTCTGTTTTTTGAAAACAGAAACGGAATCTTACTGCAAAGGCTTTTTGCCAGGAGGCATAAATAGTGAACTTTAAAACTTAGAAGTGTGTGGGGCACCTGGGTGGCTCAGTCCGTTAAGCATCCGACTCTTGATTTTGGCTCAGGTCATGATCTCACAGCCATGATCTCATGGTCGTTGAGATTGAGCCCTGCATCCAGTTCTGCACTGGCATGGAGCCTGCTTAGGATTCTCTCTCTCTCTCCCTCTGCCCCTCCCCTGCTTTCTTGTGCCGCATGCACACTTGAGCTCTCTCCCTCTCAAAAAAACAAAAGCAAAAACAAAAACGAACAAGCGACAACATTCAGAAGGGTAGAAATTAATAAAATACACCTTTAGAGTGCTTTACTTCAACTTGCAATTCAGTAGGGAAGCATGAAAAATATACAATTAAGATTATACCTTTCAATGACAAAAATTCAATACAAAATAAAATGAATTCAATAATTCAGTGAAAAAATAAAAAGATCATACTAGTGAAGGAATAATAGTCATCGATTTTTAGAGGAGATTTCATCCATAATTGAAAATTATGTGGAAAATTGCTGAAATTGTTACTAAAGAGGAGAACATCTATGATGTTAATGAAATAGTTCTTGCACCAGAAAGTATTTTATATTTTAATACCAACAATGCGTGTTAATACAGTACTAGTATTTTTCATGGGGTCCTCTTTCAAACTAAAGCCTTGAGTTGAAACACATGTCGTTTTGACAAATGCTGCTTTATAATGTTACAGAAAATATTTCCCCTGGAAAAAAAAAACACTTTGTTTACTCCATTCATAAAAGATACTGTCAGGGTTTGATAAACTATCTTTTTTAAAAAACAATCCTCAAAATAATGTGCTATTTGCTTTAGGCTTCCATATCTTATGGGATGTGTCAAAGACTCTGAGCCTTACATTTTAAAAGATTTATTCAGTGACAATACATATGGAACTAAAAATGATCTGGCATCCAAGAAACTGGTCCACTGTAGCTAGTTCCAAATAAGATCATTTAACTCTGATCTAGAATAATAGTTTTTTTTTTAAGAAGAGATTATTTAATATAATTTAAATGGGCACTTATAGATTGTGGACAGATTATTCAGTTGTGCTGGGTTATGTAGAGGAAACCTCCATTAAGGGGAATATTCGACAAGATAGACAATTCTTCTGATCCCTTTGTTGTTGAGTTTATGAATGAGTGAGAAAAAGCACCAGGAGAGGAATCATGAGACCCAGGTTAAGCTATGATCTTTCATATTTAAATATATATACAAATACATATATTTATAGTGTGTATACATATGTTGTACATACATGAATTTTTATGACATGGTTTGGTGCTCATTATGGAATTTTTTATCATATCAAATTCTAAAATGAGATTACAAAGCACTGTAATCATAGGCCACTGACCAACACGTAAAAACATTTTCATTATTTGGCTTCTATTAAAATTGACATTTATGTCAAATTTTAGCTATTTTAAGGTGTCTAGGACTTCAAGTTTTAAGTCTGGAAATTCAGACTGAATTGCTTCAGGTTGCTACTTTAAGTTGTTACTATAGACTCTGTTTTTATTTAATGTTTAAGAAAACATCCCAAAGAACATTTTTTTTAAATCTCATCTACTAGCATTAAACACTCTTTAACTGCTCTTTTACTTTGCAAGAGCAATCTCATATCTATACTGAAGATCAATTTCTGTTGCTTTCATATTAGGCACGAAATTTATTTGTTGAAATTATTATTTGAAATTATTTGTTGAAACACAATTTGCAGTAAATTTTAAATATAAAATTTTAGGGAACTAGGCCATATCATATCATAAATATGTGGTATCTTATGCTGTTAGGTTGTAAGTCTGATTCCCTATATAAAATTTATTCTAATTCCATTATAATCATATTCATGAAGTTAATTATATTATAAATAAGTTGCTTGGGGCACCTGGGTGGCTCAGTCCGTTGAGGGTCTGATTTCGGCTCAGGTCATGATCTCATGGTTCATGAGTTCGAGCCCTACATCAGGCTCTGTGCTGACAGCTCAGAGCCTGGAGCCTGCTTCAGATTCTGCGTCTCCCTTTCTCTCTGCTCCTCTCTCACTCACGCACTCTCTCTCTCTCCCTCAAAAATAAATAAACATCAAAAAAATTTTTTAAATAAATTATTTGCTTAAGGCTGGGCACATGTATATATTTTTTTTCTATCCCCTAAGTCAACTGATTAACTATGCTGTGCAATAATAGGAATCAAGGAAATACCTGTGTAATGAATTTATGAATGAATATCACAGGTTTCCAAATTATCTGAATAGCATGATAAGAAGAAATGATTCTTTCTATGCTCTATAAGACATGGCTAGCTACTTTTTTACCCAGCAGTGCCCTATTTCTATCTGCCAAAGAGCTGTGGTTAAGATTTCTCAGGTTCCACAAGGAAACTCTACAACTTTTAGAGAGGAAGGAACAGTTATGTTGAGCCTATTGAATTTATTTTTTAATCTATCTCCACCAGGTCCATCACTATATGAAAAATAAGACTTAAAACTCATAATGTTAACACAGCTTATTTAGAACTATCACTGGAGACATGTAATTGCCTAGTCAGAAAGTCTAGCAAAAATTGTTCTCTAGCTAGTCTCCTGACTGATCCCTGCACTCACCCTTGGTCCTCTATTCCCAACACAGAAGCCCCTAAGATCCTTTTTAAATGGAAATCACATCATGTCACCATGCTGCTCAAATCCCTCTGATAGCTCCCAATTTCAATCAAAGTAAAAGCCAAAATTCTCACAATAGTTTACAGGGCCCTACAGGTCTCTCTTGCCACCTGCTTTTCCTTCGTGATCTAATCCTATGCTGTTTTCCTTGTACACTGCTCCAGCCACATTAGCCTTCTTGCTGTTCCTTGACCACACCAGGCATGTTCCAGTCCCAGGTCTTTATATTGATTATTCTCATTGAAATAATGAGAATGGAATGTTTGTTCCCCACATTGCTTCTCCCTCTCTTCCCATCTTCAAGTCTTTGCCCAAATATCATCTTTTCAATAAGACCTCTCAGAAAACTCTATTTAAAATTGTAGCCCACTACTACATCCTATATCCCTTAGCCTGATTAATTTTTCTCTTAAACCTATTATCTTCTAACAACTGTAAATTTAACTTGTTTGTTTCACTTGTCTGTCTCCCCTCTCAAGAATGCATATAGACTGCATAAACAGGATATTTTTTTCTGTTTTAATTTCTGCCATATCCACAGCACTTGGACTAGTCCCTTGAACATAATAGGAACTCAAATACATATTTGCTGAATGAACAAACACGGACACAGATTTTGCCTTACTTTTACCCGCTTTCAGTTATGTTAGAGTCATAAAATTACTAATGAAAACATGAGTGAATAAGCTACATAACCTGAAATCTGAGGATGATCTGATACAAATGAATGTCATATTTTGCAAGTGCAATACAATCATAAAAGTGAATATCACATTTTCTTATTATTTATAATATATTGAGACTTTGAATATATTTGAGAAATACATGCAACAGAATGGATCACCCATTCTGAGCAGAATCTATTGCCCTGTAGTGATGGGGGAAAGTTAGATCCATCCCCACACTGCCTCAAACTGCAGCCAAAGTGGAAATTGTTCTGGCTATAAGACGATAAACAACAACAACCGCAAAAACAAAATTTAAGTTAGGTTGGTAGATCACATAGGTTACTAACTCAACCCAGGCCATCACTCATGGGGAAGAATACCATATGAAGGCAACCCCTGCTGAGAACTTCATCACATCATCACTAGTAGGGTTAGAATGTTCCTTCATTTGACCTTTCTTGTGTCATGGAGCAAAAGGCATCCAATAGTCTGATATAATTAGTCATGAATTATTCTGGCAACTGGGCATACTATACTAACTTGGTAAAGTATCAACTAACCCTACTACCTGATCAGGGTATTCAACACCTCAGAGTCTGCCACTGCATGGAGTTATAAACAGGTCTTGGCCACGTGCACTTCTATTTACACTGTACTTCAGAATCTAGTGAAGCCCTTAGCTTTAGGTGGGGCTAACATGGAGAGCAATGGGGGAGGAGGACATTTGACCACATCAGGAAAATCAAGTCCGGTGATCAGTGGGATGATAGAGATCAAAGCAATCTCATTCTGCTGATTCTTCTACATCCCCAGCAGCACCCGGCATTCTCTACTAATTCATTCCTTCCATATTTTATTTCTTTGTTCAGAAATATTTATTGAGAACCTACCTGTGTTGGGAACCTACTGCTAGAGCTAAAGTAGTGAACAAGAACCAACGGTTTTTACCAGAATGGAGCTTGGATCTAACTGGAGAGGCAGATGTAACATAACACAATTATGGTATCTATTACAAAGGAGGAGCCTTTGATAAGAAGATGTTGGTAAAAAAGCATACATCCTAGATCTGACCTAATTTGAGGTACATGAAATGAAGTCTCAGAGGAAGTGATTAATTTGAGAGCTAAAGGATAGATAGGAGTTAATAAGGCAAAAAAAAGGAAGACAATACATACAGGCGTGGCAGTATGAGGTAAGAAGGTATGTGGCACATTCCAGAGATTAAAGTATAACAAATAGAACTGTAGAGAGGAATGACTCTAATGTGTGAGGCAGGAGACCATTCTTAGAATACCTTAAAGTCAGTGTAAGGAATTTTAATTTTATGAGAGTTTGGAAGAGTTTGTGGGATTTTTAGCAGGAGACTGACATGATTAGTCATGATTAGAACCTGATTTTCAGAATAGGAAATTCTATTTCCACCCTAAGTATAGAATATAACATTTCTTGGTATATAAAATCTCAGCAGCTGCCCTGTTGATAATAGAAGGGCCCAGGTAAAGGCAGGGATTGATTAGTTAAGAAGATAGTTAGATAATTTCTTTTGTTAACTTCTAATGAGGCCATTGGATGTCTCTACTGATAATCTGAAATGAGCTTTCTTAGGGCTATCTTTTAAGTTGTGCTTTTAATACATTAGAGTTTATAGGAAAAGGCCAGTTGAGAGGCTATTGAAGTAAATTGGTTAGGCTATGAGGACACTTGGACAGGGGGAGAAATGATGGAGATGGGAAGAATTGAAGGATTCTGAAGGCAGGAAAGAGAATCAGTAAGCCCTGCTGATTAATTGGCTATGAGATAGGATGGGCATAAATGGAAGCAAAGTTGACTTATTTACTAGGCTCATGAACACAGAAATAACTGAATAGTGAAAGAAAATTATGAGTTTGGTATTGAATATAGTGAGAGTGAGATACCTGGGGGATATCCAAGTGACTTGCAAAATGAACACTGTGTTTATGGGTTTAAAGCATGGAGGAAAGATCTGGGCTAGAGATAGAAACGGGAGTGGTTTGCACATAGATGGTTTGCACATAGATTGAAGCCACTAGACTAGATAGAGATGGAGTCTAGACAGTATGAGAAAAGAGAAGTTGCCTTAAGGAACTCAAATATTTCTAAGTTGGATATAGGAAAAAGGGTGATCAAAAGATACTGAAAATAAGTTACCAGAGAGGTAGGATAAAAACCAGGTAGCATCAGCCTAAATGCTTAAGGACTGAATGTGTATAGGAGAGTTCTGGGAATATACTGCTAGATTCTTCCCTTACCTGCAAAACAAAATGTTTCCTGGTAGTGCACCTGGATATCACAGATGATATAGAGGTACCTATGCCTGCTGGGAGCATTCGTTCTTGGCTATAGAAAGTACATTATCCCTACCCCCATATACACTCCCTCGTTGCCCCTGTGCTTGGTCTTGGGTGTGGCCGGCCCACACTAGTCTCATATATAGAAGACAGGCATTGGGAGTGACAAGCTGGCCTTAGTTGGCACGCCATCATCACCACCTAGTCGGGCTACATGCTTGAGGCATTCCAGCCAGCTTATCAGGAAGGGACCCAGGTAATGAGAAATGACATTCTTGGTTAGGTACTATGCTGACAAGGCATGAAAGCCAATCCTTTCCTTTCCTCCCTTAGACATTGTATGTTCTTCACTAATGGGTAGGGTTGAAGGAGTGCAGCCGGGCAAAAAAGAGTAGTCATATATTCAGACTGCTTAGAGATGAATTCTGTAAAGAGTATTTCTCAACCTTTAATGTGCACAAAAAATATCTGGGGTTCTGGTTAAGATGAAGATTCTGATCAGTTCTTCTGATTTGCTGCCTGGGATTCTGTATTTTCAACAAGCTCCCAAGCTACAGGAATGCTGCTGCCCACACTTTCACTGGCCAGGGTTTAACTTGTATTTGTAAGCTAGCAAGCCAGAAGAGAAAATAACCACCTAAGCAGCTGGAGCAGAAACTGATCAAGAGAGACATGGCGTACTACGTGAAGCCCAGATCTGACCTCCAGGTTCAGGAGCAAGTCCTCCGCAAGACATACGGATGGTGGTGCCCAATTAATGAGCATGGAACCTGGACACTTAAGTAAAAGGCTCCACTATTATGGACGTTATGCTCCTTAGGTGCCTCTCCATTCCCTAGGTCCCCAAGTACTTATTTCTAGGAGAGTTTGAAGAACAATAACATTTGTAAACACAGATATAAAGCAAGATTTTCATGGGTCAGCCACATCTTCAGCTACAATTTTGCTTGCGAATCTAAAGAAGATTCCTGGTGGTAAAAGCAATGAAGAAATATTTCTAGTAAGAAAATTGAGTCCACTTCGTTTTTGAAAGTGCAAATTTATAAGGTATATATTATGTAATGAGTAATTATGCCTTTTTTGCGTGAAGGAACCAAAGAGCTGTATTTGGATTGGCAGTTGAATTCTAAAATAAAATAATACTTCTACACCTGTTCAACTTTTCCTTCTTAAAGTCTGTTCAAAGTAACAGAAAACCCTTTAAAAAATACGGCATAAAGAGAGACAGAGAAAAAGGAACTAGAGAATATACAATATAAAGAGAAGCAGATAAGGAAAATTAAAGGAGGATTTTTACAGGGGAAAAACAATTTCATTTTATTGTAAAGACCTAAATGAATAAAAGAAGACTTTGAATGTGAAGATGATTAAAAAGACAAAATCATTAGCTAAAGATATTTACAAGTTTAGACTCTTTCATTTTGATTGTAATTTTAATTAGCTGGACACTGGGGGGGGAAGAAAATGAAAGCCTACATCATCTACTTACTCTTTAAATTGCATTCCACCTTAATTTTCTGCTCTTCAGTTCTTAATTTTCTCTGTTTTTGTTCTAAGTAATCCGGTTATCAGGCTAAAGTGATTTTCCCTCAGTCAGGTTTAGCCTTCTGTAGTTGCGGCTGTAAACCAAAAGTTCACCCCACCGCTTTAGTTTTTATTCTTTCAACAGCAAAAAACTCTCTACAGGTAACTTTTTTTTTTTTTCCAATCCTTTGTCTATACAGCAGGGTGCTTTGAATACCCATGACAGTTAGATGACTAATAACAAAGACTTCTATTTTTAAAATAATTATGCTCTATTTACACAGCTTTCCACAAAATTTACTCATAAAATTTAGAAGGCAGCAAAGCTTTAAAAAATCTGTAGTTTTATTATTCACTAAAACCATTTTTTCTTCTGTGTGCAAGCAAGTTTGCTTGTTTCTGTTTCTCTGATAAAGTAGAAGCCAAAAAAATCAGTATTAGTTAATCAAGTCTAGGATTTATGTCTGTGTGAATAACATTTTTTAAAATAACATTGATATAAAACAAAACACATCTGTTTAGAATAACCTACTTTAGGAAGGGTTTATCTTCAAGATATTATCTGGCTTTTCAGTAGGCTATTTATTTTGCATTTGTTAAAGAAAACAAAATTAGCATAGCTAACCATGTATTATGCGTCTCTCAGTTTGCCCTGTCTTCCAAAAGAAATTCTCTCAAATAATGTGAAGTAACAATGTTGAAGTGCCCTGAGGTCTGTAGATGAAAGGCACTATTTAAGTGGTGACAATTATTATTATTATTCTGCCATGGATAAAGAGTAACAATTGGCTTTAAAAACCCATTGTGGACAATTTTCATTTTGTTCCCCCATACCTCAGATATAATCAGAGCACAGAGTTCTCAGCACATGATACACACTCAAACCAGGACAGCACATATACAGTGATGGGGAATATAAATGTAATTATCCTAGTAATTAAACACCTAAAAAATAGCACTGGCTACCAGTCAATAGACATCCAGGGTGGCATAATTTAAGGAAGAGCAAAAAACAACAAAAACAAACAAACAAAAAAAACCCACAAAAAAGCAAAAAACCCCAGAACAAAAAAACAACACACACACACACACACACACACACACACACACAGCCATATATCACCAGTTGTCTCAAAATTCCAAAATTTAATTTGTTTTTTTAAAGGCTTTCTTTACTTTAAAATACAAATACTACTTGTGATGAATTAATCTTTGAAACTTATTCATTATTGCATTATTTTAATGAGTTTCACGTACTTTCCAGATGCAGTGTGTTGAAAAGGGATGGGATATGGGGGAGCTAAGAAGTTGAAAGAAGAAATTATAGGAACTGTTGAGGATGAAAAATGCAGAAAATGAAATAAAAGAGTAAGAGAGCTCAAGTTCTTAATTTTGCCAAAGAATGTGATGATAATTAACATTATAATCATTAGAAAGTGTTATCGAGGATTGTTACAGAATCCTCTTACCTGGAAGTCTTTTAAAATAGGATACTTGGGTCTTTCTGGCATGCTATTACTGAATAGGAGGTGGTGACATTGATTAATTGTCCTGTTTATGATAAACCTCTTTGAAATGCACTATACCCGAAAGATCTTTTTCTTTAACGCATTATTAGAATGATGTACCAATTTGTTTATAATTTGGATATGCTGCAACAGCACTGAGATTTTATTCCAGTGTTTCTTGTCTTTCCCATTTTGCTGAAGACTTACTACAAATTGTCTTCCAGACTCTTGAATAGAAATCAATTGGAGTGTTAAATTCTTACTGTGTCAGAAAGTTCTAAATGTTTTCATTGAAGTATTTAATTCATACAACACTATATATGAAATACTACTGCTACGACTATTACTTTATTTCAGAATAAAAGAAGGTCCCAAAGTCACATATCCAGTAAGGCAGAACCAGCACTGAAATCAGCTGGAGGCAAGAATCCCAGCTCTAAGCTATTACTCTGAGGAATGCAGACAATGATAAAGGTACTGTGCTAGGAGCCACGGAGGATGCTAAGAACAGGCTCTTGCTTTCAAGGAGGCTTATAATAATTAACAATACATGTTTAACTTGTTCCCTCTGTTTCTCTGAAATTTAATAAAAGATGAGAGAGGGTAGGGAGAGAGAGAGAGAGAGAGAGGACAGGAAGGGAGGGAGGAAAGAGGGGGAAAGAGGGACAAGGGAGGGTAGGAGGGAAACAGCCTTAGTTCTTAACCAGCAAATTTGTGACCCATTTTATACATGTTTGATTCCATTCCCAACAAACAACAATGAATGAAAAGCTCTCAAACCGGCAGCCAGCACTTAACCCACACATTTATTCTCACCATTCTTTGAATATTGAAACATTTGAGAATTATTCTTGGTTAGAAAAATAAATCTTTCACTCGAAAATAACTTGAATTTTTTCTGCTGTCCAAATCACCTACATAGTCTCTCTCTCTATATATATAAAATTTTCCTAGACCTTTAATCTCACACTACTGTTTCCATACTACCACCATAGTGTTTATATATAGTCTAAAACTATCCAATGATGTGACATAAAATAGCTAATTCATTTTTACCGATGATCATAAAATCTTTGAAGAATTTAGGCTTATCGAGCCTTTAAAGGAAAAGAGCAAAAATAATATAAGGTAAAAAGAGAGAAATAACTTTTGACTTGTTAAAGGGTTCAGGTGCAGGATGAAGCATATATCAAAGGCATATGAAATGTCATTACTTTGAAAAGAAATAAAAGAATAACAAGTTTAGAAAATTAACTATCAAATTACATTTTTTTAAGAGGGGCAGTTAAAATGTTGATGAACAAATATAAGATGATGACTCAGGGGCACTAAAAATACAAAATGTGTGGGTTCTTCTAGATAATACACTAAGTACTGGGAGTTTCACTTTATAACCCATTGTGATTAAACAGCATACTGCTGAAAATGCAGATGTGATACTGCCGTAGTAAAACCAGCCTTTTTAAGGATGTTTCTAATTAAATCATGAAAAATCAAAAAGAAAATGTTGAGAGAAGCCATTTTGAAGATTTTATTAATGATGCATTCATGGAGAGGGCTTTATTAGATTTGAACTAGCAAATGCTTAATGCTACTGCACAAAATGATAGATAAGCATTTTTCCCTAAAAAGTTCTTTCTTTCAGAGCAAAACTTTCTTGTAATACAAATACCTTTTGATTCAGTTAAACTCTAGTAATAAGAAACTTTGATGTTTGACTTAATAATGTTTTAATTAATCCATATGTGCATATGACTTAGATGTATTGATTTCTATCATTTCTCACACAGCTTTCTACCTCTTAACAAGATTCCTTTTCATATTCAATAGTTTTTCTCAGGAGTTATAGATGACATTGACTTCACTGGAAATTGATAGCAAAGTATCCAAGTGTAAATTGTTCCACTACAGAAGCTCTTGTGAAATGTTTTCTGGAGAAACCCAGGGAAGACCCAATTTAGGATTAATCTATGAAATGGATTAACAATTTAAGAAGGTGACAGGCGGATGTCTTGTTATTTTAGACACTGTTATCTCCTCATGCACTGGCTAATGGCTCACTGTCCTTTGAAACTCAGCTCAAGAGTCACCATAACTGGGGAACTTCCTAATTCCTCTCCTCCTTTTTTGGCTCCTATGTGATTTCCTATCAAGCTGTGCACAGCCCACTCTTTATAAAACTATAATCCCTTATCGACAGTTCTGAAATCTAAAAATCTGTGCAAAACAAAAGCCTTTTACGCTCAGTGCAAAATTTATTGGAAGGCGGGACTTGACCCATGAGATTCTCTGCAGAAATAGGAATGTGCTTGTTGATTATGGGAGCACTTCCCCAGAGCACACTAGGGGGTTGGCAGGATATATATGGCATACGCACAATTCTACTTTTCTAAAATATGAGGAATTTTGAAACACATCTGGCCCCAGGGGGTTTAGGTTAGCAATTGTAGACCTGTGTTACTATATCAGATTGTAGTTATTGGTTAATTGTCTGGGAAGTCCTGTGACCAAGTACTGTGTTTTATTTACCTTGGGGGAGTGATCTTGATTTGCCCAGAACATAGGGATTTTCTGGGATGCAGCACTTCCATGCTAAAACTGGATAGGTCCCAGGCAAACAGGGACCTTTGATTTTCAGCCTCTAGCACAGTGTAAGGTACATACTAGATATTCAAAATATGCTTGCTGAATGAATGAATAAACTGTCTTCAAATATTCTCTGGTCAGTAGGAAAAAGCCTTGAAGACATTCCATCTGAGTGAAAAATTCACCCATGTCGATTTAGGCTGCTCCCTACCAAAATGGGGCCATTAAAATGTTAACTTTTAGGGGCGCCTGGGTGGCTCAGTCGGTTAAGCGTCCGACTTCAACTCAGGTCACGATCTCGCGGTCTGTGAGTTCGAGCCCCGCGTTGGGCTCTGGGCTGATGGCTCAGAGCCTGGAGCCTGCTTCCGATTCTGTGTCTCCCTCTCTCTCTGCCCCTCCCCCGTTCATGCTCTGTCTCTCTCTGTCTCAAAAATAAATAAACGTTAAAAAAATAAAGTGTTAATTTTTAAATGTTTTAACATACACCTTTTAATTGATTCTTATCATTTTCCCAGCTATCCATTTGGTTAAAACCCCAAACACATGACCTAGCATGAGTCAAAAGTCCTTGTTGGCATGTGCTTGAAATTACACATATTTACTTTGATATTTATAATAACTTGAACACCTATGAGGGACATAGGTGAATATTGAAATAATTTGCCAGTAAGCCTTTTTTTTTTCTTTTCTTTTTTCTTTTTTTTCTTTTTTGGTCTGGAGCAAATAATAAAGTGACAACCTAGTTCATGAACATTAGAAAGGTGTTTCTATATCATAAAATTTTATTCTCTATTTGATGTTAGTTTATCTTTTCTTACTATAATCTGAAAATGATATGTTTAAAAAATTTTTTTTAACGTTTATTTATTTATGAGACAGAGAGAGACAGAGCATGAACGGGGGAGGGTCAGAGAGAGAGGGAGACACAGAATCTGAAACAGGCTCCAGGCTCTGAGCTGTCAGCACAGAGCCCGACGTGGGGCTCGAACTCACGGACCGCGAGATCATGACCTGAGCCAAAGTCGGACGCTTAACCAACTGAGCCACCCAGGCGCCCCATGATATGTTTTAATCTCAGGATGGGGTATTCATAAAAAGTACTTCCATACTTATTGATGGTGGACTTTAAAAACCTTGGAGAATTATTTTTCCCTATAATAATAGTAACACAAACTCACTGTGGTAAAGGCCTGCTCTTACTATAGCTGCTCTTGATTTGATACAACTCCCTTGACTAATCAATGTCTCCCTAATCTGTTAGCTCCACTCTGGCCTAATTTATGTACCTGGCTAGACTACACGGATCATCCCCTGAACTATTTGCTCTCCAAGCTCTTCCACCACTACTCTTGTAACACATCTCCCCAGTAGCATCACCCCCTGGCCAATGTGACAGACCACTCTCCACTACACTTGAGCTGCTGAAAACAGCCAGAGAGAATCCTCAGGACCGTGCAGATGGGCACTGTTACACATTTACAGTTTCCCATTGTGGGGCCTCAGCGCCATCCCACAACCCTTGAATTGCACCCTGTCAGTTCCCTTTCCGGTTTGGACTCAGTGAGTCTTCAACCTGATCATATTTTACCATATTTTTCAACTCCCTTACCCAAACGAGCTTGCCTCCTACTTCATAGAAAAAGTAAGGCTATGAGGTTTGAAACCTCCGCTTATTCTCCCTTGACTACCCCCACCCCCAGTTTATCTACACCCACATTCATGTCACTTGCCTTTCTCAAGTCTCTTTTTGTTGAAGATCCCTACTTTCTCGGCTTTATGTCTCAATTCTTTCTGTCTACCCCAAGATCATACTGTCCTTTCTTATTTTCATATTTTATTTTCTCTTGTTTTTCTTTTATCCCATAAATGTATTCAAGTGTCTCCCAAGTCTTAAAGAACAAAGCAGCTACAGTAGCCACTCCCCCCTCCTCCCCCCATACACACCCTCTACTCTCCCCTGCCTTCCTCTATCACTCTCCTTTACCGGTTAATAAGCTGCCCTTAAAGAGGAGGTGACTCTTGGGACACCTGGGTGGCTCAGTCAGTTAAGCATCTGACTTCAGCTCCGGTAGTGATCTCACAGTTGGTGAGTTAGAGCCTACACCAGGCTGCCGCTATCAGCACAGAGCCCCCTTTTGGATCCTCTGTCCCCATCTCTCTCTGCCCTTTCCCTGCTCATTCTCTCTCTCAAAAACGAATAAATATTTAAAAAAGGAGGAGGTGACTCTCGCTTCCTTTAACTCTCCAACACTCAAACGTCCTGCAGTTAGGTTCTATAGAGACTACTGCTGGGGGAAAAACTACTGACAACTTTCAGGCAACCAAGTCTTTTTTTGGTCCTCAACTTAATATCTTATTGAACCCCCCTACTCCATTTACCACTACTGATATATTTTTGAAACTCTCTGTTCCATTGGTTGATATCTTACTGTTACTTCATTTTCATCTTTCACCTCTGTCCATTCCGTCTTCATCTTGTGGATTCTTTCTCCTGCCTGCTACTTTTGTACTGGTGCCTCAGTAAGTTCCACTTTTCACTCACTGTTATTTTTTTTCTTTTACACACTCTCTTGTGTGAAGTGTATAGTAATTTCCTTTTCCCGGCTTTAACTCCTACTTATGATGCTAATGACTTCAAAAAGTGTGTCTTCAGCCCTAACCTATTCCCTCCCCTTTATATTGAAATATCCAATTGCCTACTAGACATATCCCTGTTAGATGTTTTATAATAACCATATATGTACTATCTTCTAAACTGAACTCATCATCTCCCACCCCTCTCCCTTCTCATATTTTCCTGTTATATCTATAGTGTGATATCGTGATTTATAAGAAATGTATATTTGGTCTTCAACATCTTCCTGGCACAGATCTTCTAAAACCCTTGAAGTTTCCTAAGTGAAAGAGTGATAAAGATGCAAGGAGCAAAGAGAGTCTTAAGTTATTCATAAAAAGTTTCTTTCAACCACACCTGGGTTTAGGATCAGGACATGACTTTTGGCAAGTCCCTAAGGATGGGGACTGGTTACCAAGGGAACCAACCTCTGGGATTAGAAGGTTGGAACTTCAGCTTCACTTGTCAACCTCCAGGGAGGAGAGAGAGGCTGAATGGTTGAGTAAATCACAAGGGTGAACAATTTCATCAGTGAAGCCTATGTGATAAAACTGTTAACAAAACAAAACAAAACCAAACCTCTAACCGAAGAAGTTCAGAAGCTTCCTGGCAGGTGAGATGCCACGAGGGTGGCATACCTGCAGCGGGGCATGGAAGCTCCGTGCCCCTTCCTGTATATCTTGCCTATGCATCTCTTCCATCTACCTGTTCCTGAGTTGTACCCTTTTATAATAAACTAGCAATCTAGTAAGTAGACTGCTTTCCTGAGTGCTGTGAGCCGTTCTTGCAAAGGATCGAATCTGAAGAGGAAATCATGGCGACCCCCACTTCATAACCGGTAGCTCAAAAGTACAGGTGACAACCTGAACTTATAATTGGGGTGTAAAGGCTGTGGTTCTAGAGAAGGCAGTCTTGTAGAACTGAGCCCTTAACCTGTGGGATATGACATTATCTTCAGGTAAATAGTGTCAAAATTGGGCTAAATTGTAGTACACCCAGTTCGTGTCCACCGGAGAGTCAAATTGCTAGGTGTGGGAAAATCCCCACAAATTTGATGACCAGAGATATATGAGTATAGAGAAAGGAAATAGTTTTCCCTTTCATGTGGCAATAGTGATGTCTCAAAACACAATCTGAAATTGTCACTTCTCTGCTTAAACCTTTTCATGGCTCTTCGTTACCTAATGTTAAAACTTTCTGGCTTGGTATATCATAAAACCCTCCTTGACCTGGCACTCCTCTATCCATCTCCCTGGCCTCATCTCCAACTCTCCCCGCTTAATAGTTTAAGCATTAGAAACTCGAAGCCACCTATAGTTTTTCATGCGCTTTAGACAATGTTACTTTGAATATACCTGCTCATGCTTTTCTGTGGGGGGAAGAGCTAGTCTCACTTTCCTTAGTCTGTTTAGTATTTATTCATCTTTCAAGCCCCATCCCAGGCATTATTTCTTCTAGGAACAAGTTTTATTAACCAGCTTTTATCTCCCAGTAATTGTGAAAAGAAAAGCCAAAACAATTCACTTCCAAGAGTAGGTTCTGCAACCTATTGGAAGAGACTTTAAACATCCGCAGTGATCCTTTGTGGATCTTTCAGAACTGCATGTGGAATAGTGAGAGTTCACTCAAGAACAGCTATTGTGATGACATATTTGGGCACCTCTTTCTACATTTTGCTTTAATTTCCTTTTATCTTCCACCTAGATGGAAACAAAACAAAATTACTAGGCCAAAATTTTGTTTTCATGTTTCTTTTCATATACATATTGCCAAATTATTTTCAAAGAGTTGTAAAAACATACAATGCCACAAGCAGAGTTTTACTGTGTCCTCCCCAGCATTATTTTTATCAACATTTTCTTGTGCTTTTGTTAATAGTGAACAAAGCAAAGCCTTTTGTGTTAATTTGCTTGTTTTACATATTTGTGATGCTGGTCATTTTCCCATATACTCGTCTGCTTGTAGCAGTTCTTTGTTTAGCTATACTATTCTAATTTCCATGAGTTTTTCCTGTTCTCTGATTGACCCTCCTCTTTTAACAGCATCCTGTTCATATTTTATAAATACGGTATTTTCTGAAATATTCATGAAGTATTATTAGATTTTTTTCTTAATTTATTTCCTTTAGCCTGAATTCTATCTTTGATGGTTATTTCCGTTTATACTTTGTGATCATTCTCTTTCATATTATAGCCTCTGCTCAATGCCAGGTCATCTTTTTTTAAATGTTCGTGTTTAAGAATGTGACAGTAAAACTAAATCACTGTGTGCTTTGTGTACATGAGCAGAGTTTATCCACCGGCATGCTTTGCTTTAGGGTGAGTAGGGTGGAAGACAGCCACCATGCTGGGAAGCCCTAAAGCAGGAAAAGAAGGCTTTGCTATGAGGCAGCGTTATCACACTCCTGAATCCTCCCCAGAGAAGTGGCTCATTTTTTTTCAAAAAGGAAATTCTGATTTTTTTTTAAAGTTGATTTATTTATTTTGAGGTAGAGAGAGAGGGCATGCAAGAGAGTGCACATGCACAAGGGGCAGAGGGGCAGAGGGGCAGAGGAGCAGAGGGGCAGAGAGAGAATCCCAAGCAGGCTCTGCTTTATCAGCACATAGTTTGATGAGGGGCTTGAACCCACAAACCATGAGATCACTACCTAAGCTGAAATCAAGAGTCAGACGCTTAACTGACTAAGCCACCCAGGCGCTCCCTCAATAAAGAGTTTAAAATTTTTATCTAGTCATCTCTCAGCCTTTCCTATATTTTATTGCATTGTATCTGTATTTGGAAAATTCTACTTGTTTCAAATACTACTGGTGAATTATGTGTTCCCTTGAATTGTCTGTATTTTATTTTCAATAATAAACACTTCATCCCTCTGAATATAGTTTGATATATGGCAAATTTTATTTTTGGTATATGGCAAATTTTTAAACTTTTGTTTTCTTTTAGGTGAAAAACTCTTTCTTCAAACAAAATCTTACACAAAAACTTAATTTGTAAAAATGAGAAAGTGGAATAGTTTAGGTGAATGAATGTTGGGGGGATTGTTATTCACTCAGTCCCATCTCTCTCTTCTGCTTTCTTTCATTTCTGGTCCTATATTTGAGAGTGTCCTTAGTTTTTTGAGAAGTAGATTAAAAAACGCCAATATATGATGTAAAGTGAAAGTCAAAATTGATCCTATTCCTAAGTTACCACTTATCCAAAAAGTAGTCCCTGGTAGCCCTTTTCTTCCCCCATCGAATTGTAAAACCCTTATGATACACTAAATAATTACATATAACACTCTCTAGTTAGAGGTTCTCTTTCTGTTCCATTGACCTATCTATTTTTACACCAGAACTCTTACTGTTTTACCTAGTATAGAATTGTTTTCATGTACAGTAAGGCTGATACTCATTCATTATCCATTTTTCCCCAAATTAAAAAAAAAAAATACTGTTGCCTATGTATCATTCCCGAGTGTTCTGAGAAAAGTTATATTACCTCTGTGTGGTATAATTTTCAAAATATTAGAACTCCAAGCTGCTAATTTTTGTTTGATCGTCTGAGATCTTATTTATTTTAGCCAAGTTCCCTCATCCTAGATTAATAACACTATGTTAAAATATCTTAGCATAATTGTTTTCTGTTTGTCTCTTTTTGCTCTGTAATTGATTTCTTTTCCCTCTTAGGTATTTTGTTATTCTGACTCTGTTATTTGGCACTCAGCGTCAGTTCTTGTAAGATGACTAGCCTGGGGTGGGCCAAAATCCATCAGTGGGGTCTGTCCACAGGATGCTCAGAAAGAATGCAATCAGAAGTCGAAGACCAGCAAGGAGATCATTTGACAAGGACAGAATGACACTGCCAAAAGCCCTAGTAGATGCCACGGCTGTTAGAACAAAAAAGGCCTCGGTGCCAGAGAGTCAAAGAGGAAACCAGGGATGAAGTAGGGCATAGGGTGAACCGAGTGGTGGGTACAAAAGAATAAATAGCCTGGAATGAGAGTTGGGTGTGTGTGATGAGAGAACATATGAGGTCAGGAAGTTTAGCTTCAGGAGTGCGAGGTGGTACCAAGAAAGTATTAGAAAGATACAAGAGAGAAGTAAGCCTGTGCTTACCTTGCCAAGAAGCAGAGCCCTGTCTAAAGAGGAGGTCCCGAGCACACTCTCATTTGAATTCGGGTCGTTTTATTTCCTCATCCACAGGGGAAAAGAAAAGCAGGGGGAAACAATAATATCTCCGCTTTGGAGTGAATCTTGTAAATGCTACTTCATTGGAAACGAACACTGCCACCTTTCTTTCACCTAAGTCCCTTTTACTTTGTGTTTGGCCTATCTGTATTATTTGTTTAAATTTAAACCATATCCTTTTTAATCAGAAAATAGCTGGATTTAAAACAAAAAAAGAATCTAACTTGGGAATCTCTTCTTTTTAGTTGCATAAAACCAACATATAAGGTTGTGCTAGAGACGGTGGGCTGTTCACTAAAGATCTGTGCTCCTCTCCCATAATGTACAGAAAGGCTATTTAGCCCAAGGATTGAATCTCGGGGTGTCATCGTGCGAGCAAAGCGGCTGTGTCCTCTCCACCCTCACTCTTTTCCCATATTCTGGCTGGATGTCAATGCCTGGGGTGACATTTGAAACTGTAGATGTCAGAGCCTTTCAGCTAATTCCCTGAGGGACCCAGTACAGCAACCCCCACATCATCTATTGCTAATATGCACATTGGGTTGTTTTGTGAGCAAAACGCCGACTATTATTGTGTAAAAGCACTGAAATCTTAGAAATTATTTATTATAACAGCTAGTGTTACCCAAACTTACATGATTGTTTAGCTTTTTCTATGTTTAGCTTCTTTGCTGTTTATTTTTCAATTGTTTATTGGCACAGCTCCTTTGTGATATGTGCTACATTGTGCTGAATATTTCAATGATTTGTGAAACGAATATCTTGTTTTAAAATATACTATTTGCCTTAAAGCTAAACCTATAGTTATCTTATTAGCAGAATTGAAATAGTGAGTTATGACTCTTTTTTTTTTAGGGAGACAAGGAACTTCATGCTCCATATTCCACTCACCACTCAAACTCTTTTCCCTTTTACTGGTTTTGCTAATTTAATCTGGAGTCACAAGTTCCATCGTTAAAGACTATGTTATTTTTCTCATTTTTTATTCCATTTTTTTTTAACCATTGTGACACTATAAACCACTTCCTGATTACTTTTCTTTTCTCCACTTATTGTCATTTTCTCAGCTGACTTTTGTCCTCATATCTCATCCCTACCTGACACAACTCACCATTGATTCATTTTCCAGTTAGAAGCGCATTCTTTAGTAACCTTTCAGAAATTATATCTGGCTGATATATTTTCTGTGGCTCTTGGTATTTAAGAACGTCTTCTTGTCGCCATTGCACATGAACAACAACTTAATTGATTATAAAATTATTAGAAAATTGCCTTTTCCTCTTCTTCTCTAGACGTTCTAAGAAACTTTCTCGATTATCTTCTGATATTTATTTATTTTTATTTTCATTTTATTTTTATTTCTTATTTTTTAAACCTTACATCCAAATTAGTTAGCATATAGTGAAACAATGATTTCAGGAGTATTTTTGCAGAGGCCCATCTAATTTAATTATTTCCAAAAGCAAAAGCACATGTGTATGTGTGTGTGCGTGTTTGTACTGATTGCTTACAAGTTCCTACATAAAGCAAAAATCAAACCTTAGCAGGCTATGTCTAGCTGTTAATCTCTATTCCTAATTTTTGCCTGCTACATGTTTAGCTTTGTTAATGTCCTGGTTCTCTTATTACATCTTGAAAAGTTTTTTATATCTTTGCTTATTATTTCTGATCTGTTTGGGCTGTTCTTTATAACTATTTAGATTTTAATTCATAGTTTCTCTTTTCATATAGTCATTTAGATGTCTAGGGACACTTCTCAAATACAGCCTCCATAGCATTGATTGGATTCTTTGTAGCCTTAAACCTTATTTTTTTCTGTTTGTAAGAAAGTTAATTTTATTTTGTTGAGTGTGTTTTTCATTTTATTCAACTTTCTAGTCATCTTGTCCTTCTACTCATTGTGTCCTGCTACTCATCTTGTCATCTTGCGGCTTAGTGTGCTTTGGGGAGCCTGGCAAGGGTAGAAGTTTAGGTTCCCCACTGGGCCTTTGCTGGAGGTGATGAGGGGTGAGGAGCTGTAGTTCTGTTTTCTTTTGTTTGTTTTGTTTTCCTGTGGTGCTTGCTGGAAAAAAGCAGTCATTTCTAAGCATTTCTGTCCTGCTAGGCTATCTCTTTCTGGGTGTGTGTGTGTGTGTGTGTGTTTTGGTTTTTGTTTGTTTACTTTTTTGGCAAGACAGAACAGGTTTCTACCTCTATGGTCTGTACCTACTGGTGTTTTCTGACATTCTCCATCACCTTGTCTGGAATATATGAGGCATAAAGAAAACCAATGTGTCTGTCCTTCCTTTGGTCCCCAGGTCTCTAGCCAGTCTGTCTTCTTCTCTCCATCTTTTTGTCTCCTTATGTTTGTTTTATATACAAGTCTCGTGGTTTTTAGTTGTACTCAGTGGGAAGAATAGGGAAAAAAGCATCTACTCCATCTCCAGGAGGCAGAAATCTTTAGCTGAAGATTTAAAAATAAATTGGGAATAATGGGAAGCAGGGAAGACCTGCACTTTTTCTCATTTGTCAAATCATCATATCTTACATTGTCAAAGGACAGTGCCAGACTACCTTCACTAGTCAGCCGCACAAAGAGAGCCAGGTCACCTCCACAAAATGTGGGCAACCCATACAATCTTAGAACAGTTGATATTTTAATTCTATAGTTAATTTCAGAATAATTTCTACTGCTTTCCCTACATAACAGCATTTGACTCATTTGTCTTTCAAAGGACTAGTAAACCTTGATTTGCTTTAGCAGCTTCGAATGGATTTTTATTGTTTCTTACCACTGCCTTTCAACTCATGTAATTTGAAAACCAAATGCAAAATGTAAAACTCAATCAATCTGGTAGTATTCTTTTAATATCAATTTTTATATAATTAGCCCCCAAACTGTGTTCAATTACCGACAATTAATCTTATGCACTTTGAGGGACAACACTAATTTCACACTTAGCAGCATTTAAAAGGAAGGTGGTTCGAGTACCATTGGGGAAAAGTCCCTCCCCAAGGAGTTATGCTTTATTATCACTGCCTAGAGAATAAAAGTGCTTTCCCATTGTACTCCACCGTAGGGGCCCACATTTTCTGTAACTCTAGACCAGTAGAATTGTGTAACAACACACAAGCAGAATCACACATACTTTAATTACAGTTTTCAGTGAGACTGCCATCCTTTTTAAAAAAGATCCTGAATTTTCCGTGTTCTTTTGACAATTTTCCTGAGTTAGTATTCTTAATGCTATATGGTTAATTACTCCACTGAGACCGACTGTGAGAAGCCAAACAATGGAACCACGATAGGACGAGGAATGAGAACAATGACAGCTGGCAGAAAGGTAGAAATTGTGGCAAATTTCTTAGTACAGAAGCAACGTGCATAAAAATCAAGAACTTCCAAAACCAGAATGTATTTGGTCAGTGCTAAATACATATTACAATGTATACAACTTTTTGATATATTCTGGCTTTTAAAAAAGATTTGTACCAATTTTCAATTGACAAATTATATCTTTTTACTGACTTAGATGTACAAGTACTTTCCCCTACTAGTTGGTGTCTAAAGATGATCTCATCAAATCTGAATCATATGAAAATAATTTTTAAATACAATTTTAATGTCTCCTAATAATTCAAAGGCAACTATTATGAATAAGCCAAAGCATCAAAAAAATTATGAATACATGTTATATTGTATGCATGGTGTTTAGCAAAAGATGCACACACATCTGTTTACTTTGGTCTTTCATGACTTTGACCTTTTAGGTGCTTCTTGTTAGTAATTGGGTGATGAGGAGTTGTAGCCAATTTTAATGTTAGTAATTCATACTCAGATATGCAAATTGATGAACACATGATAAATTTTTTAAATTATAGGGACAATTTATAGTGCAAAATGGCATTGCTCCAGGGGCTGAGCAGTGGCCTGGGAACTCAGAGCTGTGCATTTTAATTTCCATTAACTCTCAGTGTGATCACAGGCACAGTACCTTAATCTCCCTGTACGTTGGATTATTCATCTACAATATGTATGTAACAATTTCCTCCCTGTGGCTGAGGTGAGGACTAACCGCAAAACAGAGTGGCTTGAAATAAAAGGGCACTATATATACATACACAAAAAAATACCAAATGAGACGAAAGATGTTATGGATTTAATAAACATTGCATTGTGTCATTTACACAAAGATAAGAAAAATGGCCTGTTGTCATGAGAAGTATGGAAATCACCATATCCCAAACTAAAAATTTTATTACAGTACATGTAATGTAAGAAATAAGCATTTTGTAATAGCTGTCAGAACTTAATATGGGCATGGATTATTAAATGAGCTTTACCCTTATGCTGTGTTTTCTTCAATGCTACATACATCTTCCAAATGTGTAATAATGCATATTAAAATGAAAGGAAGCCTTTTTTCCCCCTCTTCCTAACAATGAGTATGTTTCCATTAAGCAGTTAAACTTTACACCAGGAAAACAAAAACCATACAAAGGAATTCAACTTAAAAGTGGGACGTTACAAAATCACACTCCAGTTCATGGCAATTCACAGCAAAGAGTAAATCTGTGTTTTTTAAACTCATCCAGTTGTCCTACCTCTTAAATGATATAGTGTATCCTGGGAGCCCCAGAATACATAAGCGCAACTGGTGAGTTGATGATGGAATTTGAGCCTCTTTACTTTTCCATATATTGAAATATCCATCTTTTTAGCTTAATAAATAGCTCTGCAACACTGGATTTCAACAGGGAGGCCATTCTCCAGTTGTGGAGGAATACAATTTTGAGTCCTAGTGTCTTCCTGAGGCTCTCTTGCATGGTGAAGCTGATATTTAGAAAGCTCTAGCAAACTAACACCTGCTAAACATAAATCACATACAGAAATCTACAACTGGACAAGCTCAGGAAGATATAATAGATCAAATCCATGAAGAACCTCACAATGAATTAAGAAAACCTTAAACTTAATCCTATAACCTGACAGGCAGTCAGCAGGCTGACTTATGGAGAACTGTAATGTGGGAATTAGACTGAATGCCAGATGGCTTGTAGAAGTCAAATTAAAAAAAAAAAAAAAAAAGAATAAACCGCAGTCAATGATAAGCACAGGTAGGAAGCCTGACAAGGAAAACACAGTAACTACATTCTGAAATAACACAAAACTAATGTTTTATACTATATTCTCTTTCTTTTGTTTCTCCCAGCCAGCTTGACAGAAAGTAGTAATGTTTGACTAGTTACACACCTAATACCAGATGCCAGTTTGAACAGGTGCAAAAACAAAGAATAGAACATTTCCATTTGGAACATCATCAGCTTTCCTCTTCATATGCAGTCCCTAATATGTTTTGCAGGAACTCACCTACTAGGTTTCTTATTGTTATTCCCCTGCTTGGGAGAAGTTCTATTTGCTGAATACATAACATGTTTCCTTAATCAACGGAAAGAATTAAAGAGGAGTGACCAGCTAATTTACCTGGAACCTGGTCTGGTTCCAACAGTTCACACTGTGAGAGGACACAGTGCTGGAATTTTGAGATCACCCTGAGTGAAAATGTGCCTGTTAACCTGTTACCATTCACCACATAATTTTATAGGGCCACAACATACTCCTACCAGTGAAAGACAGTAGAAATTGGCACTGACAATTATCACTGTTAAAGGCATGGTCAGACAGCCCTAGTGTCTCAAACAAACAGGCAACTTGTTCCATACAGTCAGTTGGTAAATTGGATGCAGGCAGACAGAGGAACACAATATCCCTTCTCCATAGGTGGTCTCTGTTTCATTAGGTTTCCAATTGATGTTGCTGCACGGTAATCCAAAAATGTGTGATGGGAACATCACTCTCGTTTTTCATTAACACTCCTTCGCAAATGTATCGGAGGCAGGTACAGAACAGATTTTGCCAGGCTTACTTTTATCCTTTTGGACACTATTGCGTATCCAACATCACCATGGGGTGCTTAGTTTCTACTTTTTAGAGTCACTGATATGATCAATGTCCTTAAAGATGTTGTGGAAGTAGTGGAAGAGCCGCTGATCATAAAATGGCAAGTGAGTTACGAAAATCAGCTTATATATAAAAACGAATAGTAATAAGGCTACTGAAGTTAGGTGGGACAAGCAAAAGCAGAGGTGGTGCTTATTGTCTCGGGAAATCTACCAGAAATGTGTAAACCATGGAATTTTTCGAGAGATCTTAGAGATCAACCTGACTGATTTCTTCATTTTCATTTCATAAATGAGGGAATTGAGGCTTACGCTGGTTCTGGCTTTCCCAAAGCAATGCAGTTATTGGCAACAGCTGAGACCAGAATGTAGGGCCTCTAACTTGTGCTCTATTCAATGTTCCAGGTTCAGTCTATAATATGTGAGTGCAGAAAACTAACAAGAACTATGTAATCCATACCTCCTGCTTCCATAAGCCTCCATCATAACTTCTATTTATTAAGTTATATCAACATGTCATCTAAAGTATTCCCCAATTTGTAGCTTTTGGAAAAAGCATTCAGCATTATGGTATGAGTAGCAGTGCTAATCTCCTGGTGTAAAAAACAAAGTGTTAATACATTTCTGGTAGATTTCCTGAGACAATAGGCATCATCTTTGTTTTTCCTTGTGTCCCCTAACTTCAGCATCCATGGTACTATTGGCTTGAAAGCCTGATCTGAATCCCCATCCAGGGATGGAAAGGATGCCACTCTGCCTTGACTTTATCCAGAAGCCCCATTCCCAAGATGAGGGAGAACACCTCTCGTGTGGCCAACCCCTTTTGTCTGACTCCAGAAAAACGGCTGCTTCTCAGGGTGCCTGGGTGTCTCAGTTGGTTAAGCATCTGACTTCGGCCCAGGTCAAGATCTCATGGTTCATGAGTTTGAGCCCCGCGTTGGGCTGTGTGCTGACAGCTCAGAGCCTGGAGCCTGTTTCAGATTCTGTGCCTCCCTCTCTCTCTGCCCCTCCCCAGCTCACACTCACTGGCTCTCTCTCTGTCAAAAATAAATAAAAACTTTTAAAAAATAAGAAAAAATAGCTGTTTCTTGCATTCAGGGCGACTGTGCTTTCTCTATGTGATAGGACACTGGTTGAAGCGCGTTTGGATTAATGAGAGCCAATGCACAGGGCTTAACACACCTAATGCAATCTCAGAGTCAACTCTGACTACACGGGTCCCATGTTTTTCTCTTCTGCTCCCATTAAACCATATCTTTATTCCCTGTGCTCCTGGGAGTTTCTTGCTTTAGCAAGTGGGGAATCCCCATCCCTCAGTCATAGGTTTTGTCTTGATAGGTTTTGTCATAGGTTTTGACATACAACCAGAATATTCATCTAGCTGATTTAAAGACAGCGTAATCATTCCAGAATATGAATATCAAGGAAAAGATGTTCAAACTATTTAAAATGCCTGAGAACATATGTACAAATACAGAATACTTTACATATACAACAGAGTTTGCTTGAGTTTTCCACCATGTATTATATTCATTTCATTGCCGTAAATGTTAGGAGTGAACTGATACTACCCACTGTGGTTCACCTTTTGTTCTATTGTAAGAGCATCCAGTCCTCATTGTGCAATAAGAGTGCAAAAAGAGTGTGCAATAGGTAACAGTAGCAGATAAAAATAGATGGCATACTTCAGTTGCATTGTTTTATTAGGATTAAAAGTCGTGCAATTAACCATATCCTGTTTCTTATAGTATGAGTAAGTAAGAACATGCTAATCACATAATCCAAACAAATGGTAAGTATACTAAGTGCATCGTAGTGCCTCCAGACATACATTAGTTTCATTTGTAAACTTCAGCTGTCTGAAAGTCTCTTGCAAATTTATCGACAAAAGTAAACAAACAAAAATGATTAGTAAGCTGAGAAACTTAAAAATATATGTAATAATCACTCAGGTTCTTTGGAAAAGTTTGTCCCTGATTCATATCAATACAAATAATATTTTCATGATATTTTGATTAAATGGAATTATTTACTCATGGACATTTGTTATTATGCCACTTTGTTTAAGGTCATATATGTATATTTTAAAATTCACTTTAATGAGATTATATTAACATCACTGTTTCAGGATAATGTTCAAATAATTCTATTTGCTCATACACTTTGTTTGAGTAAAAGGATCTGCTGAGTTTCAACAGAGTATATACACAGTGTGGATGAAACCTTCTGCTCTTAGTAGTAGGTTTCTCTATCAGCACAGTATCTTTCATGAAACATTTACCTCCCCAGATTCAGAGTCAATTGGGAGGTAGTCAAGCCTAACACAGGTATTTTTATAATTTTATTTCCAGATGGATTATGATGTTAGAAACACTGAAAATTCCATTGAGAAAATGAACTAGGAATTTAAATATCCAAATAGTAGAATTTGGGGCATGGCTACATTGTGACAAGGAAACCACATAATTTGCCACAAATGATCTATGTTCCTTTGGGCAATGACAAAATGGCAAAGACATGTACTAAAAAATGGAAAGCTGGAGTATCAGCACCTATAATGTTGCAGATAACAGAAAACCTGATCAAGACAACCCAAATGATAGAGAAGATTGATTGTTCCAGCAAGGAAAATAAAGAGGTGGGCAGACCATAGAGGTGCTTGATCCAGAGACTTTGATATGCTATCAAGGACCCAGGGTCTTTCTGTCTCTCTAGTCAGTTCTCTGTGGGTGACAGTAAGGGCCTCATCCCAAAGCTGCCTCCCCCTGTGCCGAGATGATAGGTGTGCGGCCTCGGTGGAGTTCCATGCTTCCTCTTCATGAGAGACAAAATTGTCAGGCAAGTCAATGAGATTCTCCCAGAGCTGGGAGGCTGAGAGTAGGGCCAACTTTCCCTAAAATATGGATTATGTAGCGGAGGAGTAAATACATACCCCAACCTACCCAAATTCTGGTTTCAGAAAGGACAGGGGATATGTGTAACCAATATTTGTCCATTTTAAAGTTAGAATTTTAAAATCAGACTTGATACGAGCCAATGAAATGTCTTAGTCCAGTACCCATCATTTTATTTAAGGAAATTATCAGGAAATTTAAGACCTTAAATCTTAGCATATGAAAGGGCCTCTATTATAGAAATATGTAAATTGAACCTTATAAAACTTGAGGTTTTGGAGAAGTGTAGAGTCATATTTGTATTAGCAATAATATTAAGGAAAAGTATATGAAAGACTTTATTTTTTCTTTTTCTTTTCTTTTCTTTATTTTTTATTTTTTTGGCTGGTGTCACTATAAATTTTCATATCCAATAACATTCAGTGTTTTTTTCCTTCCTTCTTTTTAGGCCATGAAAAGTATGGAAAGTCTCTCAAGGGCTAACAATCAGAGCTGCCTGATTGACAAGGGAGGTTCTTGTTGTAAGACAACCTGAAGCAAAGATTCTAAATCGCAGATTCAGGGACAATTTGAATTTGCATTTAAGATCCTTCTGCTTGTAGCAGAAGCTTATGTGTTTTGTTCAGTTGATATATAAGCACTGAGCCAAAATACTCTGTTATAATCCCTGATAACATTAGCATTGTGTACTTCATAATATAATTATAGATAGAAATTTGGTCTACTTAATTCAAATTATGACCCTTCCTTAAAAGCAGAACCTGAAAATTAAATTTGTCTACATAATTGATCAACTTAAGTATTATTGAATACCTATTCATATAATATGTATTCATACCTATTCATGTAGGTGCCATAGCAGGGAGCAAGGTGTTATAAAATAAAACATATGGAAAACTAAGTCCCTTTTCACAAGCTAAGTATTTCCCATTTCAAGTAAGAAATTTGATACAATGCCCTGGATAATTGTTCAGTTTATATGGCAAATATCATTGCTTTGGCTGGGTGGTTTTATCAATATAGATGGAAGCAGTGAGGAATTGTCGTGAAAAAAAAGGAAGGAAGGAAGGAAGGAAGGAAGGAAGGAAGGAAGGAAGGAAGGAAGGAAGGAAGGAAGGAAGGAACACTGACTGCAACCCTCCCATCTCAAAATAAGAGAATTGACTTGATTAATCTGAGGAAAATAAATCTTTTGGAGTCCGCATTTCTGAGGAGTTGTGGTTGGCTTTGAATGTAGTGATTATTCTCTTTTATAAAATGAACATGTGTGTTCAAATCAGTGACAAGGAGAAAGTAAATTTTCCTTCAGCCAAACGAAAGTTCAATGATGGGAAAGAAAGTTGAAGGAATTTGTAAGTATCCTTTCCTCTTTGTGCTTAGAGAATGCATGTACATTTCTGCAGTAAAGGAAAAAATTAAAGAAAATGTTCGCCTCAAGAATCTCTTTGAATTTCCTATGTAGACTTAGAAAACAGTATCTCCTAGCATTGTTTACTCTGAATAATACTTTTCAGCCACATGTAAGCTATTTTATTGGGGGAATACATTTATTTACCCAATAAACAAATTTTGGTAATTTAGGTAAAAATTTAAAAAGAAAAAAACAAAAATGACACATGTACCTCTGAACATCTTTGTTGTTGTTCATATGGTCAAATATTAGATGGAATTTTCCCCCAATTTTCCTTGTTTCCTCTCTTAAATGTCTTTACAAAACCAGTACAGTTTGTGAAAAACTCTTTTATTTATCAATTTAACTAGACAACTGAAGTTCTAATCTATGTCTAACACCTCAGCTTTTTAATTTCTATTCATTTCCTTTTTGGTATGCGGGCATTCTTGTTTAATTAGTGGAATGAGTGGTAGAATCTGATGTCTCAAATTATTTGCCAAAGTCACTGGGTTATCTCCTTAAAGCTGATCAGATGGGCTTTCTTTCTACCATCCTATTATAGGAGGTTTTTGTAAACTAGTGTTATAAACGATTATTTTTAGTTAAGAGAAGCCCCAGGAAAGATTAAAAAAATGGATATAAAGACATTCCAGTTCTTGATCTTATCTTTTTCTCATCTCAACCTTTAGAGAGTCTTGCTGGAAGAACACAAGGAAAGGCAGGAAGGCTTCTTACAGATCTTTGAGACCTCCTTCCACTCAAATCCCAGGGGAGCTAGAACGCTATACCTCTGTGGTTCAAAAAGTCTTTGGACCAGAAAAGGGGCCTTTATCTGCCAACATTTCAAACATATTCAATCAAATATTGATCTAGAAAATCAGCTACTTTTTCCTCTAGCAAAGAAATTAAATTAGTACTTCCTACTGAAGGCCTATACATGGTCCTCGGGAAGATAATGATGATACCCTAGGCTATTCCTAGGATCAAAAGTCTATATGGACACCAAACTGATTTAACATTTTCTGTAATGCATGGAGACAAAAGGGTGAAAGATCTGCTTGCCAATAGTAATGTGCTGGAGATTATCTCATGTGGCGAGTCCTTGCATCAAGAAGCCAGGTTATGGTTTTCAAATCCATCTCATCTCTGAAAATAAAAGAAATGGAATGTGGCCTGTTTCACCTCACTGAAAGGTTTTCATCACCAGAAATATCTGATGGCTCTTATTCAAGTTGACAGTGGCACATGTTTCTCTGACTCATAAACAGTCTCTCTCTCTCTCTCTCTCTCCCTCTCTCTCTCTCTTTCTCTCCATTGTGTCCTGTTTCCAAGAAGTACCTGATGTTATGTTATTAAAGAACAGGAGGTTTGTCTGACTATCCTTCCCTAAATATGAGGATATCAAAAAATGACAAAAAGCTTCCCAAATCCTAAAATCACTTAGAATTTCAAGCTTCGTTTATGAAATAATGTGTTCCAGTTGGTGTGAGATAGAAAAGATCACCTTTAGCCAAGACAAACTATGCAACTATGACAACCCAATTTTAATTAGAAAATTTGGGTTGCAGAGAAGCTTGTCTCTGCCAATAGTACCTATGATTTATTTACAAGTTACCTTTATACTTTTAAAAAGGTATTTTCTTGAGAGATGTCTTTGAATTCACCTTTCCTTAATCAAGGAAACAAGAATGGATTACACACCTCACAAATTATACTTGCTCAAATCGATATTTTCATGAGTTGATAAAACTAGGAAAATAAAATATCAGCCTTTCTCCTTTGAACCTTACATGTGGTAGAACTGGCCATCAGTATTGTGAACCTATGAATCACAAGGCAGCATTATGGAGATTAAGCATGTGAACAGCCAGCCACTTAGCAGAAATAATGCTTCTCAGGCTATGGGATCGTTAACTGTTTGACACAAAGGTTAGATTCTTAGGCAAGATGGGGCACGATTTAGAAATCTGGCACCAACTTTGGGTTTTTAATGGCACCCATCTTCGATCCTTTGTTAGGAAGGTTGTTCCAAACGCTGTCACCAGGAGGTCACTCGGTTAACTGTTTTGACTGAACTGACTGAGAACACAACTTAACTATTTCCCTGACTTGACTTGTTTTCAGCATCATGGCAATGCAGTCAAAGAATTATGGAAGGAAATAGTGTTCTTGAGCAACTAATGTATGTCAGCTACATTGCCAAGTGAAAAGAATATACTGATGACCAAAAACATTTGACTCAAATAATTATGTAATAAGCATAACATTACTTATGGGATAAGAGAGGTGAAAGAGAGGTACAGACATTCGTTAAACATCTAGTTTATGCCAAGCATTTTGTTTGTTCCATAAATCAATATAGCATCTTACATGAAGGTTGAAAGGATTAATTGCAAGTTTAAGAACTAAGGAGATCTGATTTAACAGGATTCATACAGAAAAAAATATACGAAAAGAGCTCAACTCATGGCAAGTTTAGTAAGAGACTGTGATATGATGTGACTTTCAAAATAACTCAAGAATTTTAGAATGATTAACAGAAGACCAGGTTATAGAGTATGGAGGGAAAAGACATGTATATAATTGACATAAATCACATATTTTAGGCTCCTTTTCAGGGAAGTACAAGTTAAAATGAATGCTGAAAATTTGGTGATGTCCAAAGAGTTGAATCCATATGGTACAAAGTCCAGAAACGACGTCTATGAGAAACATTTAAATAGAGTGGGATGCTCCACAAAGAGAAGACAAGGGAGATTATAATAGTGTCTTTAAATAATTAATATGCTGTCATGGGAGATGAATTAGATAATGCTGTATAGGCATACGTGACAGACCTTAGACAAACCAAAGTGTGGAAGTTATGAGATTAGGTTTAACATTAATGATGAAGCTTTCAACAATAAAACCTAGCTCAAATGTAGCAAGAGGTATGGATTCTGCAGCATTAGAAATGTTCAAACAGTGGCGTGAATAAAGCATTTTTTCAGGAATGCTGTGGAAACATTTCTTACATTTATTGAGACATTACACCAAATTTTTCAGGTCTCTCAAGTCTGAATTTCTATGATTTCTTATTATAATTGCTAGAAAAGGGTGCCCAAATGTAAAATTTTTATCCTTTTTGCAGAAATGTACTGAAGGTCTATCACCATGGGAGAATACAAATAACATAACACAGTCTCTGATCTCAAGGTGCTGTACTCTAGCAGAGATAACAAGCATTTAAAAACAGAAATGACTCAGATGAAATCAATACTGTGATGCAGTTATACACAAAGTTCTCTGAGAAAATATGATAGTATTTAGTCCTGATGGGGGTAGTAGTAAGACAGAAGTAGAAAAGCTTAACAGAGAAGCCAGGAGATAATTCTTCCTGTTTTGCTTTTTTTGGTGGGATATGGATAAAAAGTAAAATGGGTCAATAACCCAAAGCAAAGAGCATATTATTATTACTTTCCACCAAGGTACTTCAGTTTGCTATGAGAAATACTAGTATAAGATGTGTAAAGTTTGGGTCTGCATCCAGTATTGAGCTCTATATCCTATACAGAAGATACGGAGGTGGGGCATAGGATCTGCAATAAAGTTTCATATATAAGCTACAGGACTTATATACCTATGTTGGGCATAATATGCTCTATAAATATATAAACAAGCTTGCATAGATCCCAGCACTATATAACTTTTGCACCCAATGTATTTTATTTGCTTTCATTAAATATTTAATTTTTTTTTAATGTTTGTTTATTTTTGAAACAGAGAGAGACAGAGCATGAAGGGGGAGGCACAGAGAGAGAGGGAGACACAGAATCAAGCAGGCTCTGGGCTCCGAGCTGTCAGCACAGAGTCCGACGAGGGGCTCGAACTCACGGACCATGAGATCATGACCTGAGCTGAAGTCGGATGCTTCATCGACTGAGCCACCCAGGTGCCCCTGCTTTTATTAAATATTTGTACCTGGAGACGTACCATTTCCTTTCTTTATCATGGCTTTAATTAAAAAAAACACCTTTATTGAAATTTAATTAACATATTATACAATTCACACCTCTAAAGTACAGAATTCAACTGTTTTTAGTATATTCACAATATACTAATTTTAGAACATTTTCATCACCTCAAACTCTATTCATTCCCTTTAGGTATGATCCCCCATTCTCCCATCCCACACAGCTCTAAGCAACCACTAATCTACTTTATATATTTGTCTATTCTGGATGTTTAATGTAAATGGAATCATAGGTTACATTTTATGACTTTTTCCACTTAGCATAAATTTTTCCAGGTTCATCCATACTGTCACATGTATCATTACTTCATTCTTTTTTATGGCCAAATATTATTCTGTTGTATGGATATGTCACATTTTTTATCCATTCATCAGTTGATGGGCACTTGGGCTATTTCTGCTTTGGCTATTATGAATAATGCAACTATAAACATTTGTGCACAAGTTTTTGTTTTTATTTATCTCAGGTCTATAGCTGGATGTGGAATTCCTGGATCACATGATAATTAAATGTTTGCTTAAGAAACTGCCAGACTATTTTTCAAAATAGCTGCACCATTTTACATTCCCGCTAGTAACATATGAGGGTGCCAACTTCTCCAACTTCTCCAAAACTTGTAACTATCTGACTTTTTACTACCAGCTATCCTAGTGAGTGTAATGTATCTCATTGTGGTTTTGATTTGCATTTCCCTAATGGAAAACTATGTCAAGCATATTTTCCTGTAATCATTGGCTATTTGATTTTCTTTGCAGAAATGTCCACGTAGATATTTTGCCCATTTTTGAAATTTAGTTGTCTTTATATTATTAGTTGCAAGAGTTCTTTACATATTCTAGATAAAAGTCTCTCATCAGATCCATCATTTGTAAATATTTTCTCCCATTCTGTGGGTTGTCTCTCACCTTGTTTCCCGACACTGGAAACAAAGGTACAAACATTTTTAACCTTGATGAAGTCCAATCTATCTATTTTGTCTTTTGTTGCTTGTACTTTTCTGTCATGTCTAAGAATCTAGTGCCAGATCTGAAGTCGTGAAGGGATATACTATACTTTCTTTTAATAATTTTACAGTTTTAGCTCTTACTTTTAGGCCTTTGATCTATTTTGCATTAATGTTTATCTGTAGTGTGAGGTAAAGGTCCAGTTCATTCTTTTAGATGTGGCTATCTAGTTGTCCCAGTATCATTTTTTGAAAAGGTTATTCTTTCCCCATTAAATGGTCTTGGGACCACAGTCAAAATAAGTTGACCAAATTCACATGGATTTATTTTTGGACTTTCAATTTTATTCCATTGATCTATATGTTTTTTTTTTTCAACGTTTATTTATTTTTGGGACAGAGAGAGACAGAGCATGAACGGGGGAGGGGCAGAGAGAGAGGGAGACACAGAATCGGAAACAGGCTCCAGGCTCTGAGCCATCAGCCCAGAGCCCGACGCGGGGCTCGAACTCACGGACCGCGAGATCGTGACCTGGCTGAAGTCGGACGCTTAACCGACTGCGCCACCCAGGCGCCCCGATCTATATGTTTATTATTGTGCCAGCACCACTCTCTCTGTCTCACTCTCTCTCTCTCTCTCTCCCTCCCTCTTTTAAATAAATAAATAAATAAATAAATTATTATTATTGTTTTTAAATTTAAATTAAGTTAGTTAACATACAGTGTTTTCTTGGATTCAGGAGTAGAAAACCCAGTGTTTCATCTCTTACATATGACACCCAGTGCTCATCCCGAAAAGTGCCCTCTTTAATGCCCAACACTCATTTAACCCATTAGCCCACCCAACCTCCCCTCCAGCAACCCTCAGTTTGTTCTCTGTATTTAAGAGTCTCTTTCAGTTTGTCCCCCTGTCTTTATATTATCTTTGCTTCTCTGTTCATCTGTTTTGCATCCTAAATTCCACATATGAATGAAATCATATGGTATCTGTCTTTCTCTGACTGACTTATTTTGCTTAGCATAATACCCTCTAGTTTCATCCATGTTGATGCAAATGGCAAGATGTCATTCTTTTTCATCACTGAGTAGTATTACATTACACACACACACACACACACACACACACACACACACACACCACATCTTCTTTATCCATTCATTGGTCAATTTACATTTGGGCTTTTTCTGTAATCTGTCTATTGTTGATAGCACTGCTATAAACATTGGGGTTCATGTGCCCCTTCAAATCAGCATTTCTGTATCCTTTGGATAAACTTCTAGTACTCTAATTGCTGGGTCATAGGGTAGTTCTATTTTTAATTTTTTTGAGAAACCTCCATACAGTGCCTCTCTTTCTTGATTACTGTTGCTTTGTAGTGAGTTTTGACATTGCAAATGTATGTCCTCCACCTTTGTTCTTTTTTTAATTCTTTTTTATTAAAAAATAATTTTTTGACAATTTTTTTTTTGTTTTTGAGAGACAAAAAGACAGAGTATGAGTGGGGGAGGGGCAGAGAGAGGAGACACAGAATCCGAAGCAGGCTCCAGGCTCTGAGCTGTCAGCACAGAACCCAATGCGGGGCTCTAACCCACAAACCCTGAGCTCACGACCTGAGCCCAAGTCAGAATCAACTGACTGAGCACCCAAGCGCCCCTTTGTTCTTCTTTTTAAAGACTTCATAGCTACTCTGATTTCCATGCAATTCCCTAAGAATTTTAGAATCAGCTTGTTAATTTCTACAAAGAAACTCACTGAGACTCTGATAGGAATTGTATCAAATCCATAGGTTAATATTGGGAGTGTTACCATTTTAATAATATTAAGTCTTTCAACCCATGAATGTGAGAATGAAGTCTTTAGTTTCTCTCAACAATGCTTTGTAATTTTCAGAGTATACATTTTGCATATATTTTGTTTAATTTATTTACAAGTATTTTATTCTTTTTAATGCCCTCTTAAATGGAATTGTTTTCATAATTTCATTTTCAGATAGCTTATTGCAGGTGTATAGAAATACAATGATTTTTGTATATTGATCTGGTATCCTGCAACCTTGTTTGTGGGAGATGCAGGAGAGAAGCATCAAAGGAAAAGACTTCAAAAGGAAAGGGTTGGAGAAGATGCAAGGCCTTAGGACATGTATACACAGCTGAACACCACTGGGGCTTGTAAGGAATGCCTAGAGCCATTACTATTGTCCAGGGCCTGATCCTCCTTCACACCTGATCCTTCCTAGTGTTATAGAAACCAATTAAGTCAAAATTCAACCCTGAAAACGAAACCATTAGATTGATTGATTAACACACTTGCTTAGCTGACTTTCTGCATGTAGTCTTTAGCAATTATCCTAATAAAAAGAAGCTTCATTCTGGAGTCTGGGCCTCATTCCGACTCAAGTATGAGGACCTTCACTTATGTGCACTTTGCGGACTCATCTTTTGCGACTTCAGCCATACTCCCTACAACACTTATTGAATTCATTTTTAGTTCTAATGATTTTTTAGCAAGTTCCTTAAGTTCCTATGTGCAAAAGCATGTCATCTACAAATAGAAATAGTTTTATTTTCTTCTTTCCAATCTGGATGCCTCTATTGTGATTTTTTAAAAGACAATCTACAATAGAGAGGAAAAAAGAGAGGTATTATGCTGAAGCATCTGTAAGTGGCAAAGCTGGAATTAAGGAGGTAATGATCACAACTACCAGTTGGATGATACTGTGCAACCTACCAAAGATTTTCAAATAATAATAGTAATATCAGTTGGTCTTCAACATAACTAAACAAGAAACATTCCCAATTTACAAACGACAAAACTGATGTTCAGAGATATTCAATGATTTGAAAAAGGTCCAAAGTTAAACAGGAAAAACCAGAATTGAAGTTCAATACTGACTTCTGACAGAGGTTTTATTGATTGTATCACAGGCACACTTCTAAATTCCTTCTCTACATATTGGAAATGGAGAATTTTCTGGAGCAGCCCAATGGCTTGTATACAGGATAGAAAACTTTGCTAAACAGAGTAGAAAATATTGCTAACTACTTTAGTCAGGGTTCTTTGGATGCATGGAACAGAAAGCTATTCTGGTTAATCTAAGCATGAAAGAAAAAAAATAGAACTATTGGAAGTGGTTAGGGTAGCTCATAAAACTAAAGGAAAATCATGACTATCAAGCCTTGGAAAGTCAGGCCTCCAGACAAGCATTTGGATCTGGTTTACAGGAACTAGTGAACAATTTTTCCAGGACTCTGAGATCAAAAGGAGTGAGATCCAGCTATTTTCTGTTCTGGTGACACTCTGCTCAAGATTCTAATTCCAAGAAGAGTCTAATTTGATTGACTTAGCTTGGTCCATAGGAACATTCATTGGTTTCCAAGTCCCATGAAGACTAAGTTCAGTGAAGGGTAGCAAACAATTGGGATGTTATTATCAAGATGAGGTGTCAGACATTGTACCAGACTAGCTCTTCTATTTATTATGTGAATGTGTGCAAACTCCTTTTCCTATTCTATCATAGGTCACAAATCTCTAAGGTAGGGAAAGTAAAATAATCAATAGGCATGTTTTTGAAATTAACCTTTTGAAGGATTCCTTGAGATTTATGTAGGGAATGTATTCCATGAATATGAGCCCTGTAATTATGGCATCTTGTCTTATAGTCTTTCCCAATATATATATATATATAAAGTAAATATATATATATATATAAAGTATATATATATACACATATACACACATATATATGTAAATTAAATAATATAAAATAAATATATATAAAGTATATTACATATACATATAAAACATATGTTTATATATGTTACATGCATATACATGTAAAAATATTATGTTTTTTACCTATATACATAAATAAAAATGACAATTTATTGTGCATCTACACGGAGTACATGAATTTTTCCACTTTTCAGTGGAAAAAGAAACACCCATTATCAATTTACTTTGATTTTTATTTTTCTCTCTTATCTCCACCTCAGGACACAGAACGGAGTTATATTATGGGAAAGACATTATGAGTGCACTCTAGTTCAATAGTTTATCAGCATAAAAATGTGCCCTAGCACAACAAAAGCTTTTCCTATAGATATGACCAATGTTGTAAATTGCCTTTATTGCTTCATGCAGAAATGTGCCATGGACTGCTTAATTACAATTTTTCCCCATTAGTTTTGTTTTTCTTCATTATCGTACCCTCACTGCAAGATTCTATAATGCAACTTACAAAAGGAAAGCCACAAGATGCTGGGGATAAAATGAGAAATATCAAGAGGAGGTAGGGAGACAGGTAAACGAAATTATTATTATGAATGGTGCATTGCAAGATTTCTGCCCTGTACTTTTATATATAAAGGCAAAGAGCAATTTTTAAAAGCTGCATTTTAACTGTGGTGAAAGAGCAGGTTAATTGGTTACAAGTAAGTGTACATTACACAGTGCACTTGGGTTGCCCTGGTGAAATCAATTTGTATTCCAGCATTTCTTAAGAAAGGCCTTTGTTTTTCTGGATGGGCACTTGTATTGGTTTATGAGTGAGGATATTTGCGAATTTGGCTGCAGACGATGTAGACCAGCTACAGACCTTGCTAGTGAGCAAGGTGCAAAGAATGTGGGCTTTAATAAATGGGAATTCCAAAGGATTTTGCAGGTTTAGTTGAATGGTGACATCTGCTCTCCTCCCTGCCGCCACAGCATGGAATATGATTTTTGCACTGCCATGTCACATTGGCTCATGATAAACAAAGCTATTTATTTTATAAGAAACAATAGCAACATGATATGACAACTTGAGCTGGCCCAGTGCAATTCAATTGTGTTATTTTCTGATAACAGGAGTATAGCTTGTGTCATCACTGTATATCACTTTCTCTGTGTAAATTTGGTAGGGGTTTTTTTTCAAGCCTAAAAGACAAATCCAGCTTTTATTGCTTTTATTATCTTTGATAAGCTACATACAAAAGCTTCTGCCCCTTGCATTAAACTTACATCAGAAATCATATAAAGAGACTTGAATTAAGAATTAATATGATTACAGTCTAAAATAATTAGGCTGCTTTCAGATAATAAAATTGTCTACCACTTGGCTTCTTTTCTTTTTTAGAGGAGGAGAGAGGAGACACCTGTCTACACCCAGAGAAACTAGTTTCCAGCTCTATTCTATCCTGCAAAACTCTTATCAGTTGAGATGCTTCTGATTTAGGTCATCTAGAATAGTAATTTACTTTTATTTTTTTTTTTTTTATTTTTATTTTTTTTTAGTAATTTACTTTTATAAAAAGTACAGAAAACTTTTGTTTTGTCATGAAAATCACAAATAAGCACACCAAGACTTTCAAATGAAAAAGATGCATTTAAATTTCACACATCTAACATTATTTTACTGTGAGGTTTCCATGAGAGAAAAGTCGACTTTATCAGAAAAGGACTCCTGTGTTTTAATCTCTTTTGCCACCTGCAGAAAAGTACAACAAACGTGTATACTAGACTTTGAAAGTATTATAGCGTGCTTTCATTTTCAAATTCTGCTATAAATTCTCCATGCCCTTGTATTGAGAAACAGCAGGTACCCATAAAAAACAGAAAATATCTACGTCTTTGATATTAATAGACGTTGTATGTTAAATGCACAAAACAGAAATAAAACACACAAAGCAAATCCATGTTTTTGCTGATTGTTTAACAGTTAACAGTCCTTTAGAATTACCTAACCTAGTCATGAGTGGTAATGAACTTTGTGACTTGAGCATGATATTGCTTTTTATTTTATCTTTTTAGTAATATACATTTACCCGTCCCAACTTTAATTTTAGGTATTCATTTCTTTCTAACATTACTTCTATCTACTCAGGATTACTTCCATTGATTTATGCTAGGTTGAAACTCTTTACTCTAGTCGCCACACCCTGTAGGACTGGGCTATAGTTGGCCTGACAGTGGGTCAGAAAACATAAAACAAGAAGCAAAATCTGAAACAAAACAATAGCTATAAAAATCAGTCACTATGGCAACACGTCTTATTCTGGGAAGGGTGCTTGACTGTATAGATATATATATTTAATATTTTATTTTTATACAATCTCTACATCCAGCATGGGCTCCAACTCACAACCCTGAGATCAAGAATTGCATGCTCCACTGACTGAGCCAGCCAGGCACCCCAGGTGCTTGACTATATTCAAATTGAGGAAGTGATACAGCCAAAGGTGAAGGTGGTTCCCATTGTCCTTCCTTTGATACAGGTAAACTAGAGATGAATATCAGAACCTGGCTGATGTGTTGGTTCACATTTGCCTTCTAGGCTCACAAATGACAGGTTAGCCTGTCTTTTGGTCTGCACTCAAATCAGAAGGATGCCCTTAATAGTTCATTCAGGGTGTAGAAGTTTGGGGTTACAACAATTTGCCAGGTATGACTCTTCCCCTACCATGCCTGGGGAATGTTTGAGTGCAGGGAAGAGGATGGGGATGAGAGAGAGAGAAAGAGAGAGAGAGAGAAAGAGAGAGACCTTCTATTTATTATTATTATTATTATTATTATTATTATTATTATCAAATTTCTTTTGAGAGAGAAAGAGAGGGCACATGAGTGTGAGTAGGAGAGGGGCAGAGAGAGAGGGGGAGAGAGAATCCCAAACAGGCTCCATGCTTTCAGCACAGAGCCTGACATGGGCTTGATCCCACGATCCTGGGATCATGACCTGAGCCAAAATCAAGGGTTGGATGCTCAACTGACTAAGCCACCCAGGCACCTCAAGAGTCCTTCTGCAGGGGAGGAGGACGCCACATCGTAAAGAATGTCTAGCCTTGAGAAGTAGGTTTTTACTTGTTTCTAAGGCTTCAGTGAGACAAAAGGGTACCTATTTGCAAGTGAAGAAGTGACACTGGTGACGAAAAAGACCAGTTCAGATTAAATGAGATGATGTAGATGGTGTTTGTCTTCTGGTAGGAAATTAAATCGTCATTCTTATTATAAGGAGGAGGATCACATGATTTCTAGGGTTCTTCCCAGCTCGTCTCTTATAGTGTTATGACTGAGTTCAGTGTGTGTGTGCACGCGTGCATGCATGTTAAGGAAAATACACGGGGCTTAAAAAGAAGAACATAATGAAAATCAGAAAAAGGTAGGATAGATGTTGTTATTTCTAGGCACTACTGTTTTAGCTTCATCTCTGTTCCTACCCAGCTCTATGACCTTTAACCATTCTAAGCCTATTTCCTCACCTATCAAATAAGAAATGAAAATATTATCTCTTCTGTTCCTGTCACTGGTTACTGAAAGGCTCAAAATAAAAATAAAGAATACTTGAAAGCACTATCATATATAAGCCTCCTGGATTTTCATTCAAGCAAAAGTCCTCTTCTTACTGCACATGACATCTGTTACTGCATCTTCTTTTCCCAGAGGCATGGGCTAAAATTGTGCTCAAGAACATCATTCATTTATGCACTTATTCACTCAACAACTGCTTATTGAGCAACAACTTTTTTGCAAGGCACTGTGATGGGTGATGGGGACCCACAGAAGGAAAGATCAGATTCCTTCCCTTGAGATTCCATTGATATCTGTCAAAATGAGGCAAAATGTGAAAATTGACAAAATGATACCCTGGGAAAGTTACTGGAACGAAGGTCGGTATAAGCTGCCATGGGAGTCATGAAGAAGTGTCAGGTACGAATAAGGCAATCTGGAAAGTCTTCACAGAGGAGGAAACAACTGGACTGACTCTTGAGAGGTGTAGAAGTTTGCCTGTGGTGAGAAGTAGAAGGGAGATTCAACGGAGCAGGGTTACCAGGTGCTAAGACTTGGAGGTGTGAAAAGGCACAGTCTGTTCAAGGAATAGCCCTTATGTACTGTGGCTAAAAAAGCAGAGGGCGTGGGGAGGGTATGTTATTGGGCAACACTAGAAAGTTAGCCAAAATCTTTGTTGAGGAGTACCTTCCATGTATAGGAATTTGAACTTCATCCACTAGGTGATATATTGCAATTGTTGAATGTCAGATAGTTACATGATTGCATCTGCATTTTGGAAAACTAACTTTAAGGATACAACTACCATGAAAAAAAATAATAATAAAAATTTTAAAAAAAGGATACAACTACCATGAATACCAAGGGTGAATGATAATATTTCTGTACAAAGATTTTCAAGGAATATAGGAATGTGTTTTTGTTAAGGTAAAAAAAAAAAAAAGAGAGTGAGAAAGTAATATCATCCTAAAGTAATTGTTCAGATGCTGTCCAAAGGTTGTTTCAGAATGAGAAAGAGGGTGGTTAAGGACAAAAACCCGAATGGATCTAGATGGTAGTAAAGGGTTTGTGGAGAAGAAAGTAAGAAAGAAAAAGAAAGGAGAGAGAAAGAATGTTATCCCGCAGTGTCAAGCTGGCTATAGTTGAATGGATTTACTGGAAGTTTCAATTTTAATTTTAATTTTTTTAAGTTTATTTAGTGTGAGAGAGCAGAGGAGGTGGAGAGAGAGAGAGTGGGAGAGAGAATAGCAAGCAGGCTCTGGGCTGTGAGCTCAGAGCCCAATGTGGGGCTTGAACCCACATTGAGATCGTGACCTGAGCTGAGACCATGAGTTGGACGCTTAATCAACTAAGCCACCCAGGCATCAAGAATATAGGTTTTTAAAATGAGCTTTAATGTCAATAGTGCGCTAATGCAATACTGTTGTTTTTCTCCCTCTCTCTCAAAAGGACACAGTTTCTTAGATAATTGGTCTGCTCTTCGTAAGAGATTATAAAAATTTTTTCCTTACCTTTTGAGTAATCTTTGTATCAGGGGGCCCAATGGCAGGCTGACCCTAGATGGGCTGCTTTGGCATAAATGTTATTTTGAGTTAAAAGTAATCAAAACTCAGCAGATGCAGGAAAAGCTCTCTTCCTGATGCTCAGGTACCTAAATTTACATTGGAAAGAGCTTGTACCAGGAAAATAACTATTAAGACTCCCCCTTAGCTAAGAGACTTCTCTGCATAATAGGGCAACCTTTATTTTTCAGAATATCTCCTTACACCTTCTTGCTAATGGCCTTCCCCTCTTTGTATCCTTAGAACATGTCCTTCTCCTTAGCTCACATAAGCACCATGTTGCCTCATTGTCTTTGAAATTTCATCTCTGTGTGGATTCCCCTTACATACTGCTATTAAATTTGATGTTCTCCTGTGAATCTGTCTTGTGTCAATTTGATTCTAAGTCCAACTGGAAGGACCTTGTAGGGCAGAGGAAGGTTTTCCTCCTCGACCGTGAAAAAAAGGAGGGGGAGGCACTTGTGATGAGTAGCTGGTGACGTATGGAGGTATTGAATTATGTTGTGCTCCTGATACTAATATTACACTGTATGGTAACTAACTGGAATTTAAGTAAAAACTTAATAAAATTTTCAATCGAAAAATAAAACCCCAAAGAATCTGTACCTTAATTTTGTGCTTTATGTTGTCATTATAATGTCCTTGATTATGTAGGGGAGAAAGAATTCCTGTCCCCTCAAAGGTCCTTCTAACTAGACTAAGAATTAAATTGGCATGAGAAATTTAATAATTTACATACGGGGGAATCCACACAGACATGGAAATTCCAAAGGAAGTCAGGAAAATGAGGTATATGTGTCATTCTGAACTAAGGAGAAGGGGGCAGTGGTTTGGGATTTCAGAGGAAAGGAATGCACTTCACAGGGCGATAAGAAGAGATGTTTGGTAATTAGATGTGTGCCCTGCTATACAGATAAAATATATCTCTGTTAATAAACCTTATTCTGGGAAAGACCCCCAATTTAGATTCTTCTGTGTGGTTACAGGAGGGGCAAAGTTTCTCTTGAGCCCACAGGGTCTCAAGGGCCTTCAGCTCAAAATAATCCACATGCCAAATTGGCACATTTTGGGGGGGGGGAGGGGCGGTCTGCTGTTCTCAACCCCTTCAATTATTTGAGAGAATCAAATCTTCTCAGTGTTAAACAAGCTAAGTTGTGTTTTGTTTTTGTTCTTGTTTGTTTTTTTTACAGTTATGTTACCTCCTAAATGTACTTTTAAAGTTTTTTATTGTCAGTTTGGCTGAATACTAAGTACTGTTTCATAGTGGTCTCTGATCCTATTTAATCAAGTATTCAAACTTTTTGTCATTTTTGACAACTTTTGCTATTTATCTTCTCCAAATCAAATCTTAAATAAAATCTTGATCTTGAACCGCCTTTGACATTTCCCACAGAGTCCCTGGAATATCGCAAAGGATTTGTTCCTTCATTTGGAAAAAGAGATATTTCTTAAAAATGGGTTTATTTTATGTTTAATTGCATAAGAAACATTATCAGGTAAGAAGAGTACTTAATCTTCCCTGGATTATATTAGTTTGGGTACACATTGTTAATATATTTCAAAGCTATATAAAATCAACAGAAATTTGTCAGCTGCCCATAATATCTTCTGATATGATGTTATCAATCGTAACTCCAGCTATTGTCTTGGAGTTTTGTATGTCAGAGACAACATTTGTCAATTGCATTGTTTTTATAATAATGCACTCTTGTCAAATCGTTAATAGCAGCCATTTTAAATCGTTTGCTGTTCACAAATAGTTATTGTTTTATTCTAGTGCTTTCCTGAAAGCTCTTACAATCAGCAACAAGCCAGAATACTTTGTCCCCAAAAGAGACTCAGAGATCCATAGAAAAGATTATGATGGGTACCTGGTGGTACAGCCTTCTGATGGCATTGCTTAAATAACTTTAAGATCATACCATGGGACTAAGAATTTCCAGAACACTGGTGGAAAAGCTCATGGATTCATAAAACTGCTAAACCAAGAACAAGGAGAACAAGAATTAATTACATGGGACCAAACGAACTGACAAAGAATGATTCTAATTCTTATGGCCTTTTTTTTTTTTTTAACGTTTATTTATTTTTGAGACAGAGAGAGACAGAGCATGAATGGGGGAGGGGCAGAGAGAGAGGGAGACACAGAATCGGAAGCAGGCTCCAGGCTCTGAGCCATCAGTCCAGAGCCCGACGCGGGGCTCGAACTCGCGGACCGCGAGATGGTGACCTGAGCTGAAGTCGGACGCTTTACGGACTGAGCCACCCAGGCGCCCCCCTTATCTCTTATGGCCTTTTGTTTGGAACATTTCTAGTTCTTTAATGTTCTATTCTCTGGGGAATCCCTTTCTCTTTTCCCTTAAGTTATCTGTAACTCGAACAATTTAGTAAATTATACTTTTGTAAACAAAAATAAAACATTTCTATTTTTCTCCCCACCTGATTCTTCCAGAATTCAGAAACTCTTATTGAACATTCTTATTTTCATGGTGATATAGTTATTTTCATAACTTCAGTAAGAATCTGTTCTCCTTGTAATAGGTCATAGTTGGGAAAATTGGTTATATTACTAAGGTTTTGACTAGAATGTCATATTTGAGAATGATGTGCACAGAATCAGATATGAGCAGACAGTTTTAAGGACCAAGGATTGGCTTTACGGAACCAATGTTTACAAAGCCCTCTTGGAAAAAATGACCTGTTACCTGACTTACAAGTTTCCCTGTACTGTCCATGAGTAGGGAAGGTCACTTCCTCGCAGGCCCAGGAAACTTAAGCTCTTTTGGGGACTCTGAGAAGAGAGGAACTCACCCAAGTCTGTAGGTACTACAGGTGAAATCTGATGGCAAGTTCTTAGTTTGACACACTAGCCTCGAGAGATTTTTAAAAGTGCAATCTGAAATCCAGCAAAGCAAACCTTAAAAGACCCTCAGCTATCATTCTTGGTGTACTTATTAAATGATGAGGCCAAATTTAATGAAATTAGACTTATTTTGTTCACAAGGATTATTTTACTTTGATTACCTTTGATCAAAGCGGGGGTGATTGTAGAGAGAAATTTTGTGTTTCAGTGGAAAACTGTAATCTGTTCTTGTGACTTATCAGATTCTAGTCTTGCTCATTGTCTTGAACTATTTTTCACCTCTTTGTAGACTGAATCCTGCCACCTTGCACATTTTGTCAGTAATTAATGTTCCAATTTTTCTCCCACTCTCCTGACGTGGTGTCACTGAGACCTACAGTTACCTTTTTCCTGAATCCCTGTAAGCTGAAGTTGGATGACTTGATGTAACTTCAAAGGTTTTATCACCACAACACTGTGAACTGCTCAGAAAGTTCACCCCATACTTGCATCTTCCAATCTCTGCTCCAGGAAATGACCATTATTGTGACATTACCACTCCTCCTCTTGCCAAAGATGCTTTGATCCCAATGTCTAGAAATCTTGACTAGCTGCCTTCTGGACATAAAAACTGGGTTTATAGTCAGCTCTGAGCATAAATGTTTGTTTTTCTCTCCCTTTGCAGACCTCCTACCTCACAACTTATAACCTGAATCTCTCCATAGCAATCAACCTAGCTTCTTTTTTTGTCTAATGTACTGTAAAATTTTAAGATAGGGGAAATATGGAGGCCTACTTGGACTCCCAGAGGTGGCATAAAGATTATGTTAAAGTGAAAACATTTGTGCTAAAAAGATGCAGAAAGTAGTCTTATCTGAACTTCTCTTATCTGACTAAAGCAGAGCCTCCAGAAAATAAAGCTGCCAATAACCCCCACTCTGAGGAAGCTTCCTGTGGATTCAGCTGCTAAGGAGACAGACTGCCCATTTCCATCCGTATCAAAGGCCCAACAGAACCTTCCATATCTTCCCATTGAAACTTTACACATCTCCCTCATACCCACCTCCTCTTTGTCAAGTTTGGAATATAAACTTTTTATTTCTGACTGTTGAGTGCAATACTCACCACTAAGCACTCTTGCATGTATGCAATGCACACGTAAAGGAACGCTGTTTTCTCTCCTGTTAATCCACTGTCAGTTAATTTGCAGGCCCCCAATCTCTGAACTCAGGTTGGAAGAGGAAAAGTTTTCCTCCCAACAGTGACATAGTAAATGGTGGAATGTGGGTGAAAGTATGACACAGGGCAGACAGAACAGGTAAAATGTATAGAGCTTTAAGTGACAATGCATATGATCTGCAGGGGGCAGAAGTGAAACATGGTTGTGAAGGTCAACTGGTATCCAGAAATGGCTCCTCATGGGAGCTTTCCATGATTCATTCGTCACAACTCAGGACTGCTCCTCAGTTTTAGAAGCCCCATTTGTCATCATGCTTAGAGGGGATCCAGTTCTCACAGGTGAACTTAACCTTAAATAAACTCACTAGATTGATTTATAAAATCTGAGGGTCATGGTCAATTTTTTATAAGAACCAGATACCTTAGGAATTAGCAATCCAATCCTAAGACTCAAGAGAGATGAAAACTTATGTCCGCAAAAAAAAAAAAAAAAAAAAAGTAAATAAATGTTCTTAACAGATTTAATCCTAAGAGCAAAAAAATTCAAAAAACCCAAATGTTCAGTGGAAACGCCATACAATAGGATACTATTCAACAGTAAAAAGAATGAATAACTGATACAGACAACATGGACAAATCTCAAAAACATTCTAAGCTAAAGAAGTCAGACAAAGGAATTCACACTACATAGTTGCTTTTGCATGAAGTACTGGACTAATCTAGGGTAACAGAAATTTTAAAATGCTGGCTTAGGGACGCCTGGGTGGCTAAGTCAGTTAAGTGTCCAACTCTTGATTTTGGCTCAGGTCATGATCCCAGGGTCATGAGATCAAGCCCTGCATGCACTTAACACTGAGTGTGGAGCTTGCTTAAGATTCTCTCCCTATCTCTCTCTCTCTCTCTCTCTCTCTTTCTCTCTCTCTCTGTGTGTGTGTGTGTGTGTGTGTGTGTGTGTGTGTGCGCGCGTGTGTGTGTGCCTCTCCCCTCTCACTCTTGTTCTCTCTCTCTCTCTCTCAAAATAAATAAATGAACATTTAAAATAAAAAAGTAAAAATGCTTGCTTAGAGGGAGTGTAAGCAATTGCCTGGAAAGGTGCTTGTGAGAACTTTCTGGAATGATGGAAATGTTCTAGATTTTGATTGGAGAGGTGGTCAAGGTATTTATAGCTCATGGAACTACAAATTTAAAATCTAGGGCTTTTGTTAAATATAAATTCTACCTCAAGAAGATGGTTATTGCAAAGAAATATACACGTGGGAGGAGACATCACCATGGAGTAAATGTGAGAAAGTTAATAATGTAGGAAAATAGATTTGCAACTGAATTCCAAGTTTCAAAGAGCGGAACAGGGAACCGACAAGCGAAAAAAGTAGGCAGAGTAGGAAAACAAGCCAAAGAAAGGAAAGCACAGATCAAATAGTGAAGAATCAGGTGACTAGAAGAGTTTGCATATTGCTTATCATCCTAAAATTACAAGCATGAGAGGCAAAATTAACTGGCCCTTAGGGGGCCAGAAGTGGCTGAGGATTCCTGGCAGCGTCCATTTGGGGTGTCCTGATGGATTTGCAGTTAGTATCCTGATGGCCCTGTGCAAAATGCCAGTGGCTGCTTGAAGTTATTAATACATTCCATCTGGGATGTGGGGTCCCAGGAACCCTTGTGGCTCCGCTCCTGGTTGAAGGCATTGGAAGGGCTCAAGCTTCCAGAGGAAGTGTCTGGCATAGCCACGGCAGAATCGGCCTCATTTGTAGTATAAAATATCACTCTTTAGTCAAAGTCATGGAGAGTTTGGTCTAAAGATTCTGGAGGTTTAAGACCATTTGAATAAACATAGTTCACATTCTTAAGCAAAATCTGATCGGAACATGCCACACACTTCATGTCTGCAATGCTCAGTCAGGAATCCCTTGGGTTGTTCTCTGTTTTGAGGTCCCAATTAAGCTGAAACAAGAACAGCTTTTTTGCATAATATTTGGGCACGTTCACTCAACTCAGGGAAGGCAGAGATTAGTGAAAATAGAAATTAACAAAGGAATGAAATTGCCCTATCTTATGAAAAAAAGTGGGAAATTTGTTTTTACAGTACTGGGTAAATGTTTGTGTGGTTCTGATTTTCCTAAATGGATGGTATGATTTTTACTTTCATTTTTATGCTGAAACAGCTCCCATCCTGGATAACCCCTCTATGTATAGCACATGAATCCATATGATTTAATTCTGACATTTCTTGTCATCTCACTCTGAAATCTTAAGTCATTACTTTTTCAAAAGATCTACTCGGCATAGCATTTCTTTTCAAACTCCCTGTAAATCTCACAAAGAACTATATTATTGCCTACTTCAATTTACAAAAGGAATTTCATGTTAGCTAGGTTTTCCCTAATATACTTTCACATATATAACTACATATATAATATATATTGTCATAGATACACATATCATGTCAGAATTTATGATTTGAGTCATTGTGCCCCTAAAATTTGTGATGCTTGAAAAACACTTTTGATAAACAAAATTCATACTGGTGTTGACACATATAGAACATGAATTTCAGCTTAAAAAATCTAATGGTGAAAATTTACAACCCATACAATTCTTAACAGTTTTTATACCTGTACCTCCCTAACTTTCATTAACATTTAATTTCAATTTATTTCACATATGGGCATTTTTTATTTGACTTAAATTATATATTTTGTATGCTTGGCATTATTTGTAGTGTGATCTAGCTTTCACATTACTTATTTTCACCACTTTAAAATATATGTTATATTTTCTGATGTCATTACAAGACTGTATATCACACATTTATCTGAATTTTAACATTACATCTATAGTCCTGAAGGCACATTGCTGAGTTACTTTAACACAGATCTGTAAGAATTTAGTTTTTAATGTACTTTCCACATAAAATATATTCATTTTCATTCTCCTTGAATATGTATACATTAACATTTTTTCATATTTGTAATATATATATTATGGGTAATTATAAATTACACAGATAACTGCACTTTGAAAAATGGTGAGATATGCTTCCGGGGTTTTTGTCATTTATTTGTCATTATCCACATGAGGTAATCATCTTCATCTGGGATATCTGGTTGTTTTTTCCCCTTTATCAGTAGAAGGGAGTTTCCTACTTATGACCAAATTATGTTTGTTATTTACAAATTGCCTATTACAAACTTTGAAATCATTAGGAAACTCAATAAAATGAAGTTTTAAATACTGGTCAGATTCAATTTGAGGCTACTTCCCAGCCGTAGATTATTCTCTGAGAACTGTCCCTTACTGTACAGGTGATGATGTTTCAATATGGCTATCACCCTATGGCCACAGTTGATTGAACAAAGTTAGAGATATCTGGTTAGAGTGAAACCAATCCAGAGGCTCAGCTTGGCCAGACCTATTCTCTCTTGAGGAATTCAGGACTAAGGACTGAGATATGGGCAGAATAGGTCCATTATAACAGAGCATTTGCCTGGAAAGTCATGTTAGATCTGCACTAGTGGGTTGGTGAGGAATGGGATGATGCATGTTTGGGCCCTGTGCATGAGGAGTAGAGCAAAGCTGGTCTGAACAGAAAGAGACATATTCAGTCAATCAGTACTCTTTCTGTTCCCATGAGATTCCCCCATTTTTTCTTTAACAAATTTGTATTTTTTTTCTTTAGTTTAAGTGGATTCTTTTCCTTGTCATTGTGAGATTCCACCTAAGTTACTGGGCTGAATATGGCTCTATTCAACAGAATGTAGCTGAATTACCAATGCTACTCATCAGTATGTGGGGTCCTGGGAATAGAAGTACATGTGAAATAGGAAGAAAAAGGAGGAAGAGAGTTTCAACTTTCTCATGAGTTTCAGGCCAGTTTTAGACAAAATTTCAAAATAGGCAAAATATGAGGATGATACCATGCTGTCCCTTTATGAGCTCCAATTTTAATGCCCTCAGGCCCCTAGCACAACATTCCTATTTTGGAGAGGATAGAAAAATAAATCGAGTTGGTTTTCCAAAGTATCCATCCAAACTGTTATCCCAAACTAGTATCCCAAAACTATTTAGTATTTCTTCTCAACAAGATTGACACCGCATTAAATGGAAGGCATACGACCCTTGGAATGTGAAATTGCAAATATGTCACATGTCTGTAGCATATCTTCTGTCTCTTAGTCAAATTCCTTAACTTTTTGAACCTCAGTTACCTTATCTCTAAATCGGGTATCTAACCAATTTACATGTATCTTTGCGATGTCAGTTAGCAGTAACCAAAAACTGACTAGAATCACTTTAACCAATAAGGTTAGATGAGGTCATTCATATAACAAAATATCCTAAGTGTGTGAAGTTATGGGAATATTTAAATTGGCAGCTAAAGAACATGACTTAAGGACTCTAGAACTTTCCACCTCTCTGTCAGTCATTTTCCAAATGGTGACTTAACAATCTCCTGGTTGTAAAATGGCTTCCTCAGTTCTGGTTTTCTTCTCTCCTAAAGTGTGGTCTCACATGCAAATATAACAATGTATATTGATTATTATATGATTCCATATATGGTGAAAGGAAGGGGACTTATTTCTTCCTGTGCATCCTTTATCTCTTTTTCCCGTTAGATCAAAGAAGGGCTTTTCTGGAAGCCCTTCAACAGACTTTTCCCATATCTCATTGGCCAGATGAATTACATGCTCACCCTAAACCAGTCACTGGTAACCATGTGGTTTAGACTTTTCTTGCTAAAGCCCTGAGTTACAGCAAGATGTGGGGCATACCCCAAATCAGGATTTTACATGCAAACAACTGGTCCTAGTCAACCAACAGTGTCTTTTGTCACATGACATTTATAAGCATCAAACTAGCTAATGCATGTGACAATTCTTTTTAAAATTTAAAGTTCTGGGGCTCCTGGGTGTCTCAGTCAGTTAAGTGACTCTTGATTTTAGCTCAGGTCATGATCTCATTGTTTGTGAGACCGGGCCCAGAATCTTGGGGGGGTGTCTCTTGGGATTCTCTCTCTCCCTCTCTCTCTGCCCCTCCCCTGCTCATGCTTTCTCTCTCTCTCTCTCAAATAAACTTAAATGGAGGTTCTTCAAAAAATTAAAAACAGAACTACCCCACGACCCAGCAATTGCACTACTAGGTATTTATCCAAGGGATACAGGGATGCTGTTTCAAAGGGACACATGTATCCCAATGTTTATAGCAGCAATATCAACAATAGTGAAAGTATGGAGAAAGAGCCCAAATGTCCATCGACTGATGAATGGATAAAGAAGATGTGGTATATAATATACAATGAAATATGACTCCATGATCAAAAAGAATGAATTCTTGCCATTTACAACAATGTGGATGGAACTAGACTATCATGCTAAGTGAAATAAGTCAGTCAGAGAAAGACAAATATCATATGACTTCACTCATATGTGGAATTTAAGATACAAAACAGATGACCATAAAGGAAGGGAAGTAAAAATAATATAAAAACAGGGAGGGAGACAAACTATAAGAGACTCTTAAACAGAGAGAACAAATTGAGGGTTGCTGGAGGGGTGTTGGGTGGGGGAGATGGACTAAATGCATGATGAGCATTAAGGAGGGCATGTAGGATGAACACTGGGTATTATATGTAAGCGATGAATCACTAAATTCTATTCTTGAAATCATTATTACACTATATTTAAAAAAAATTTTTTTTGATATTCATTTATTTTTGAGAGAAAGAGTGAGACAGAACATGGGAGGGGGAACTCCAGAGAAAGGGAGACACAGAATCAGAAGAAAGCTCCAGGCTCTGAACTGTCAGCACAGAGACCCATGCGGGGCTTGAACCACGGACTGTGAGAACATGACCTGAGCCGAAGTCAGATGCTCAACCGACTGAGCCACCCAGGCACCCCAACACTATATGTTAACTAAGTTGGATGTAAATTAAAAAAAAAAAAACATTAAAAAACCTAAATTTCTGAACAATACACACACACACACACACACACACACACACACACACACACACACATTTTGTTGTTTTGTAACTATTCTAACAAATAAAAACTACCATTGTGACATTGTCATTGCTTTTAAGTTACTAAGAGGAAAACAATTATAGTAAACATTTTAGAACTAATTCTCATTAACTTATGAATAACTACTATCTTTCTTATTCTCTCTCTCTTTTGTAAATGTTTATTTTTGAGAGAGAGGAGAGCATGAGCAGGGGAGACGCAGAGTGAGAGGGAGACACAGAATCCCAAGCAGGCTCCGCACCATCAGTGCAGAGCTCAACACAGGGCTGTGACATCAAGAGTCCGACGCTCAACTGCCTGAGCCACCCAGGTATCCTGGCCTTCTTAGTCTCTTGAAAATTATTTGTATTTAAAAAGATGATGCTTAGTCACTCAATTGACTGACTAGTGAATAGATTTTCCTGGATAAATGAGAATGACCTGAAAAACGTTGGGAGCAAGGAAGAAATTATCAGGAGGCCTGGCAAAGAAACACTTTCTGATTGTCTCCATAACCCACCTTGAAAGTCGGCTCTTCTACAGTGCTCCTCCTTACCACAGCTCCTTCTTTTCCTCCAGTTTGGACGTCTGAACTTCCGTACAATTGCAACATTGCCCTGCAACGTTCGTACAAATGGTAAAGGAGTCATTGAAGATCTTTGGAATTCCTAACTATATGTTATTTCAAATTTGGATTTGGATTTGGTGACTGGCTTTATCAAATTTGGCACAGTTTGAACATTGTGGAAATTTTACCTTGCAGAGTTTCAAGATTGTGAAGAAACATTGAGAGCCTCTCAGATATTTTTAGCATTGCCTAGAGGAGCCCCTCTATCTGAAGCCTGGATTATTCAGCCTCGTGAGAAAATGAATAATCCTTACAGTTTTTAAGATTGGACCCAAAAGAAATGCAGACAATACGATGATTGGTATGCTCGAGGCCACAATTGTATTTTGTTGAGCTCTAACCATTCTCCCGTTGCATTTACTTATATGGCCCTAGTACACTGCCTGTGGCTCTAGCATAGTGGATTTCATATAATAAGCTTTTACTAAATATTTGTGAAGTTAAATAGAAAGGAATTGAATTGAAGATGGTCATATCATTATTGGTCTCCTGCCATCACATTGGTAACAGAACGCCATTCTTTTCAATATCACCAGAATGCTGTCTGTTGTCATTTCATCCCCAATTTTATAGCCTCTGAATCTATCACATACCTACAACAAACTTCTGACCTATGTCTTCTTCCTGAAACCTTCCTCTTGTTTGTTGGGAGATTTTTGATTGCTGATTCAACTTCTTTACTGATTATGTGAAACCTTCCTGATTAATTATAGAAGGATTAAGTACTCTTGCTCTTCCTTTCTTGTCTCTAATGCAGTTCAGATCTCTTCCTCCCAACTATGAAATGCTTTTAATTCTACCATTGCATGGTCTCTCTATAACACAGGCTCTTTTTTATGTGTCATGCATTTGTTAGCATATATATATATGGAGCAATATGATAATTCTTATCTTCATGAAAGAAAGATTTTACTATCCAATGAAATCATTTAAAGCACCTGCAAGCAGGTGGAGAAGATATGAGATAGTTCCTAATATTAGGTCCATAACCCACTTCTTATGTTTTCATTCCTTTTTTCTGGGTTGTTAATGAATAACTTAAAAATCTATGTGTTCACTAAGCAGTAACCCCTTCTTCAAGGCCAACAAGGTTGATGAGCTAGGTGTCTTTATTGAATGGATCCACATCCTACCTTTCAAAAGCCCACCTTCTAACCACCTATAGTGTCCAAGTTGGGTACAATCAATCATGTGGGGACATTGACCTTTGTCCTCAGTGACTTATATTGGGATCATTTTGCTTCAGAATTTAAAATTTTAGCTGAAATCATTGTATATTATTTGTGGAAACTGGAACAGTATGGGGAAAAGCGTTTACTCAAAATATAATTTTTTTTTAATTACTGAGTTTGAAAGAATATTTAGAAGTGAATTTATGTTTCTGAGGTGCCTGGGTGGCTCATTTGGTTAAGCATCTGGTTCTTGATCTTGGCTTAGGTCATGCTCATGGTTGGTGAGATTGAGCCTCGCATTGGGCTCTGTGATGGCAGTGTAGAGCCTACTTGGGATTCTCTCTCTCTCTCTCTCTCTCTCTCTCTCTCTCTGCCTCTCCCCTGCTTGAATGCTCTCTCTCTCTTAAAATAAATAAATAAACATTTAAAAAAGTGAGTTTATGTTTCTTAAAAACTCTATACATTTCAGTTATGTTCAAAGAAATATTTTAAATGCATTTTTATTGAGTTTAAATTAGAGATAAACAGAATCAGCCTAAATAACTTGCTGGCTCCACCTCTTACTTAGATCTTCCTTCTGACATATGTTAGACATAAACAATGCCAGCTTTATGTAAAAGAAACAGAAAATAAATCTCAGGAAGCCATTGAACTTCCTAAGCTAGTTTGATTTGAGGTACATTTTTGTTTTGATTTGCTAATGTTAATCCCTTAGCCTATTGACCTATCTAAAAAGTAAATAACAGAGGAGTTGGATTGTTTTTAAGAAAACTTTTTTCTCCTTGTAATTTGCTGCAGGCACTTAGAATGGGAACAGGGCATGCCCGCAAATGAAACATCTTTTTCGGGCGATGAAAATGTTTTAAAACTGAATTGTGATGATAGCTGCACAATTCTGTCAATTTACTAAAAAGCACTGAATTGTACACTTAGCAGTGTGTTTGTGGTATGTAAATTATACTTCATTAAAGCTATTAGACACACACACAGAAATAAAATAATAAACGACCCCCCACACAAAGCAAACAAACAAATAAACCCTGCTTCTGGAGAGATCATATGATTGAAACATCTGTTAACAAGATAGATTTATAGCATACTTGGTTACATATTAGGTATATCCTCCTGCTTTGGTAAGAACAAATTAAAGCTAAACAGAAAGACAAAACCTACTTTAATTCATATTGAATATTAAATAGTCACTGTTTCAGATTCGTTGACAGGCTTCTTATTCTCCTCGAGTCCTCCTTTTACAAGATTCCAGCAAGGACCAAAAAAAAAGCAAAAACTTGATCTTCAAAATGAACTTTCATCAAAGTGAAATGTGGCCTTACATTTTATCAACTTAAATTTCAAATTCTGCATGTATAGGAAAACCTCCTCTTTTATCCAGAAGGAAAAGGTATAAAATCTAGGATTAAAAAAAAACCCTGGGAATGCAAGCTGGTATAGCCATTCTGGAAAACAGTATGGAGGTTCCTCAAAAAACTAAAAATAGAACTACCCTACGATCCAGCAATTGCACTACTAGGCATTTATCCAAGGGATACAGGTGTGCTGTTTTGAAGGGACATGTGCACTTCATGTTTATAGCAGCACTATCAACCGTAGCCAAAGTATGGAAAGAGCCCAAATGTCCATCGATGGATGAATGGAAAAAGAAGATATATATATATATATATATATATATATATATATATATATATATACACACACACACACACACACACACACACACACACACAAGGGAGTATTACTCAGCAATCAGAAAAGAATGAAATCTTGCCATTTGCAACTACGTGGATGGAACTGGAGGGTATGATGCTAAGTGAAATTAATCAGTCAGAGAAAGACAAAAATCATATGACTGCACTCATATGAGGACTTTAAGAGACAAAACAGATGAACATAAGGGAAGGGAAACAAAAATAATATAAAAACAGGGAGGGGGACAAAACATAAGAGACTCTTAAATATGGAGAACAAACTGAGGGTTACTGGACAGGTTGTGGGAGGGAGGATGGGCTAAAGGGTAAGGGGCACTAAGGAATCTACTCCTGAAATCATTGTTGCACTATATGCTAACTAATTTGGATGTAAATTTTTAAAAATAAAAAATAAAATAAAATATAAAAAAATTTACATGCCTTATGTAAAACAGAAATCTCAACCTCTGGAAACTTAACTCAGAAGAATAATACAAAATGTAGGGTGCTGGGAAGAGAGGGGCCTGAATGAAGAGAGATGCACATAGCTGTGTTTATATACAAAAAAAAAACTGGTGATAATATGAATGTCCAATTTTGGGGAAAATATTGGGTAAACTATGGGATATTATATAATCCATTAAAGTGCTAAATGTGATTGCTTAGAAACCTTAGAAAAGTACTTAAAATAGGCTAAAGGCAAAAAGAAAAGCGTTAATCATTTTGCAAGTATAATAATAGCTACTGTTTTTGAGCACTTACTATGTGCCAAATTCTGATCTAAAAGCATCACATGCATTAACTCATTTAACCTAATAACTACTCTTTTCTATGAGGAAAGTGTTATCATTTCCATTATGTAGAAGGGAAATCTGAAGGTAACAAACAACAGGTTGTGCCCCAGGTCACACAGCTACTGAAAGTATGGGACAGGTTTCCAACCCATGTAGTCTGGTTCTAAAGCCCAAACAATGAACAACCACAGTGTTCATGCTGCCTCCATAATTACAAAATCTGCAATTTAATGAATGCAAAAATGAAATATATAGATAAATATTAAGAAATCTTACTGAAGAGGAATTAGTACAACTTGGAAGTAGAATGCAAGTAGGCAATGGAGTAGATTTATTAATTTATTTTGTTCCTAATCTGTGTAAGGGCCTGTACTGTCATGTTAAGAGAGGTCTCTGGTGAAAACAAAAACAAAAACAAAAAACTTATTTCCTAACAATTTAAATTAGGTTCAAAGGCCAGTTTTCCATTTTCTTCTTTATTCTGGAGTTGCAAAACATATAAAAATGTTATTTGGGTAAACTTTAAAAACATAGTAGGCTATAGAGTCAAGATTCAAACCCAGGAGATCTAGATCTGGGGTTATGCATGTGGATCACTACATTGTGGTCATTTGTACACATACAAGTATGTATGGAGACATGTATGTATGGGAGTTTTCAAGATGAGACTCCTGACCAAAATCAATTGAGGCTTGTGAAATTTATCCATTGCTTCTATGAGAAAGAGAATATAGGAAGATGGCTCTGGGGAGGAAATTAATGGTAGTGAAGAAGAATAATGGCACAGAGAGAACATGAAGTTTTCTATTCAAGAATTCTGGTTGTTTAGTGAGCTTGAAACAATCCAGTTAGCTGTTGTGATCAGGACAGGAATAGTAAGATTGTCATACTGGAGGTAACAGTAAGTGAATTCAGCTCCAAGGTGGAAAACCCTTATCAGATTATAACTATTCACATTCTTCCCAAAAGTGAGGAATTATACAAGTTTTCCCTTCTATATACAAGAAACAAAAGGCCAGAAATGGCTCACATACAGATAATTAATTTTCAAGTAAGATAACCAGTTGTTTGAAGTGAACAAATTAAAGTGTGTTCTAGACTTATGTGGATCTACACAGTAGCTAGTAATCACAGAGCTAGTTGGAGAGAAAGAAGTATGCTTGACTAATATTGCATCTAAAATGACAGCCTGTAGGGACACCTGGGTGGCTCAGTCAGTTGGGCGTCTGACTTTGGCTCAGGTCATGATCTCATAGCTCCTGAGTTTGAGCCCCACATCAGGCTCTTGTGCTGACAGCTACGAGCCTGAAGCCTGCTTTGGATTCTGTGTCACCCTCTCTTTCTGCCCCTCCCTACTCATGCTCTGTCTCTCTCTCTCCTTCAGGTATAAAGAAACATTAAATTTTTTTTTAAAAATGAGAGCCTGTAGCAATTATGTAAAGGAGAATGAATGAATCTTATCTACAAGTAATATTTAAGTGCTAAACTAAGAATATAGTCATTACAACATTGAGATCATTAGGATATAAGCAGCATGGGCTACAGAAGATCAGCTAATGTAAAAAACAAACAGAACAGAATGTCAATCTGAAAGACATCTCAAACTAGGAAAGAACAGAAATATTTTCTTCAGCCACTGTTGGTAGAGAGGCTTTTATATTTTCTAGTGAGGAGAATTTAGCCACTAATGTCAGAATTGCTTATCCTTTGGCTTAAGTTTTCTTGATAATAAGCTGTATATGGTCTTCATTCTATAATTCTAAACCTATCTTTCTAAATCTATCATGTTGTGATTTTATAAAGTTCTGATGGTACGGTACAGTAGGAAAAGGAGAGAATTTGGGGTTGAAAAAACAAGTGTTCTCTTCCGAGCTCTACATCTCACTAATCATGCACTTGAGTGGTTTACTTAATCTTCTCATCTGTAAAATGAGGATAATATCTATGGTGGTAGCTACAGATCATCTTTCTAGGAGAGGCCTAGGGATGGCAATCTTGTTGGTAAGTGGCAATGGAATTTGTCATAAAACTGAATTTGAAGAATAATCACACTGTCTTTACTTGCATTTATTAGAAGTGATGGAAACTGTAGGGAAGTCAAAGGTTTCTCCCATGCTCATGTCACTCATTGGTACTACCAAGGGATGTGGGGTTAATGGGTAAATTTGGGGGGGGGGGTAACCTAAGTATCAAACTCATTTAGGTACTAAACAAATATTTAGTTCTCTTCATTATTACTCTCTTGTGAGTTCAGATTTTACATAGGTAGATATCAGAGTAAAAATTTTGATACCTGGAGGAAAAACATCAGGGAGGCTGCACATCTGACAGGCTCATGCTCTGAGAAGACCTCTTTCTATCTTGGTGTACAAAAGCAATAAGTAAGGGCATGCTGAATTACAAAAGAGAACAAAGGTGTCCCAATATCAGAATATGGTTTTTCTTCCCCCTTTCTCTCAACGGACTATCATTCAAAAATTTGAAAAGATTCAAGAAATTGTGGAAAAGACTAAAGAATGTAACCAAAGAATTAATAGTCATAGATAATCTCACCACATAGATACAACCATTTAGTTGGCAATTCCTAGGAATGCCTGTGGTATGTCATCTACCCTCAGGTAGTGTGCATACAAAAATGACTAATCCAACGGTCCCCAAGACAGAAGTAGGGAGGGGAAAATTTGCCAGCCTGGAACCTCTAATGTGTGATATGTAGATTCAGAATTTATTTTATATTCTCTACTGTGTTACATCTCTCTAGAAAGCTTAGTATTAACATTGTTTAGAAGATGAGGGCATGATGCCGCCTGGTCTCTCTGTTTTCCTGAAGGTACCAGTTAAGAATGCGAAAGTACACTGCCCAACCAGGATCTTCAGAAAGGGTGGGTTGGAGGTGAATGCTACCTATAGAGCTCCTTCCCTGCCCAGCAAACCTAGCATTTCTCATCTGAGTTCATCTTTAAAGATGTCACAGAGCTTTTGCAATGTTTTACAGCATTTTTAAGTGTGTCATGTAAATCAATCATGGCTTCAATTTTTCTGTCAGATTTCTATAACCTTAAACCAAAGCTTTCAAAATTAATCAAAAAGAGTAAGTCGATTTAATTTTTCAGGAGAGAATAACACTATGAAGTTTGTCTTTGGCTATCTCAATTATAAATATTTGTTAATGAATCTTGGTCAATAAACTTTTACAAAGGAGCTTAAGAGATGAGTGATATTTTTCAAAATCTAGTTTTCATTTCTGCATAAATAGCCAATTTTTTCTAAACACAAGTTTTCCCATTTCTGGGAAAAATACAGAAAACCATTACAAAATTTAGACGCTAACCATCCTCCATTCGTGATATATCTATGATTAAGATTAATTCTTTATTCATCTAACCATCCACACACACAGTCTACAAATATTTATAGAGCATCTATGCAATGCTAGGCCTCTGGCTGGACATTAGGGATACACAAGAACCCTTTGTCTTCAACAGCTCACAATCTCATTGTGAACAAAGACAAAAAATCATGTAGTTGAAACATGAACAGTTAGAGAAATGATAACCACAGATATTGTGGGTGCATAAAGTAGAGGCTAGTACCAAGTTGGGGGACAAGGAAGGGTTTATGGAAAGGTTTCCTGGATGAAGTGTACCTGGGCAGAGTTTAAAGGGGAAGTAGAGGGACGCCTGGGTGGCTCAGTCGGCTAAGTGTCCGACTCCAGCTCAGGTCATGATCTCCTAGTTCGTGGGTTCGAGCCCCACATTGGGCTCTGTGCTGACAGGTCAGAGCCTGCAGCCTGTTTCAGATTCTGTCTCTGGCTCTCTCTTCCCCTCCCCTGCTTGTGCTCTGTCTCTGTCTCTGAAATAAATAAACATTAAAAAAAAATTAAAGGGGAGGTAGAATGGGGCCACAAGTAGGAAGAATTTAGAGGCACTCTAGTCAGAGAAAACCCCAGGAGACAAAGCAAATAGTTGAGACAGTAGAATGAGGACAGGGAATACTCGAGAGTTACCAAGGCCAGAGAGATGGAATAGGAGCTGGACTGTCAATTAAAAAATACTTTATAACATCAATTTGAATAGCTGCATAATATTATATCATATGTGCCTGTTCCCCAATATTCAGTATCTTGATCATTTGTACTTTTCATTGTCATAAAACATTTCTGATGACAATTATCATGCAGAAGTTTTTGTCTATATTGATTATTTACTTAAAAAATATATTAACAGAGGGGCATTTGGCTGGCTCAGTCAACAGAGCATGTGACTCTTGATCTCAGGGTTGTGAGTTTGAGCCCCATGTTATGTATAGAGATTAGTTAAAAATAAAATCTTTCATATATATATGTGTGTGTGTGTGTGTGTGTAATATATATATTATATATATTATATATATATATATATATATAAAGTATATATATATATACTTTAACAGAACACCTTCAAGAGCAATAGAAAAACAAAGTCAAAATGGCTTAAATAATAAAGAAAATTTTTGTATCTTATGACTGGAAATACAGAGTAGGGAAGGTTTCAGGGTTGGTCCATCCATCAGGCTGATGACATCACCAAACACCCAGTTTCTGTCTTTCTGCCCAGCATCCTCAGCATCAGCTTCATCTGAAAGCTAGCTCCTCTGGGATAGCAGAATGGCTGCTGGCAGTAAACAAAGCTGTGTGATTTCTCAACTTAGTCCAGCGGGACAGTCAAACAACTGTCAAACAAGAGGCTAAGATTGCTTAGCCTCCCCAAGCCAGTTCCAAGGCCACACACAATGCTCTATACTGATCATCAGCTCAGGCTGAAATGTATAAACCAGGATTGGTTTCTGTCTCATCAATTTTCAGTGTTCTGATAGATGTCCAAATAATATGAGTAAATAATTTCCAAATGAGGAAATAAAATTAAATAACAAATATTGATAGGAAAAAATACTTCATAGAAAACTGAGGATTTTTGCATTATGTTTTTGTTTGCAAATAAGCCAAATAATAAAGGAACTGCATTTTCCTTGAAGTTTAGTAGAAATTTTCTGAGATACTCTGGTGCTTGTGCCATAAAAATAGTTTAAGAAATACTTATTATGATAATTAAAATAATACAAAAAACTAGTAAATGTTTTCCTCCCCCAGAGAGACATGTACCTATGTAGACTCTTTTCTACGGACTTACAAATACATGTATGTATTCATACCAAAAAAATGGCACAATACTTTTTTTAACTTAAAATATTTTACGTACAATAGCATAACAACACATCTTAATGTCAATTCATAGAGAACTGCTTCATTCTTCTTAATAGCGATGTATAACTTATTTAGCTATACCCTTCTGATAGACTTTTAGATTGTCTAAATATTTAAATCCTTGGAAGAGGCAATTTCAAAGCTAAGTCCTGCCTAGTCTTTATTAAGCTAAAAGAAGATAATAATATATATATTTGATGTAACAACATGATTTACTTTCTATTTTGATTATTTCAATTCAAAGCAAACATACTGTGCTGAATCCTATAGCATCATATAGACTGCCTTGTGAAGAGGAAGAGAATGCCCACTCTCATGAAAAAGTGGTATGATTTTCTAAAAAAGAAATGGAGATATATGTCAGGATTAGGAGAAGAAAATGCTCCCATTGTGGGTTGCAATCCTGAAGACAGAGAAGCAGATGTCTTTAGAAAGAGAGGGTTGAGCAGCATAGTGATATAAAATCCCTCTTTCATTCTAAACTTTTCATGAAGCTGGCTAGATGCACAAAAGCCTTGTGTGAATGATGATTTCACAGTAATCTCAGAAAGAGAGGGCTGTGTTCCCATGTGGAGTAGGAACAGTTTGCATGTGACAAAACTAATTCCATAGAAGCAGATCTTGGAACAGGAGGAAACTAGGAAGCTCTAGGCTTTACTGTCATCCCAACAGAGTTCCCAGAAGTGTTGGAAGAAACTCAGAACACACTTCTAATATGATGAAAACCTCATAGGATAGGGTGCCTTGCATGATATCTGTGTTACGTTCTGTTTTGTATACTCGTGAAAATAGTTTTAAAGAGAGGTTTTTAGAAATGAGGTTGCTGAGGCAAATCTTAGAGACTATGGCAATGGTGGCATGAGCCTAAATTTGGTGTTTGCTTCAGGGGATGCTTTGGGCACTGTTTGAGATGCTGACTGACAAGGCATGTGTGTGCCTATATGAATGTCCTCCTTTGGGGAGGATTTCCTTTTTCCTTTCCTGTGATGTGCTGGCATTTCATAATGTGTCTAAGATAAATGGAAAGATAGTTCATGTTTGTGGACTAGAATGATATTGTTAACATGTCTATTCTTCCCAAATCAGGCCAGATATTCAGTGCAATCCCTATCAAAATTCCAATGGTACTTTTCACAGAAATAGAAAACATAGTCCTAGAATTTGTATGGAACCACAAAAGATGCCAAATAGCTAAAGCAATCTTAAACAAGTAGAATGAAGTTGAAGGCATTACAATTTATGATCTCAAATAATATTACCTAACTATAGTTGCTGGCATAAAAACAGACATATCGGCCAATGGAACAGAATAGAGAGCCCAGAAAGAAATTCATGCATATATAGTCAACTAATTTTTGACAAAGTCTCTGAGAATATACAATGGGGAAAGTTGGATATCCACGTGCAAAAGAATGCAATTGGACCCTACCTTACACCACACACAAATATCAACTCAAAATGGAGTAAAGACTTAAATGTAAGACTTGAAACTATAAAACTCCAAGAAAAATCACAGGGAAAAAGTTCCTTAACTTTGATCCTGGCAATGATTTTTTGCAATTGACACCAAAACACAGGCAATAAACACAAAAATAAATAAGTGGGATGACATCAAAATTAAAAAAAAATTCTGCATAGGAAAGGAAATAATCAACAGAATGAAAAGGCCACCTCTGGAATGGGTGAAAACATTTGTATAACATACATCTGATAAGGGGTTAATATCCAAAACATACAAGGAACTCATACAACTCAATAGCAAAAGCAAACAAATAACCCAATTTAAAAATGGTGAAGGACCTGAATAGACATTTTGCCAAAGAAGACATACACATGGCCAATAGGTATATGAAAAAGATGCTCAACATCACTGATCATTAGGGAAATGTAAATCACAACCACAATGAGATACCGCCTCACACCAGATGAGATGGCTATTGTCAAAAAGTCAAAAGATAAGTGTTGATGAGAATGTGGAGCAAAGGGAACCCTTGTGCACTGTTGGTCAGAATGTAAATTGGCACAGTCATTATGGAAAACGATATGGAAGTTCTGACAAAATTAAAAATAGAACTACTATATGATCCAGCGATCCCCCTATTGGGTATATATCCAAAGGAAATAAAATCACTATCTCAAAGAGATAGCTACACTCCCATATTCATAGCATTATTCATAGTAGCTAAGATATGGAAACAGTCTAAGTATCTGTTGATAGATGAATGGTAAGAAAATGTGGTATATATAAACAGTGGTATATTATTCATTTTTAAAAAGAAGGAATTTTGCCATTTGAGACAACATAGATGAACCTAGAGGTCATTATGCTAAGTGAAATAAGCCAGACACAGAAAGACAGATATCACATGATTTCACTTACATGTCAAATCTAAAATAAAAAGATCAAACTTATAGTAGCAGAAAGTAAAGTAGTCGTTTCCATAGGCTGCTGGGTGGGAGAAAAGAGAAGCTATTGAATCAGTTGATGCAAACTTTCAGTTATAAGTTCTGGAGATCTAATTTATAGCATAGTGACTAGGGTTAATAATAATAGATACATGAAATTTGCTAAGAGAATAAATCTCAAGTGTTCTTACCCCCCCCCCCACACACACACATGGTAACTATGGGAGGTGATGGAAATGTTAATTAGTTTGATTATGGTAACCATTTCATGATGTAGCCATATATCAAAACATCCCATTGTATGCCTTAAATATATACAATGTTTATTTGTCAGAAACAAAAAATACACAACCAACACGTCTAACACCAAAGTCCTCAACTTCCCCATCTCCCACAACCATTGCTTTAAGTAAGGTGACAAACAAAACACAGGTCATGTTCAAAGATGATCTCTGAATTGGCCAACTGTTGCTTGGTTTATATGTTTGTTCTCAAATTAATAGATTTGCTGATCTTTTAAACTAGTAACCACTAACTTAACACTTTCTAATTTTACTTTAAAAACAATGTTTATTAAGCCTGGTAAAGTGATGATAAAGCTTATGTTGTTATTTTATTTTCCCTCTCTAGAAATCACTTGTTTAGTTTGCACATAATATTACTCTCAGGAAGGGTGGAAATCAGAACCGTCATAAAGCATGGACTGTCTTTTAGATTGTTGCCCTTGTTGCAGATTGGAACTGTTGCTGTTGTCTAATTTTGCTTATACTAATGAATATTATTTTTAGGTATTTCAGCTGACATTCTTATATCTCAGTGGTTGGGTCTTTTCTGTTTGTTTTCTTAATTTTGCTTTATTTTTTTTAATTCATTTTTTTAATGTTTAGTTATTTTTGAGACAGAGAGAGAGACACAGCATGAGCAGGGAAGGGGCAGAGAGAGAGGGAGACACAGAATGTGAAGCAGGCCCCAGGCTCCGAGCTGTCAGCACAGAGCCCGACACGGGGCTCAAACTCACGAACTGTGAGATCGTGACCTGAGCCGAAGTCGGACACTTAACCGACTGAGCCACCCAGGCGCCCCTATTTTTTAACTTAGCTGTACCCTGCAGAGAGTATGGGAAAGAGAGAAAGAACACTTCGAACTTTAAAGGAAAGTGGAAAAAGCAAATCTACAAGAAATTCTTTTTAAACTTATAGACTAAGGACATAGCTTTTTTGCTTCATCACTTGGATAACTCTGTGCTATAATCGGAATATCTCATGAATATTAAAAATTCCCACTAAATAGTTGTCAGGATATGTTATGTGAAAGGCAACCAGAAGTAGCTAAACAGAAATCTAAAATAGCTCTGGATACATGCCAAGTGGATGGTACAGAAAATAGAAGACTCAACAAAAGAAGGAGCTTTGGAGAAGCTGGTTACAGTAGAGGTGGGGGAAATTGAATAATCTCATAAGAAACATATGGGTTAGATATATAGAGAGGAAGCTGAGGTTGGGTAGTAGAAGTTGTGTGTATTTGGGATTCATGGAAATTCAAGGAACCATGAAGGGCTGGAGGTCCCTATAAAGGCCTGGAGCCATAAGTTTGTCCAAGGATGTCAAGATCATATTGTGGAAAGCCCTAAATGAAGATCTAAGAAGACAGACTTGGTTCATTTGGCAAATTAAAATATTTGGCAGGAGAAAACACTTCTGTTATTCACTAAAAATAATAAATCAATCACATTGTGAGTTATATTTTAGTGTTATTGATGTGTATATATATATATGTATATATATGTGTATATATATATATATATATATATATATATTTATACACACACACCCAATTTGTTTAAATAAATCTTTAATGACCCTTTTATTCATTTTTATTCAGGTTTATAATTACTTTGTGTATTAAGAATCATATCAAGGGGTACCTGGGTGGCTCAGTTGATCTGCTCTTGATTTCAGCTCAGGTCATGATCTCACAGTTTGTGAGTTCGAGTCCACATTGGGCTCTGTGCTGACAGTGCAGAGCCTACTTGAGATTCTCACTCATTTCTCTCTCTGCCCTGCTATCTCTCTCTCTCTCTTTTTCTCTCTTTCTCTCTCAAAAATAAATATATAAGCATTAAAAAAGAACCATGTCAAAAATTACTTATTTCCTTCTTCAAGAAAGGAACCAACATATTCATCATATTTAGCTGCTTCTGTGTAATTCCTGCATTTAGGAAGACAACTACCCTCTTAAAATTGCTGAAACTAACCCTTTTTATCCCTCAAAGAAATAGTGTGCCATCGTTTACCTCTTTCAAACATTGTTTCAGAAGCTCAAACCGGTACCAATATTGATTAACTAGAGATTTGTCAAATTTCTCTTATCTGCTACCCCTAAGGAAAGGAACAGAAACCTGAAGATCAGTGCCTTGATTAAGAAAACAGTATTGTATTTGGAGAGGTGTTAGTACATGGTATAAAGATTTATAGAGTTATTTTATACATTCTAGCTGTTATGCTTTCCAATAGCATGGTAATATAATTGAATAAATACCCTATGAATATGAATAGACTGATTTTTGCAGTATACCTTATCAAACAAAGTACTAAGACCCAAGTTTTATTGAGACATTTGGCACGTTGTCCTAATTTTAAATTTTGCTTGTTCATTGCAAAAATAGAACTAGATGAAGGGTACCAGTATAAACAAAATGCTAATAAACTGCTCACAATTTCTTTGAAAGACTCCAGGTGTATTGAATATTCTGCTTCCTCCCTTAACCCCATGGCATCACATCCTCCCCGATTCATATTCTTGTTTGTGCTTCAAAGACTTGTTCAGGTCATTCTTGTCACTATGTTTATATTGTAGACTTGCTTATTCTATGACAGCATTATGAGTAGTTATCACATTCTAAAATGCCAGATACTGTTTAATTGTAATGCTGCCTATTTTTTTATCGAAACTATTCATACTTTATTACTGTAAACAACTTTGATCATAATGATGCCATTCAAAAGAGCTGATCAAGCTGAGAAAAATGACACTACAGTCGTAAAGTCACTCTATATGTAGCTATTAACATTTTATAGTGCATATAAGGAAAAGTGTTTTAAGTTGCAACCATAGACAAATAAGGAAATTAATTTTAAACACAGAACTATCCCTTTGAAGATTAGAAATACACCACTTAAATAATTATTGCCAACAGATACTTTTAGACTCTAGCAGATGACCTTCAGTACAAAGAACAGCATATACCAGGTTTTGCATTAGACAGATTCAAATCATCTTACTTTACCAGGGTAGAAAACAAGAGCTTTCATTCCTGGTAACAAGTAGGAAAGAAACATACTGTAACCTCACTTCAAAGCTATTCTCTGGTTACATACCAGAAGGAACAAGGTTATAGATGAGGGGTTTTAAGAGACACATTCTTGCGGCACTTCTGGGATCTAACACTCTCTTCAAGTGAAATCAAAGACACTTACTGGGTGCCTACTATGTGTGGCGTGTTGCACAGTACAGCAGGGAACATGGCCTCTGACATAAAGAAGGCCACAATCCGATTGAGAGATGGGATAAACACACAAACAATTAAAGACCAGAATCTGAATTCCACAAATATTTAAATAATAGCGTGACACCAGTAGGAGGAATGCAAGGTCATGTGTATGCATAATGACCAGGAAAACTAGAGAGAAATAACCACTACTGAAATTCAAGAGAGTTAGGTTGGAATGTCAGAGAAGGTTTTATGAAAAGAATTCTTTAGCCTGGTCTTAAAAGACCGATAGTAATAACATCTCACATTTGTTTAGTGTTTCGTAGGGTGTCAGGAAGTATCTGAAACTCATCTTCCTGTGGTATCAATTTTATTTAATAGAAAGTAAAATATTTTTACATAAAAGCAAATAGATTTATGATTGCTATTATTTAAAGCATTAATAAACATACTTAAATTGTGAACCACTTTTGTCTTGGTAATGTCTAAGTGCTTCACGTATATTATTGCTTATAATGGAATTTATCACTCATAATGGAATTCAAGCTTTGTTTAATTTTCACTGACAGATCAAGGAATGGGAAAGGTTTTGCTCTCTTGCAGACTTCTTGGAGATACATGCCTTCCTACTTGATGCACTCCCTGTTCAGGGAAGTACGACTTGCCAAGTAGTTTTACTGATGTTATTTGAATTAATTCTCACAGCAATCTTGTCATGCAGGGAGCACAGATCCTAGAAATGAGCAAAATAAAGCTCAGCGTGCTTAGTGGTCAGCCAAGGTTTGCTCAGAGAAGGGTGATCATCTAACTTCAAGTACAGTGCTTTTTCTCTCAAATCCAATGACCTCCGGGGCCAGGTAGGTAACTACATGATGATAGTGGAGTTGGGTGTGAAATAGTAGGTGAAGACATGATGAACTGGAGGGTATCCCTCTAAGGGCAGTCAAACAAATAAATGTGGTGTCAAACATTGGACAGTGGATTGAGTGAAGGTCAAGGGGAGCTTTGAGCTTTATTTGAATTGTTTGTTAAAAGTTCACTAATACACAGGGGCGCCTGGGTGGCTCGGTCGGTTAAGCGTCCAATTTCAGCTCAGGTCACGATCTCATGGCTTGTGAGTTCAAGCCCCACATCAGGCTCTGTGCTGATAGCTTGGAGCCTGGAGCCTGCTTTAGATTCTGTGTCTCCCTCTCTCTGTGCCCCTTCTTGGACTCTGTCTCTTTCTCAAAAATAAACATTAAAAATTTTTTTAATAAATAAAAAAAATAAAAAGTTCACTGGCATACAATATGTTCCTTAGATAACTCAAAACAGTTAAAAAGAAAACAGAGCTTCTAAAAATAAACAGACATCGAGAAAAAAATAAAAATAAACAGACAAACAAAATCCCAGGGTAGTAAAAAACAAAAACAAACACAACACCTATGGCTTTTAGGCTGCCAGTTAGTAATCTTTGCCACTTGCTGCCTGTCTGTGACAGGATGTGGACAGGATCAGAGGAGGGGTGTAGACCTTGCTGATAGAACCACATGAATAAAGCTGTGAGGCATTGACCTGCAAGGTGTAATGGCACCTGACTCACCCCTGTTCTTTGTGTAGTCTCTCATAGCTCCCTGGGCTGGATTGCCCTCTGCTCTCAGAGACATCTGCTCTGATCATTTAAGATCATTTACCACCTTCCTTTCTTTTCAAAGCCTTCCTGGACATGGATTTCTCTGGCTATATTAAATAATGTGATTTTTATATTGTCTTGAAAGTTTGCTCTTATTTCACATATAATAGTCATGTTTCCCCCAATCATTCATTCTTCTCTTAATCCATTCATTCAATTAGCTCTGATTGGGTGTCTCTTTTGTGTCAGGCAATGTAGTAGGTACGGAAACTCTGAAGACGAAGAAGACAAGTCTTTGTGTGCTATAGCTCAATGTGTGCATATACAGAAGGAGCTCACCAAATACTTGATTGAGAAATACAGGGTTTCGCAACCTCAACACTTTGACATTTGGGGCTGGATAATTCTTTGTTGTGAGGGCTTTTTGTGTGTATTTGGAGGATGTTTAGCATCGCATCTGGCCTCTACTCACTAGATGCCAGTAGCTGACAGGCCCTCATCTACCCCCATCCAATCGTGACGTGTAAAAATGTCTTCAGACATTCCCAACTATCCCCAGTGGGGTGGGAAGGGTGGCAGGTAGTATAAGAACCCACTTGAGAACCGCTGCATTAATACTTTTATTTTATTTTATTTTTTTTTTTTTTTAATTTTTTTTTCAACGTTTATTTATTTTTGGGACAGAGAGAGACAGAGCATGAACGGGGGAGGGGCAGAGAGAGAGGGAGACACAGAATCGGAAACAGGCTCCAGGCTCTGAGCCATCAGCCCAGAGCCAGACGCGGGGCTCGAACTCACGGACCGCGAGATCGTGACCTGGCTGAAGTCGGACGCTCAACCGACTGCGCCACCCAGGCGCCCCTAACATTAATACTTTTAAAGACTGAGTAAAAATAGTGTAGTGTCAAACTATTTGAAAAGAAAGGTTTTTTCAAATAAATTTGGGGAAATTTTGATTTAGAATGTTTTTGAGTATAAAAATGAAAATTTCTGAGGGAAGAAATCCTATTTAACCTATTACCCTAAATTCATTTGCCTAAGAAATTTCTTTTTTTTTAAAAATAACACTTATTAATAGCCTATAAATTACTGATCCATTAAACATACTTTGAGAAATTCCATGTTTTATTTTTTACTACCTAACTGTTGGTGTAATATAGGCATTGCTATCCTATTATCTACCCCTGATAAGATATTGCCTTAAGAACACTATGGATGCTGGTCAGGACCCATGGTAACTAGGAAGGTGAAGCAAGGGCATTGTTTAAGGTCAGGGTCTCAAAATTTAGTGTGTATCAGCATTACCCAGAGGGCTTGTGAAAACACGGATTTCTGAGTTAGTAGGTCAGGTGGGCCTGAGAATCTGCATTTCCAACTGGCTCTTGGGTAATACTGATGTTGTTCCTCCAGAGATTTCACTTTGAGAAGCACCATTATAGTATCATGAGAGCTTCAGACCAAGTTACAGTTTCTATTTAGAGGAAAAACCTTTCTCGGTCTTTTGATGTGGCGAAAGCCCATGACTGCTGTCTGTTTCAGAAAGCCAGAGAACAGGGACCCCAGAGAGAGCGCAATCCTTTGCAACAGGACTGACATTAAGTAGCCCATGGACAAATGCCGGTGACACTTTCTATTCCATTGCCATTGCACACTGAATATCCCTCAGTAATTGGAGGTCCACTGCATTTAGATGTGCAGAGCATCATACAAAGGGCTAAACGAATTATAAAGAGGTCTCAGACAGCTTCACTGCCCTCAATGAATCTATGAGACAGTTGAAAGCCACTTAACAATACAAAGCAGCATATTGAAAAGGCAAAATAGTACAAGAGAAAATTAAGAAAACAGGGGGAAATGAAAGAACATCACGAATACCTTCCATCAATTGTTTGATTGGGTGGATACACACCCAAAAACCAACCCACAAAGCAGGTATTCATATTCCTGTTTTCCTGATAAGAAAATAGATAAGAGGATAAGTGATAACGCTCCAGGTGACTGCCTCTGTTACGCAGGAGAGCAGGGACTCAAACCCATGTCTATTTAATCCACAGCACAATGCCATTTCCTCCTTGTTCACAGGAGAGATTTCTGCATTCATTTTTCTTGGGCTGTTTCCCCTTGCCCAGATATGTTAGTTACCTATTTATCAACCAGGCTTCTTTGTTTTTGTTTAGTAAATAAAATGTGTGAAACGAGTAGGTTAGCATATTGGAGCCAAATATATCTATACTAGAACTTGACTGCACCAACTTCAAGATTCAAATAATAAAGTTTACAAACATAGAATTAACCTAGAAGAATAAGGATTATCCCTTAAAAATCACTTTTAGTTAAATATACTCTTTCTCTGCTGTGGTGAATCCAAACAATTTTGGTGTATCAGATATATTCATCCTAAATCATATAGATGCATGGAAACAATGGGAGTAAAAAACCCTAAGTAATTATAGATAGAACCAAAAGAGTGAGAAATAATTATAAAAGGAATAAGAATTTTAGAGCCTAAAAATAAATTAAATTAATATTAAACAGAATTAAATTAATATTTTGCCCATGTTAAGAGTTTGTGAAGAGTATGGAGATTCCTTGCAATATTAAGAGTAGAACTCGTACATGACCAGCTAGCTATTCTACTTCTGGGTATTTATTCAAAAATATGAAAATACTAACTCAAAAACATGTATGCATCCCTATGTTCACTGCACCATTATTTACAATGACCAAGATATGGAAGCAATCCAAGTGTCCATCGAGAGTGAATAGATAAAGATACAATATGTGTATATAATGGAGTACTACTCAGCCATAAAAAAAGAATGAAATCTTGCCATTTGTGACAACATAGATAAAACTTGTGGGTAAGTGAAATAAGTCAGATGGAGAAAGATAAATGCTGTATGATTTCACTCATTCATGGAATCTAAAAAAAACCCATTAAAATCAATGAATAAACAGAACAAAAACAAATTCATAGATGCAGAAAACAGAATAGTGGTTACCAGAGGGGAGGGAAGGGGGTTGGGGACCAGCAAAATGGTTGAAGGAGGTCAACTTTATGGTGACAGAGGGTACCTAGACTGGTGGTGATCCCTTGGTAGTGTATAAAGATATCAAATTATAAAGTTGTACACCTGAAACTTGCCAAATAAAATTTTGTGCCTGTTTTATGGAAGTAATCATAAAGTAGCCTTTCATAGTAACCTTCATAGTTAGAAGTAACCTTCATAGTTAGAAGAGATCAAACAGAACAAAGATGTGCCTGATAGAGAAGGCTTTTTCCTAGTCTGAAGATTCTGGTATCCTGAGAATTGGGTCCAAAAAAGTTTCATAAAGACTTCTCTAACACATTGGTTCTCACATATTACAGGGCATCGCAATAACCTGATAGACTTGTTAAAAATCTTGGTAGAGTGCACCCCCAGAAATTCTGATTCAGTAGGTTCAGGATGGGTCAAGGATTTGCATTTTAAACCAGTTCTCAGGTATTGCTGGTGCTGGTAGTCTGGGGATGGCATTGTGAGAACTACAGCACTAGCCATGCCAGCTCCTTACATCCTGTTCTCGTACATCACTCTCTAATCTCGCCCCTTCCAGATCAGAAATGCTGTCGGAGTCAGCTCTTCATGTAACCCACCCCTCCTAATTTTGCATTCTGCTCTTTCTCTCTGTGAAAGTCAGGCAACCACTTTTATTGTCTAGTCTTTGCAGAAGCATGATAAAGCGAAAAGAGAACTAGATTGGGAATGGGGTGACTAGTTTTTGCCCTGGATCTTCCACTACTTATCTTGGGCATCAGTTACCTCACGCTGAAAGTGAGAGATTGAGACTAGCTGATCCCTCAGGTATATTTCAGCCCTAAAATTCTATACTGGACATTCTCTTTATAGAATCTATTCCTCGGGGGGGGGGGCATAAGAAAATTCTTAAATATTTGCAACGACATGTGGAGACATTTGCAGGCATTTACATCCTTCCCCATGTCTGAGGAGAGCTCCAGCTCACCATGAGGCAGTGGCTTCCAGCATTGCTCTGGGAGTCAGAGCCCTTGCTTCTGTATTCCATAGACCTTCTCTGAATCTCGACTTCCTCATCTAAAAATGTATAGGTGTGCATTCAATAACTTTGCAGTCCCCTTTATCTATAGTGTATAGATAAAATTTTATATAACTTTAGCCCTATCCTCTGTCCCCCCACAAACTAACACTTGCCTATTATATGCCCAAGGGGTAAATGATTTACATTAATGTGTAAGAAATAACAAAGCTAAATGTGGTCTCCTACAAAGAATATTTTATCAGTAAATACTTCCTTAATCAAGGGAATAAATGTATCATCTTCTCATTTCAGATATTAATGGCTGCTTGGGCTATGTAAGTCCTATTTGGGGATAATACTTTCTACCATATACCTTAAGCAACAGAATATACCACCTTGCCCGTGTGTGGGAAATACCAAGTCCTACCATCTAAAAAATGGAGCCTGGATGCAGACCACCTATGTCCTTTATTCTCCAATCTACTTTGGTGAAAAAGGAGTTAAAACAAATTCACTAGTTCTTGTTAAGAACTGTGGGAAAGTATCTGCACCACCTTTGTTCCCTTAGTAAGTTAGCGACTTACGAATGGACTGAGAAAAAAAGAAATCTAAAAAATAAAATGTTTTTTTTAATATTCATCATTTTTAATATTGGTCCACAACCACATGTGAAATGTGGTTCCTCTTGTCTGGAAGACAAGACAGAAGGCTCCTACTGTAAGTAGGTCACCCTCATCACAATGATGTGAATGCATTTCTGTTACTACATATTTGCCTTGGTGAGTGTGAATAAAGGATCACACCTTTATCCTTCAGGATAACAGAAGCAGCAGAAGTTCATGGAAAGAGCATTGGCACAGATGTGTGGAAAGCCAGGGATCTGGGGTTTAGATTGGTGCTTGGATAAGATGCCTTTTTTACAAATTATCTTGAGGGGCGCCTGAGTGGCTCAGTTGCTTAAGTGTCCAACTTGATTTTGGCCCACATCATGATCTCACATTTGTGGGATTGAGCCCCACATCAGGCTCTGCACTGACAGCATGGAGCCCGCTTGGGATTCTCTCTCCCCCTCTCTCTGCCCCTCTTCCGCTCACGCATGCATGTGTGCTCTCTCTCTCTCTCTCTCTCTCTCTCCCCCAAAATAAATAAATTTTAAAAAATTATCATGAGATGCATTTTATCTTTCAATTAAAAAGGAACTGATCCATTAGGAGTTGAGCTCAGAAAAGAGCATGGCCCTTTGAGCCCATGGAAGTAACTTTGGAGATTTCCACAGAGGTTAGTACAAGAGAGCAGTGAGATTAAAAACATTGAAGGTGGATGTACTGGCACTTGTGTGCGGAGGGAAAAAAAAGAAATCAGCAAGACTTAGTGACACTGAGAACGCAGAATGTAAAAAGTGCCGTGAAAGAGAGTCAAAGACAAAGTCTTCAAGTAGTTAAAGAAACCTTCCACTTGACAATGGGAGACAAGTAGAAGCAGAGGTCAAAGAGCTGAAAACATCCATCTTGGAATTGGAAGGCTAGTTCCCAGGAGTCATTCACTCCTTTCTTCAAAATGCCCATGACACATGCACTTACAAACATGCGTGCAGAAGCGCACGGAAGGGTCAGCTAAACCAGGAGGCTGATGGTCTGACCTCTCTTTTCTGAACCTCTGATTTCGGACCGTATCTCATTCTTAGTGGAAGAAGTCGGGTGAGCTCATGTCTAATGGGTCTGTTGCCTTTCCTAAACTTCCAATAGCTATAAAACTGGCTTTTTATAAGGATGCTTTTATTTTTTTTTTAACGTTTATTTTTAAGACAGAGAGAGACAGAGCATGAACGGGGGAGGGGCAGAGAGAGAGGGAGACACAGAACCGGAAGCAGGCTCCAGGCTCTGAGCCATCAGCCCAGAGCCCGACGCGGGGCTCGAACTCACAGACCGAGAGATCGTGACCTGAGCTGAAGTCGGACGCTTAACCGACTGAGCCACCCCAGGCACCCCTAAAACTGGCTTTTTAAAAAGCTCTCCATTATAAGGAGGATGACGGCACCTTCACCAGACAAGCATCTTTGCAAACTAGATGACAGAATGAAAATGTGTTGTTGCTGGTGCAGTTTAATTTGTCCAAGTTTCTAATTTTTGACACATATTGTAATACACACACTTATTTAACAGACAAACAAATCAACTAAAACCATGGATTAGATGGGGCACCTGGGTGGTCTAGTCAGTTGAGCGTCTGACTCTTGATCTTGGCTCAGATCGTGATCTCACTGTGAGTTTGAGCCCCACATTGGTCTGTGTGCTGATGGTGCGGAGCCTGCTGGGGATTCTGTCTCTCCCTCTCTCTGCCTCTCCCCTACTTCTGTGCTCTCTCTCTCAAAATAAATAAATAAACTTAAAAAAAAAAAACCCATTAATTAGCAATGACTCATCAGGATTGGGCTAATGACAAAATGAGGTTTCAGAAATCTTTAAACCAATTATTTTTAAATTATAAAAAGTTAAAGATCAAAATAACCTAATAGGTACATTACATTTTATAGCAGATGGTACAATACAATAAGTGACTACAGAGGGTATAAAAGGATGTGCAATGTTTAGTGTGGAATGGATAAGGAACTTTTGGACCCTGCCTTTATCTTACAGTCCGTGATGAGAACTTGGGTGATTTTATAATGAAGTAAGTCATTTAAACTATTTCCACTTCAGACTTCTAAAATATTTATCAGGGCTGTGGTTATTGTCATGAAATCATCTTGGTTTTTCAAGTTTATAACTGAAAAGTCCATAATCAGAAACAGGGTTTTATTGACAGTGATGAACCAAAAAAGCTAAGAGAACGCAAACTGAGAAACCATAAAAAATCCCAGTACCTGGTAAGGTGGTTGTTAAAATTTGTCAGCCTTCCTCAACTTCTCCTCCTCCCGCAACAATTTCTCAGTTACCTCAGGTCTTTTACTATCAGGTAACAGGCTTCCATTCATTGCCCAAAATTCAGATGTAGGACTCCAGTCTTTTGGGGGGAAAGGAGTGTAAAGGAAAGGTCCGTTCTTAGGTGTCCATGGAACTAGACAGAAAATAAGTAACATGAGTACCAGAGAGAAACTCAGAACCTATGTGGGAAGGGAGGTAATGAATTTGGATACTGGTTATAAGAAACAGCAAAAATCACACACGCTGGAACCAGAAACAAAGTTGAAACAGAGGAAGCAGAAACAAAAGATAGGTTTGGTAAAGATGTCCCAGGGAATGGACCCTCGCATATCTTCTGTCTGGGACCTTGTTTGTCCCAGAGCCGGGTGGAGTCTGGTTCTGAGACAGCATAGACATTAACAATTTTTTCCAACCTTTTGATCTTACAAGCATATCTTTTCCTGAGAACTTATATCTTTCTTGGAACAGGACAAGAGAAGGGAGAGTGGGATAAACTTGATTGGACCGAGTTTGAATCTTGAATTTGACTAGGGGGACATATATTTTTACATTAGAAAAATAGAATGACCATCAAGTGAAAAGAATAAGAATTTTCCAATAGCATAAATGATAAGTGTGTGTGTGTGTGTGTGTGTATGCATGCATGTGCACGCACATCTATCTAGTGAAAGAGTTCCAGAGCGAAACTGACTTTAGATCTAGAAAAACAGCTGAAGAGAGTTCTGCATATTTCAGTTATGATTTTTACAATTTGACCTAGCAGTACAAATATCCTAGTGCCCTAATTACAGGTCCCTTTTCTTTTTCCTTAAGTTGTTTTATTTTACTTTTCTTGTCATCTATATCACTTTATTTTTTTAATTTTTGATTTTGAGTATAGTTGACACATAATGTTACATTAGTTTCCAGTGGACAACATAGTGACTCAGCTTCTCTATATGTTATGCTACCATCTGTCATCATACAATGCTATTACAATACCATTGACTATGTCGTAGTCTGTGTTGTACCTTTCATTCCTGTAATTTATTCATTCCCAAACTGGAAGTCTGTATCCTCCACTCTCTTCCCTCCGGCAACCATCAGTTTGTTTTCTATATTTATAGGTCTGATTCAGCTTTTTGCTTGCTTATTCATTTGTTCTGTTTTTTAGATTCCACATATGAGTGAAATTGTATGGTATTGGACATTTGTCTTTCTCTGTTTGACTTATTTCTCTTAGAATAATACACTCTAGGTCCATCCACATTGTCACAAGTGACCAGATCTCATCATTTTTTATGGCTGCATAATATTCCTGTGGTGTGTGTGTGTGTGTGTGTGTGTGTGTGTGTGTACCACATTCTCTTTATCTATTCTACTATTGATGGGCGCTTGGGTTGCTTCTATATCTTAGCTATATTATATGCCTCTTTTCATTTTTTTTCTTTTATTCAATACATCCTAGTAAGTGTTCTCCCTCAAAGTCCCAAAATAGTAGAGACTAAGATTTTAAAAATGATTTCATTAATAGAATAAGCATGAGGGTCAGTACATATTTATTTTTCTTTCTCTGTCATTTTTTTAGCCCATCTGGATCCAAACTACTCCTCATATGAAATATATTGCAACCAACATTCTACCAGCTTTTTTCTCGTGGTTTGGGTTACATTTTCCTGGAAGGGAACCCCTCGTGCAATCTTTGAACTAATAAAGATGGTTGCTGCTAATCCTTTTATTCAGTGCTTTTATTCAGACAGTGAGTTCCTTTTTGTTTTATTTATTTATTTTGAGAGAGAGAAGGAAAGAGAGAGAGAGAGAAAGGGGGAGGGGCAGAGAGAGAGAGGGAGACAGAGGATGCCAAGCGGACTCTGAGCTGACAGCAGAGGTCCCGATGCGGGGCCCAAACCCACGAACCATGAGATCATGACCTGAGCCAAAGTTGGAAATTTAACCGACTGAGGCACCCAGGTGCCCCAACAGACAGTGAGTTCTAAATTTAATTTGGTTGATTCGGAATAGCCTGCTTGGGAGAAAAATTCTGCAAAAGAGTTTGTCAAGAAAATGTTCTTGAGAGATCTTTTTTTCCCAAATACCTAGAAACTTGAGTTGATTTTTATCACTTTAATACAGGGTTCCTCAACAACAACACTATTGACGTCAGGGGTTGAACAAATCTTTATTCAGATGGGTGTGCATTATAGGATGTACAGCACTCCCTACCCCAGATGGGACAATCAAAAGTGAATCCAGGCAGTGGCAAATCTCCCCTACAGGCACAACCACTCCCCGTTGAGAACCACTGATTTAATACCTTCAAAATACTTTCTTTTGAAAGATGACTAATTTGATTGACAACAATATCACCAATAGATAGATATCTGCATGCAATATTATATTTTATAACTTTAAGGAAACATTAAGCATATGTATAATACAAGCATGATGAATACTTCCTTTTTCACATTGCTCTTGCCATCCAACCAACAAAATGTAATATTGTCTTGATCGTGGATTATTGAGCAATTGAGAGCAAAACAACGATAAAGATAAAAATTATTAGATGACCCATAAAGCAATATTAGAATAAATAAGAATTGAAATAACCAGTAATTCTGTTTCTACAGCCAGACCATTTTTGTATTTTATCTCCCTTTTAAGGAGCTATTTTTCATTCATAGCACTGTTGTAAATTATGCACAGCAGACTTCTTCATTTAATAGGTTCAGGTCAGAGAGTGATTGTATTTCAGCAGTTGGTATTCAGGGATTTTGTAATTTATGAGGTTTATTAATTTAGCAGATTATTTGCTTAAGATGCCACTATCCCTTCATGAAGCGTGCACTGTGAGAATTTCTGGTTAGCTTAGTGTTTTCAAGAGAAGTTTCAGTATTGAGAACATTCTCATATTCCTGAAAATTATATAAATTCTATAAAATTTAGTCTCCAGTACGTGACTAGAAAGGATGTAAATGAACTGTTTGGTTCCTCTTGTGAATGTGGAAGGGAGGAGGTGGGAGCTTGGAAGTTAAGGGGCTGAGAAGCAGTACCTTGTTCCCATGGAAGAATCAATATAGACTGAAAGTGTAAAAACAGCTAACTGCCCACAGAGGAAGTGCTTATGAAATTAGGGTCCCTGAAGAGGACATTCCCTGGCATTTCTGGGAGGACCTTGAATTGTCTACTGCTTCCTCAATCACATTACAAAACAGACAAGAACAGAAAGAACAGGAAGATCTGTTTGCAGGTGCCCAGTGGGAGAAAAAGCACCCACCGACGGGTGACTGGGAAAGGCAGAGTCATGTTTTTGGCTTATATTTTGAAATACAAACTGTTGCTACCAGGGTAGATTTTTGGAATGACATCAGGTTGCAAGAAATTAAACAAAATGGTATTTTGTTGGAAGGGGCCTACTTGTCCTCCAAATTCCAAATCTGACCCTGGGCTCCTCTCAGTGTCCAAATGGATGTCTGGGCAGGGGATGTCTAAGGTGCAATCATCTCCTTGGGGACTTTTCAGAGGATAGACGTGTTGCAGAATGTCCTATGGAGAAGGGGCCTTGCCCAGGTATTAGAAGCCAATCAATCTAAAATGGACCAGATATTTTCCCTTTAAAATAGGCTCCCCATACACTACACGAAAGCAAGCCCGTGATTTCATCATTCCAGTCTTTTTCTCATTCACAACCTTTCAAGACTCTCCATCCTGGTGCCAGAGATGGTCCCCTCCCGGCACTTGATTCCAGCATTTCCTCACCTCCACATGGTGCTCATATCTTTTCCCTTCCGTAGAATTTCTACCTATTCATCTCAATCTGCATCGTACCATCCTTGAAGCTCTGGCTCAACACTTGTCTGGTACTGAATCCTTATTTGAACTCCCCCCTCCACACCTACCTTGAAATAATATCATTAATCTCTAAACATTTATGGTCCTTAGTGCCAGAACCCATCATTTGTCATTGTCATTCCCTGTTCGTATATTTTAATATTTTCGACATGTATGTTTTATGTTCTTAATCATAGAGTAGCCACCTTAAATGTAGGGACCTTTAACCCTTCAGCATATCCTTTACATATAGTTGGTATTTTGAAAATATTTATGTAATATTAATTGGGAAGGAGGTGGTTCCTTCTGTTGCTTATATCATCTGACATTCGTTCATTCCTCGCCTTTCTTTTTGAAACTTCCCACAGTTCCAAGTATCTTGCCACCTGTACCATGATCCAAGCTGGCTCTGTATTTCCAATTTCTCTCCTACAAGGTCTAAAATTTAAATGTTCCCTGGTAGCTTAAAAATAATGGGCTAGAGAGATTAATTCCTGCCCATGAGTGAGTCAGAGTATTAAAGCCAAGCTAACATGGACTTTTGGTGCAGAGCATGTATAGGTGTGTGTGTGTGTGTGTGTGTGTGTGTGTGTGTGTTGGGGAAAGGGATGAGGGAGGCTCTGTCAACATCCTCAGATGATGTCCCCAGGTACGGCCTATTGTACAGGGATGAGCTACTTGAAGCTATAGTCCTCGGGTACATGAGGAGAGATGATACCAGCTAATAAGTAGAATGCAAATGATTTAAATCCACATTTCCTGAACATCTAGAAGAATATATGATGTGTGATTATTCTCAATGAGACTTCTTAAAACAGTCAGTTTTAAAGTTCACTTTGTTATCCCAGCCCTTGCATGCCAATGCACTGTTTCTTTTCCATGTGCATTGAACTGGGGTCAAAATCCCTTGCAGGCAAGGCCTGGAAATCTACAAGGAGAGTCTTTGTTCTTATAAAATTTCCTTAATTCCCTACTTCAATGTGATAACATTGAAATTTAATATTAATTCCATACCATGTAGGGCTTTAGTTTCCAACTTTACATAACAGAGAATGATTGTACCTACCTTCCCCTATTTCATTTTTTCCCTTTCTGTATAGTTATTTTAAATGTTCACTGGTTTTCTTGAAACTTAGCAATCAGATAAAACTGTCTTGATTGATGTTACAGAATCATGGATTTCCCACCAAACCAAAGGAAGCCTTCCTCATTATCTCTGGTCTCTTCAGCTAGGCCATGCTCATCTTCAGGTAAATGTACTTATTCCCTTATCTTCTCAAATCAGCTATCCACTTTTCTCCAGCCAAGCTTGGCTGTAAATTGACAAGATCTCCAGTTGTCTTTGTGATTTCCCTGCAGAGTGCAGCTGGGTCCCTTTCAGTTTAAAAGAAACAGGTGTGGGGGTAACTCTGTTCAACCTTTAAAAAATTGCTGTCATAAAAGACAGAGATGGAGTGGTGACTTAAATCTGTTTTTTTTTTTTTTTTGAATGGCAGAAGCATCGTACTCTTATGGAATAAGAAACATATGGCACATAAAATAGGTTAATAACAAAGCATCAGACTTACTGGCCACTTCCATTTTTTTCCTACATTTTTTGGACAAAAAGAAATTTTGATATGCAAGCTCATAGCTTTCAAAAGCCCCAAATATGATTAGAAAAATTAGAAACAGTGAGGTCAGAAGGGAGCATTAGCTTTGAATCTTTCCAAATTTGGTAAACACCAGAAGAGATTTGACATAATAGAAAGAATAATGAAGTAGACATTAAACAGCTTAGGGTCTAGTCCCCTTGGACATAACTAGCTGAGAGATCCTTGACAGGTCATGAAAGCCCCCTAGACTTCAGGATTCTCATCTTTAAAAGAAGGAAATTGAACTAGATAATCTCCAAGTTTCAGTCTAGCTCTAAAATTCAAGGGCTCAACCCAATATTTGAACCTATTTTATTTTTATTGGTGCATAATAGATGTAGCTTTTTGTTTTTCATTGAGACAATAAGAGAGATTTGGGAATAAAATATCAACAATTTTAAACTTAAGACCAGAGATCCTAATGAGAAAGTTGACTTGGTGGTAATATGATGGGAAAGCATCTACCTGTTAATGTTCTATTCTTAGACATGAGCATGTGTAAAGTTAGCTTTGTCGTAAACTCTGTTTCAAAGTTAACTATGTCTTAAGCGAACTCTGCCTCTAATCCTCTTATTATCACCACTTAACAAATCAATCTTTTAATATTGCCCACCTATTGGCAGGTTTACAGGGTTTTGGCTGATCTAAGCTGGATTCAAATCTGTGGGTGGGTTAGGGTGACCTTATTATATATGTCTCTTGAGCTTCTTATGCCAAAGAAGTCAGCCAAAGAGTGTTCCTCTTATGGTGATGGTAGAAACTCAAGGGTAATCCCTTTAATTTATAGATTAGAAAATTGAAAGTCAGGGAGGCTAAGTAATAATAAAACCCATCTCAACATATGTAAAGAGAAAAAGGAAGGGGGGATGATTCATTGGTTTACATAACTGGAAAATCCTAGTATGGCTTCAAGGCACAACTGAATTTATTGGTTCAAATGATGTTCTTGTGTCTCTGTCTCTCTCTCTATCTCTTGGCTCTGCTTTCTTGCATACTGGTTTTGTTCTTAAGAAAACTTGCTTCATGTGGCAGTAAGACAGCTGCCAGCACTGGTCTTGAGTGTTCACAGTACAGAAAATAAATATTCTACCTCATTGTCCATATAACATTTGCAAACCATTTAGACTGGCTTAGCTAGAGATAAGAACTTGCAAGGGCCACCCATCTGTCCCTGAGATAAAAGAAGTGAGCCATTTGATGTCAGCATGGGGGAGGGGGATATAATCCCCAAAGAGAAAATATGCTAACTTGACAAAAGGTTACAGACATCTACTCAAGTGTTTACCTGAAAACCTACAAAGAGGCAGAGTCAGGACTAAAACGTGTATTTCCTAAGTCTTTGACCAGTGCTCCTTAGTATATCTTGTATGAATTAGTGGTGCTGTTTCTGTACCATCTCAACAGGATGCAAGAATGCCTTCTGAATCAATGTCAATTCCAAGACTTGTGTGGGTAGAAATGATGCCCAGGATATATTCATCTCACATCTCTGGATTTTGGAAGACATCTGGGCCACTTGATTAATCTCTGATAATCCATCAAACTGAGGCTGATCAGACTGCCCAGCCAGCTGACTCTGTGGCCTAATGCCTGAAATAAATGGCTTCTTGTGCTGGTGAAACTGACCTTTACTGACTCTATGCAATTGATGGAAAATAAGTCACAGCATTTATTACTTTTTTATGACTATAACTTACCCCAGTTCTATGTTTGTATTATTCATCTGCTTTGGAACAGAAACCACGGTCACTATTAAAGACTTTTTAACAGAAAGTGCTTGGTTGTGTATGAGTTTCCTAGGGCCGCTCTAACAAAACACCACAAACTGGGAAGCTTGAAAACAACACACATTTGTTGCCTCACAGTTCTGGAAGCCAGAGTCTGAAATCGAGGTGTGTGTAGAGCCATGCTCCTCCCTCTGCAGCCTTTAGGGGAGAATCCTTCCTTGCCTCTCCCTAACTTCTAGTGGTTCATCTGTAATCTTTGCCATTCCTGGTTGCAGCCACATGATTCCAGCCCCTGTTTCCATCCTCACATGGCCTTCTCCCTTTGGTCTCTGTGTGTTCACAGGACTGTCTTCTCATAAGGACATCAGTCAGATCTCTCCAATATGACCTCATCTTAATTAATTACATGTGTAATGACTCTAAATAAGGTCACGTTCTGAGAACTTGGGGTGAGGATCTCATCTATCTTTTTTGGGGGAAACACAATTCAACCCATAACAGTCTTTGACAGGATAAAGGATTAATACTGAAGAAGCCGCTGGCTGTCTAATACTGCAGTTCATGGGTACTCAACTCTTCTAGGCCTGCTCTGCATTCTCTCTTACTTCTTGATTCTCTTTTTCCCCTTCCTTCCCTGTTAGAATTTCCAAAGGACTTCCAACTTAAGAGGGGTAATGTCTTCAACTCAACTTCTGAGAATGTTTTTCACACCTATTAATTTATCATACCTTACACCAATCCATGAAGTAAATTAGGCAAAATTCATTATTCCTTTTCAATGAATGATGAGAGAGGAGAGAAATATGAAATGACTTGCCTATGGTCAGCTAGTCAGACAGTGAAGGTGGGGTTAGAAAGACAATGTCAAGTTATAATATATGAAATTGCTTCACTCCTTTACTGCTTCCAAATGCCAGAAAGATCCATGGATTTGGCAGCTTTGAAACTGATCTTCTCCTTCTGCAGGTGCCACAGTTTCCCTGGCCTGTTCTCTATCTAGCCATGCTTCCTCCATTTTTCACCATGCATGGGTGACCTACTCAGCATCAGGATACAAGGGCTGTCTTCAGGCCCATGTCCCTGTTTCAACTGCAAAGTGGATTCTTCCCTTTGAGGTCCCTTAAGTATGTTGAGTCACTCTTTCCTACCTACTCAAATCTTTGCCTCCTCTAAAATTTCCCCATCTCCGTTAACAGCCAGCACCCCAAGCCAGCAACCCAGGCTTTCTTTCCACTCCTCCTTCTATGCACACATCTAACTCATTGCTAGGTTACATTGAATTTACCCCCAAACTCTCTCAAATCTGTCTCTTTATTCCCAACCCATTTACCACTTCTTTGCTTTAGTCCCTTCTCATTTCTGCCCAGACTGTGGTTTTCCTTCTAGACTCTCCCTGTTCTAATACAACCTCTGCACTTACCTCTGCTAGGGACATTTATCAAAATCACCAGTCCAAAGTTCTTCAATGGCTGCCAGAGCTGAACTGCATAAGAGATATTGGTGGACAAGATACTAGAAACATCAGGGGAAATATGAAAGTAAATATGGTAAAAAGGTAGTCACATCACTAAAACTATACAGATAGTCTCAGATTTCTAAGCTGCCTGAGAATATTAAATACTCAAAGAAGAGTTTGGATAAATAAAAATGGCTGGTGAATGGGGGAAAGGGGATATATGGGAAACTGTACTATTTGCTTAGTTTTTCTCTAAGCCTAAAACTTCTCTAGACAACAAAATCTATTAATAAATAAAACAGGAATGAATGGTCATTACAAATATTTATGAAAATAATGTAAATAAAATTAAACATAATTACTTTTAAGCATTATGGCTGCTCTGTATCCATGTTTAGGGTTAAGGGGACTGAAAGGAAGTCTATTTGCTCAATCATATTAAAACGTAACTTGCTGATATGCTGCCTTGCTCTAAATTGCGAGTTTCATAAGCACTAAAAGTTGGCTGACCTACTTCACCATAGTAATTGAAAGGGATTATTACTGACAATTAGCAAGCAAGCAATAGTAATAGATAATTTACTTTCCAAATATTTTGCAAGCAAGCACATTTTTTTTTAAAAAAGGGAAACACATTAGACAGTTGTTTCTTGGCAAATTACAATGCATCTTTTATTTCTTGACAAATAATTCATAGTGCAATATTTTTTACAGCCCATAATTCTAATGTGGCTGTTACATTCATTATGTCTACAGACACTTTGTCAGGATAAGTATTCACTACAATGCATGGGGACTTAGCCATACAGCCCTCATTATAGCTGATAGTCCCACGATCATGGCCTGGGCAAAGCTCAGGGAAAAGGCCTTTTTATAGCCAGATTCTGCCCTTGGAGGAAAATGGGGTCATTTTCAATGTAAATGTTAAAATTCTTTCAGCCTCAGATATTATATTATAACAAGATGTAAGTTTCTGTTTGTTTTACCTAGTGATAAATATAGCAAAGTTTTATGGCATATCTGGCTGTGTATCTTTCTTTTTCACATAATGGAACAAAAATCATTATATCTTTAGCAGAGGCTAAGTAAAGTGAGGGGTAGAAGGCGCTAATGATGCAGAATGCATTACTGAACAATATCTCAATTAATTTTTAGGAAAATATACTTTGAACTTAAATTAATCCATGCTCATTATGTATATGTCTCACCCATATGCCATTGTTTAGCACAAGACTATTGTCTAATTGTAAGCTTATAATAAGTTTCCATGACTTCTTTTGTATCACTTTAAGATTACGTTTACTGCTAGATACACATTAGGTACTCAAAAAAATGCTTGATTGATCTTAGTCCTCGTTGAGTTTTCCTGCAAATGCACTGCATTCGTGGGTTCCCCAATGTCAATCAATCATTTTCTTTCCTATCCTTAGGAAGATACATAGTTTTCTGTATAGACAAGATAAAGGAAATTGCAGTATTTGCAAATCAAAAACTCTGGAAGCAGTAATTTGCCCTTCATTTTAATAAAAAAGCCTGGACTATTCTAGGATTACTGATCTGCATTAATATAATTCCTTTCTCCTGGAATAGTACTCAAGAACTATATGTCTCATGACTGAAAGAATGAATTTTCCTCTGTCTACTTCTCCTCCCAGGATCCAATGTGTTCTTTAGAGTTACGCTTATTGCAATGACTTAGGTCACAAACTGTTGCATACAGTAGTGTAGTTATAATTTGTGCATGTTCCCCACCTAGATCCAGCTTTCTATTTAGTAAGTGTTCAGTAGATGTCTAATGGGTTAATGGCCTAATTGACAGTAATTTACTTGCCTTCTCAATAGCATTTGGCACTATTGACATTCTGCCCTTCTTCCAATCAAACTATAGTCTTGGCTGATTTTTCTCCTGCCCTCTAGCTATTCCTTCATAGACTTCTTTAGGAATTTGTCCTGGATTCTCTTCTCTTTCTATCTCCTTGGTTAATATCACACACCATTTTAGGTTCAAATATTATCCAAATGTTGAAAACTCCCCAAATTACGTTTCTCTCCCACTTCATTTAATCTTCTGAGCCCTGGGATTCATTCATTAAAAATAAAAATAATAATAATAATAATGCATCTTTTCCATTTCAGGTGTATTAGTCAGCTTAAAATATCAATAATATTGGCATAATAAAATATCACAGATTGGGTAGCTTAAGCTACAGGAATTTATATCTCACAGTTCTGGAGGCCAAGGTGGGAAGTCCAAAATCAAGGTGGTAGTTGATTCACTTCCCTGATGAGGGCTCTCTTTCTGACTTGCAGATCCCACCTCCTCACTATATCCTTTCATGGTGGAGAGAAAGAGAAGAAGAGCAAGTTCTCTGGTGTCTGTTTTTATAAGGCTTTAATATTAACATGAGGACCCTTCCCTCATGACCTTACCTAATTACTTTCCAAAAGCCTCATCTCCAAATACCATCACATTGTGAATTAAGGCTTCAGCATATAATTTGGGAGGGAAACATTTCATTCAGTCCATAGCAGCAGTATTAGGTAACCACTCCACATATATAGCAGTAAACAAAACTGATAAGGAATTCTTTCTGATGGAATTTACATTTTAGTTGTGGAAAGCGGTCAATCAGTAAAAAAAAAAGTAATAATAATCATTTCAAATCATGATAAATGCTATAAAAAAGAAGCAGGATAATGTGATAGAGTAAAACTAGGATGGGGTCATGGGTTTGAGGGAAATGAGAAGCAGGATTCAGACATTGTCTTTTGAGGGAGGTAAACATTTGAACACCAGATATGAATAATGAGAAGGAACAAGTTAAAGTCTGGGGAAAGGGTTTTCTAGGTACAATAACCCTAATCTTAGCTAGCGTAAGAAAGAAATTTTATAACCAAGGCTATAATTGGCATCTCTAGTTAGCTATCAAACACATCTCATAACTATAATCTTAAAAGCAGATTCTAGATGACCCCCCCAGAAATATGCCTCTTTTCTGATCTTTCCTAACTCAGTAAATGGTTCTACCATGCACCTACTTGATTAGGCAAGACACCCAGAAGTTATTTCCACTATTTCTCTCTCATTCCCCAGACACAACCCCGCTCTAAAACCTATCTGTATCTCCAAAATACATCTGTCCACTTTTACCCCCCTACAATGACACCAGTACGTGTCACCATGATTTCTCCACAGAAACTGTTGTAATCACCTCCTAATCATTTCCATTGTTTCCATTCTTGGCCCTCTTCTAGTCCATTTCATTCATACAACACTGAGGGGGTGATCAGATTAAAGTATACATTGTTGGGCACTTCCATAGTTATTAAGACAGAGACATATTGGCATAAAGATAGACATATAGATAAATGCAGTTAAATTGAAAGTCCAGAAATAAGCCCAACTTATGGACTTATTATGCTCAACTGATGTTTGCAAATTTATGCTCAACTGATATTTGACAACAGTTCTAAGAAAATTCAATGGGAAAAGAAAAAATATTCTTAACAAATGATGCTGGGACAATTGAATATTCACATGCAAAAGAATGAAAGTCTGGACCAATTCCTTATACCACACACAAAATTTAACTTAAAAGGGACTTTGTAATGTAAGAGTTGAGTGTAAGAGCTAAAATTATAGAACTCTTACAGGAAAACATAGGAAGAAATTTTCATGATCTTCGGTTAGGCAATGGTCTCTTAGATATGACAACAATAAGCATAAGTGACAAAAGATAAAACAGGTAAATTGAACTTCATGAAAATTAAAAGTTTTCACACTGCAAATAATATCATCAGGATAGTGAAAAGACAATCATGACTGGGAGAAAATATTTGCAAATTATATACTTGACAACTGACTTGTACTTAGAATAAAGAAAGAACTCTTACAACACAATTATAAAAAGATAGCCATATTTTAAAATGGGCACAGGATTTGAACTGGCGTTTCCCTAAAGGAGATGTACAAATGAATGATAAGCACACGAAAAGATGTCATTATTAGAGAAATGTAAATCAAAACCACATGAAATACCATTTCATAACCACTAGGATGGCCACATTAGAAAAATAATAGTATGTTGGCAAGGATGCGAAGAAATTGGAACCCTCCTACATGGCTGGTGGAAATGTGAAATTGTATAACCACTTTGTAAAATAGTTCAGCAGTTCCTCAAATTGTTAAACAGAGTTACCATGTAGGGTTTAAAGTATGAATGTAAAGTAAAGAATGAATAAATGAATACAATTTCACTTCTAGGTATATAACCAGTAGAAATAAAAACATATGTCTATATAAAAACTTGTACTTGAATGTTCATAGCAGCATTATTTATGATATCTAAGAAATAAACACAACTCAAAAGTCCATTAGTTTTTGAATGGGTTAATAAAATGTATATTCATACAATGGATTAATATTTGTCAGTAAAAAGAACGGAAGTACTGATACCTGCTATGACATGGATGAACCTTGAGAACATTATGCTAAATGAAAGAAGCCAGTCACTTGGGTGCCTGGGTGGTTCAGTCGGTTAAGCGTCTGACTCTTGATTTTGGCTCAAGTCATGATTTCGCAGTTGTGAGATTGATCCCTGCATCAGGCTCTGTGAAGGGCATAGAGCCTGCTTAAGATTCTCTCTCTCTCTCTCTCTCTCTCTCTCTCTCTCTCTCTCTCTGTCTCCTTGTGCCCCTCTCCTCCATTCACACTCTCTCAAAATAAAATCGGGGGGGGGGGCGGTAATAGACACCCTATATCTTGATAGGGATCTAGGTTGCATGGGTGAACCCATTTGTCCAAACTGAATCATTAAGATTTGTGCATTTCAGAATACATAAATTTTACCTAAAAAATAAACTGATAATGATGTGGGGACAGGGAATGCGGGGAACTATCGGTAAAACAAAAGTTACAGAATGTTTATAATTACTGAAGATAGATAATGGGTACATAGTGGTCATTATACTAGTCTATTTTCCTTGTATATGTTAAACATTTATCATAATAAAGCATTTAAAAATGTATGCCTGTATATGTAAATATATACTGTTAGCCTAGCACTCTTTAAAGTCTTTCCTACCATAGTCTACAGGGTCCTGCATAAATTACCCCCCACCTACCTCTCCCATGATATCTTGCACCCCTCTCTCATAGCTTTGCTCTGCATCCATCACTCTGGTCTTCTTTTTTTAATTTTTTAAAATTATTTTTAATTTTTATTCTAGCTAGAGAGAGCACACAAGTGGAGGAGAGGGACAGAAAGAGAGACAGACAAATTCTTAAGGAGGCTCCACAGTCAGTGTAGAGCAGGATGCAAGGCTTCATCCCAAGACCCTGGGATGATCACCTGAGCCGACATCAAGAGCCAACCAACTGAGCCACCCAGGTGCCTCTTTCACTTCCTCTCTCCTAACTCAGGATACTCATCCTTGCATTCTTTTTCTGGTTCTCTCTTCATATTTTGGGCCTCAGATTAAAAATTACTACTTCAGAGGCATTCTATTACATCAAACTCTCTCTTATAGCTCCCTTTTTGTTTTTTGGGGTTTTTTTTTAGTTTTTCATAGAACATATCATAACATGCAATTGTATATTTGTTTATAACATTTTGTTTTCTCTCACTAGGTTTTAAACTCCATGGAGGCAGGGAGGTTTTTCTATTTGGATCTATACTTGAAATGTTCTGCTGAGATTTCTGCCTGCCACATATTAGGAAACAATAAATATTTGTACATATAAGTAAAGAATGAATAAATGAATACATTTTCAGACTGTTCACATCATGTAGATTTTCTAGAACCAGATTAGACTATGGAGGAACTAAAATTTCTGGGTGTATTTCCTTGTTGTTTAATATTTCAGAAGTTTCTCCAACAGCAACTTTCTACGCAAAAACTCATTTCTCATTTTTAACAGTAATTTGAAACATTTAGAGAAAAGTTGAAATTTCAAGAAAATCTTCAGCTGTATTAACCAAGAATCATTTTTTTCTGATGCTAGAGGGAAGTCATAAAAAATATAATATGGCTATTGTTTTGTAGCTTAAATAACTCAAGTGAAGAAATATGAACACAGCTGCTGGCATTTAAAATCTATCAATAGGTAAATAAGGCCAGAAAATAAGTAATGGATCTTGCTTTCATTTTTGATTGCCAAAAGTAAAATTAGGACTGTTAAGAAAAAGATTGAACATAATGCTGGAGTTTTGCTAATAAAAAAAACCAATCTACCATATAGGTTTAAAATATTATTAAAACAATGAATACAGTAAAAGATATCTGTTAAAAACCTAACTGCTACATTTTTCAACAGTCAATGAGAATTCTGAACATTCATCTTGGAATGTTTTAGAAGCACAGAAATTAAATGGTTTACACTTTGGTAAACTATAATCTTTAATTTTCTTAACTAGCATGTATACACATATATGTCATTATATATAAAATATTTCAATATATATTAAATATATTGAAATTTTTTATATGTTATATATAAAACATTTCAATATTTTAAGTGTATATACACATATATTTTAAGTATGTATATATATTTTTTACATACACACACACACACACACACACACACACACACACACACTTTATATGAAGTGGCTACACTATTCCAGGTCTTAAACTTTAATGTGCACATGACTCACCAGGGGATCTTATAAATGCAGATTTTTTTCCTTTTGTTTTGTTTTAGTTTCAGGAGTAGAATTTAGTGATTCATCATTTACATATGACACCAAGGCTCATCACAACAAGTGCCCTCCTTAATACCCATTATGCATTTAGCCTATGCCCCCACCCAACTCCCCTCCAACAACCCTCAGTGTGCTCTCTATAGTTGAGAGTATCTTATGGTTTGCCTCCCTCTCTTTTTTTTTTCCTTTCCCCTATGTTCATCTGTTTTGTTTCTTAAATTCTACACATGAGTGAAATCACATGGTATGACTTATTTTGCTTAGCATAATACACTCTGGCTCCATCCACATCATTTTAAATGGCAGGATTTCATTCTTTTTTTAAAATGTTTTTAACTTATTTTTGAGAGAGAGAGAGAGCACAAGTGGAGGAGGGGCAGAGAAAGGAGGGGACAGAGGATCCAAAGCAGGTTCTGCACTGAGAGCAGTGAGCCCAATGCAGGCTCAAACTCATGAACTGTGAGATCATGACCTGAGCCAAAGTTGGACGTTCAATCAACTGAGCCACCCAGGTGCCCCAAGATTTCATTCTTTTTGACGGCTGAGTAATATTCTATTCTTTATCCATTCATCAGGCAATGGACATTTGGGCTCTTTCCATAATTTAGCTATTGTTAATAATGTTGCTATAAACATCAGTATTTTTGTATCCTTTGGATAAATACCTAACAGTGCAATTGCTTGATGTAGAGTAGTTCTATTTTTAACTTTTTGAGGAAACTCCATACTGTTTTCCACAGTGGCTGCACCAGTTTGCATTCCCATCAACAGTAAAAGAGGATTCCCCTTGCTCTGCATCCCAGCCAACATCTGTTGTTTCCTGTGTTGTTAATTGTAGCCATTCTGACATATGTGAGGTAGTATCTTATTGTAATTTGGTTTATATTTCCTTAATGATGAGTATCTTTTCATGTGTCTGTTTGCCATCTGTATGTCTTCTTTGGAAAAATATCTCTTTATGTCTTCTCATTTCCTAACTGGATTATTTGCTTTTTGGGTGTGGAATTTGATAAGTTCTTTATAGATTTTGGATAGTAACCCTTTATCAGATATGTCATTTGCAAATATCTTCTCTCATTCCAAAGGTTGCCTTTTAGTTTTGTTGATTGTTTCCTTTGCTGTGCTTCTTATCTTGATAAAGTCCCAATAGTTCAATTTTGCTTTTGTTTCCCTTGCCTCTACTAAGAAGTTGCTACAGCTGATGTCAAAGTGGTTGCTGTGATGTTCTCCTCTAGGGTTTTGATGGTTTCCTGTCTCACATTTAGGTCTTTCATCCATTTTGAATTTATTTTTGTGTATGGTGTAAGAAGGTGGCCCAATTTCATTCTGCATGTTGCTGCCCAGTTTTCCCAACACCATTTGTTCAAAGACCAGCAGCATTGACATTGCCTGGGAACTTATTAGAAATGCAGAATTTTAGCCCCTACCCAAGATCTACTAAATCAGAATCTGCATTTTATTATTTCCAACTAATCTTCAACAAAGCAAGAAAGAATAAAATGCAGATTCTGATTTAGTAGATCTTGGATAGGGCCTGAAATTCTGTATTTGTAGTTAGTTCCCAGGTAATGCTAATACTGCTGGTCTTGAGCAGTAGTGCTCCATACATTGCTGAGCTTTGTTAGTAGCAGAAAGAAGTTCCATTACTAAAACATGTAACTAGAAAGGACTTTGGGGATCATTTAACACTGTCTTGCCTTCAGGAGATGAACATCTATCATGTAGGGCAGATGGTTCTTTTCTTTTTAAAGATCTCTAAGGACACAACAAACTGCATATTTTGTATTCCATTTTAATATATTTAATGTCTCTGGACCTTGAGGAGCAAAATATTCTGGTAAAGGTTGCAGGTATGTAGGCACATATACAGTTTTAAGCTAATAGAAGGCATAGATGACCAAAACCCAACTGTCATCCTTGGATCTTGATTAAAATATATCTTTTCTTTATGTCATTTTAGAAAGGTGCGATGAATAAGGTGTGTCAGGTGAAGAATGAGTGGGATAACTTGGCTACAGTAAAGGGTTCATTAGAAGGTTATAAGAAAAAAGAAAGAAGATTATGAGAAATAAAATATAGTAAAAATTAAAAAGTAAAGTTGGAGTTTAGCAGTGGGGAGCTTTCAAGGATTTGCTTACTCTCCCCAAGGCAGTGGGAGTCCTCACTGAAGGTGTTTTGTAAGTGAATGGCAGGGTTTAAGAACAACCAGGTAGGCTGGTGGAAGCAAGAGGAGCTGGACACAGAGAGCCCATCAGCCTCACCCTGCAAGCCAAGAGGGGGCTGGCATTGACTTGAAAGTGGATTTAGGGGAGGTGCATTTGCACAAACATTTAAACTTAGTCCAATGTACATGTTCCCAGCATCAAGTTCAATCAATTATTTTTGTTTTGGATGTCTGTGAACATGGGAGATAATTACACTGTTCGGATAAACCCAGATCTCAAAAATTTACATGCTAGAAAATAATGGGTATGTTACTACTTACTAGTTTTTTTTTACCTATCAAAATGTTTAATGTTCATTGTTAACCTAAAACACACAAACACAAACATATATACACAAATGTGCACACACACATTATCTTCTCTGTACTTATTCTTCCATTCAGCTTCTCTACTTCAACTGCTCTGGGTACACAAGAATCTGAACATCCTGCCCACCCTTCTCCATTGCCAATTGGCCCCTTTAACATATTTCAGTCTATCTTCTGCACGGCCACCCAGTTGGAATTTCTCTGAAGAATCATCTCCTAATTTTCAAAAGGAATAGCCTAAAAACTTTTTATTATGAAAAACTTCAAACATACAGGCAACTAACAATACAATGAACTATATCTCTGTCACTTACATTCAATAATTATCAAGATTTTGCCACATTTGCCTCTTCTTATCCTTTTTCTTTTTTTCTTTGCTGAGTTATTTAAAAATAAAGCCCAAACATCATGTCAACTCACTGCTACACATTTTGGTACATTTTTTCTAAATAAATGTGGATTTTTTTTCAATCATTATAATGTCATCACCCCTAACAAAATTACTAATTACTCCTTGATGTTATCTAATACCCAGTACCGTAATCAAATCTCCCCAAACTATCTCAAAAATGTCTTTTTAGAATTGTTTTGTTTCAATCAGGACCCAAAAAAGGTCCACACATGACATTTTCTTGATATGCCCCTGAAGCCTCTGATGGTCAAGAGCATTTCCCCTTTCTTCTGCCTTTCCCCCTTCTCTGCCTTCTCTGTGATTTATTAGGTCAACTGATTTGAAGAACATCTCACAGTCTGGATTTGTCTATTTGTTTTCTTATGATGTCATTTAGTTTGTTCCTTTGTATTTGTTGAGCATAGAGGTTACTCTTAAATGCCTGGTTAGACTCAAGTTCTGCATTTTACAGCAAAGATAATTTATAAGTGGTATTGTATGTTTCACATCAAGTGGCACTGTACAGTCTTAAGTCCCACTTTTAGTGCTAAGATTGATTAATGAGTTGAAGTGTTGACCTCCTGATCTTTCCATCAACTTTTCACCTAATGGTTCATCCATTGATGTGTTTTGCCTGAATCACTTACTTTATTTCGAAAAGAGGGATTTTTTTTCCAATTCTATCATCAATTGCAAATTTATGAAATTTGCTTATAAACACAAACTCTTCTTCCCTCAGCAATGGGACTATTGGACTAGTTTACAAAGCAGTTTATATAAGAAAAGCAGAATAAATGTTTACTTCTTTCCTTTAAATTGTAAGTCTTCAGAGTAAGGTGGTGGTGCTAAGTTACTTTCAGCAGTGTCCAAAAAGATGTTGCCCCCACCCCTTACCTTGGAGTTCTCTTTCTTTCCCCATTTCTCTTTCTTTTAAAAGATCATTTTGAATTCATAAGACAGCATTTAAGGGTTTCAACCCCAATTGCATTAATTATTCTTTCTGATCCTCAAATTGTCCCATCTTTGGCCCATTGGAGGCCCTTGTTGTTGACCATTGGGTCAACAAGGGTCCATTTGACACATCATGGGATTTGATGGAGACTTTGATTTCCAATCTACCAAGATATCTCAGTTCATGTTGTATAATTGCTGCCCCTGATCTGGAATTAGTTTTTTGTTTGTTTGTTTTTTTCTATGAAGTCGTGTTCTCTTTTAGTGGAGACTGGTATTTAAATGCCACAAATGGCTTCTAGGTATGTTCATTTTTCTTAGCTTGTCATTGCTTCTAGGATTTTTCAGTGGACAAAGCTAAGACAAACTTATTTGGGAGGAAAGAAAACAGTTAGGTTAAATGAATTCATGTTGCTTTTCCAATTCAAATGTAAATACAAATAAGAAAAAAAAATGTTTGTTTTCCATAATTTCAGGACTTATTTTTTAAATTAATTTTTGAAATGGAAAAATATTTGTTCCCCAAATCAACGTTATATAGCATAAAATATTTAGAAAGTCTTCATTCCTGTTTCCTCAAACTTATTTTCCCCCTCCTTTCTAGATAATTTTTTTTAAATTAACACTTGATTTTTCCTTCCTGGATTTATTTTTGCTAGAGTAGCAGGATAGTTTTAACATCATATAGTCTCAGCACTATATCTTCTTATTTTTTGTTTGTAGATATTATACTTCTATACCTTATTAACTTTTATGTTTATGTTCTATACATTCTTAATGAAATTTGTCCTGGTTTTGTGTTAAAGTTTTCCTATTACCCGGGTCATTTTTAATATTATTTTTTTTATTCCAAAATGCAAGCAACCTTTAAAAATATAGCAAATGTCATGGATACTGCCCCTAACTGAATAGGATGGAATCTAATACCTATTCTCTGAGGTTTTACTAGTTACAATAGACAAATCATTCTTTTAGGCAAGCAATGCAGCATGAAAAAAAAAAAAAGACAAAATGCTTGCCATTGGGGAGCTCACATTTTAGTTGGGTAGGCAATGAACAAGTACCTAAATAAATATACAAAACAAATACACGATATGCCAGGAATAGCAATTTCCTAGTGCTGCCATAACAAAGTACCACAAATTAAGTGACTTAAAAGAGAAGACATATATTCTCTCACAGTTCTAAGGACTAAAAGTCAAAATCAAGGTGTTAGCCAAGTCATGCTTTCTCTAAAGTCTCTAGGAAAGATGCCTTCCTTGACTCTTCCAGCTTCCAGTAGCCACAGGTATTCCTTGGCTGGTAACAACATAACTCCAAGTTCTGCCTCCATCCTCACATGGCTTCCTCCCTATGTATCTCTGTAAGTCTTCACATGGCCATCTTCACATAAGGACACTAGGCATAATAGATTAGAAGCTCACCCTACTCCAGTATGACCTCATCTTAACTAATTACATTATCAATAACAATTTTTTTTTCAACGTTTATTTATTTTGGGGACAGAGAGAGACAGAGCATGAACGGGGGAGGCGCAGAGAGAGAGGGAGACACAGAATCGGAAGCAGGCTCCAGGCTCTGAGCCATCAGCCCAGAGCCCGACGCGGGGCTCGAACTCATGGACCGCGAGATCGTGACCTGGCTGAAGTCGGACGCTTAACCGACTGCGCCACCCAGGCGCCCCTCAATAACAATTTTTAATTAAGGTCACATCTAAGATACTGGGAGTTAGGACTTCAAAATGTCTTTTGGGGGGACAATTAAACCCATGAATCAGGTTAAGTATTCCAAAGGGGGGGAAAAAAAAAACCAGATCAAGGGAAACAGAGTTAATAGTGTCTTATACTAACCACGATAGCTGTATTGGAGGAAGATGAGATGCAATTAGATTCTGGACATATTTCTTTAAAAACAAGGTGTTTTTTTTTTTTTAATGTTTTATTTGTTTTTGTGAGAGAGAGACAGTGCAAGCAAGGGAGGGGCTGAGAGAGAGTGGGAGACACAGAATCCAAAGCAGGCTCCTGGCTCCAAGCTGTCAGCACAGAGCCCGACATGGGGCTTGAACCCACAAATCATGAGATCACGACCTGAGCTGAAGCCTGATGCTTAACCAACTGAGCCACCCAGGTGCCCCTGGACATATTTCTTAAGGTACATCTTTCATAGATAGGATGTGTTATTAAGATTAAGGTACCCCTTTGTTGAGGCAAAATTAAAGAAGCAGAAGTTTTAAGAGTAATCAAAATTTGGTTTTTGATTAATCTTAAGGTAGCTGTTGCACCCACAAATGGAGATGTTGAATAAGCAGGTCAATAATACAAATCTACAGCTCAGGGAAGAGGCATGGACTGGAAATACCAGTTTGGAAGTCATCAGTGATAGACGATAACAAAAACAATGAGGCTGGATCACATAGAGAATGTGACTTCGGCTGAGTAATGTCAAAGTTTCAATATCAGACAAATAAAGAGGCCCAGCAAAGGGAACCCAGGAGTGCCTTGTCAGGTAGGAAAATATACCAAAGCACCATTTTCTGAGTCTCATGTGACTAAGTATTTCAAGAAAAATGCTCTATATCTGTGATGCTGGTAGATCAAATAAATGAGGATAGGAATTAACCATTGGATATGACAACGTGAAAGTCTTTTATGACTTTGACAAGAGCTGGTGACAAGACTAGTAAGACAAAAACCTGACTATGGTAGGTTCACAAGGGAATGGAGAAAAAAGTTATTGGACAGAGGATAAATGAGTTTCATGAGGTGAAACTGTGCTAAGAAAGGAGGCTGTGAAAGAGAGCAGTAGATGGAATGACAGTTGGATTCAAAAAATCACTTTTTTGATGACTAGTAAAGAGGGAAAAATTGATGACACAGGAGACAGAGGGGACAATTGCAGAGGTAGGTGAGTAGGTCTGAGGGAACAGGATCCACTGAGGTAGTGGCCTTAGTTGGACAGGAGGTAGGACTTGTATTACAGTTCATCTCTAGTAACAGCAGGAAAACCAGGATACAAGCATGGCTTTAGATGTAGGTAAGTTTGCTGTTTTGGTGGTAGACGCATGTGAATTGCTTCTATTTTCTCAGAGAAATTAGAAGCAGAGTCATCAACTGAAAGTGAGTCTTTCCAAATTAAGGCCAAGATGAAGACTTCAAGATGTACAATCTCTCACTTTATAATAGCACAATGAAGATTTATTTTCATCACTTATCACTTATTTTCTATACTCATTATGCACAAATCTATATTACAATATTTTTAAAGACTCTCTGGGATTTTTCACTATGAAAGTTTATTTCTGAATTTCTTTAAGCAAACAAGGAAGGCATTGTAATGGGGATGATTTACTTTATCATATAAAATTTAAATGTTGCTTTTTGGGATTTAAAAAAGAAAATGCTCATTATAGATATGATGGGCTATAAGCCAAACTTTTATAAAACTTTGATAATGTCTGCAACCATAAAAATGATCTATTTCAAGGTAAAAGAGCCTCACTTATTTCTACTCATCTGGGTAGAAATTACTAAAGTAACTGAATAAAGCAGGAAAAAAAAGGAAGAAAGAATGGGAAACATTTTGTTTCACTTACTGAATTAGTTAATAGAAGTAGACAATGAAAATTATTTGTTTAAAATCTCCATTAAGGCAATATCTGTAAGAGATCCTACTGCTAGATTTAGAGAACAACTCACATATATACAAAAGAGATAGTATTGGTTTTATTATTTTGTGATAAGGATACAATTTAAAATTTATCCAAGCAAATCTCCTGACAGAAGCATATAAGCTCCAATGCTCCTGTATAAAAGCATTTGCTAAAAATTTTTTTGAAGGATAGACTATGTTTAAAACTTTTTATTTTATTTACTTCTTTTGAGAGAGAGAGAGAGGAAGAGAGAGAGAGAGAAGGAGAGGCAGAGAGGGATACAAAGTTTCCCAAGCAGGCTCCGTGCTGTCAGCGCAGAGCCTGATGCGGGGCTTGTTCCCATGAACCATGAGATCATGACCTGAGCCAAAATCAAGAGTTGGATCCTCAACCGACTGAGCCACCCAGGTGCCCCTGAAACTAATTTTTAAAAAATTTGCACCCTGTCTTTATTGATATTTGTAGGTCAAGTTTTTGTTGATGATCTCATGTATCCATCTAAGAGTGTGTGTGTGTGTGTGTGTGTGTGTGTGTGTGTGTGTTCAAGATAAAGTAGGAGAATACAAACTAAAAATTTATCATTTGGGAAAAAATCTGGTTTTAGCTTTGAAGAATGCAGAGTCTGCTTGAGGAGATCATACACAGAGAAAAATGATGTACGGATGTCATATAAAAGAATATGACTTAAAACATATGGAAGAACAAGACAGCATAGAAAAGTGAGCTCATAAGTGTCTGCCATTGGGATAATGACTGTTGAATACGAATAGAGGAGAAGTTAGTTGTATATTCTTCTGTATGGCTTTCTCAGCAGCATTTACAATGTGTGACCATTCCCTCTTTAGTATTTTCTCTTACCTAGATTTTGTAGTACTCTTATTTCCTAAATTTCATGCTTCCTCTTTCCACTCTTTCTTGGCTTCTTTTGCCTGCTCTCCTTCCTCTCAGGAAAGAACCAGACTCAGTTACTAATTCTCTTCTTTGGCAACAACAACTGATAACTGGCACTACTATATCAATCTTGGTTCTAAATAAATTATTGTTTAATCCTCACAATACGCCATGTGTAGGAACTATTATTACTGTCATTTGACAGTAAGGAAACTGCAATCGGATTACTTGCCCAAGTAATTTGGCCAACAGTTTTTCAATGTCTTTCCATTTTTTATTTTTGAAATATCACATTTTTTAAAATATGGGAGTAATTCATGAGTGTCCACATTAGTTAGGATTCTCCAGAGAAATGAAACAGAACCACTAGGAAATTTATATTTATATTTACGTTCATATTCACATATACACACATATGTATATATAAAATGCGTGTTATATGTATATATGTTTCATATGTATATACATATATAGGTGTGTATATATATGTATGCATGTTTATTATAAGAAATTGGCTTATGCTGTTATGGAGGTAAAGTCCCAAAATCTGTAGTCAACAAGCTAGAGACCCAGAAAAGCTGATGATATAGTTCCAGTCCAAGGCTGAAGGCTTAAGAAACAGGAAAGTAGATGGTTATAAGTTCAAGTCTGGATCTGACTTTGAAGGCAGAAGACTAATGACTGAGCTCTAAGACAGGCAGAAAGCACATTTTCTTCTGCTCCTCCATTTTGTTCTATTCAGGCTGTCTATCAGGCTATTCAGGCTATCCAATCTCTTCTATTGGATGAAGCCCACCCACTTTAGGGAGTGCAATCTGCTTTACTCATTCTACTGATTCAAATGTTAATGTCATCCAGAAACATCTTCACAGTACCCAGAATAATTTTTAACCAAATATCTGTACACCCTTCAGCCAAGCCAAGCTGACACGTAAAATGAGCCATCACATGTTATAAAACGTTTTAAAACACAAAAATATGAACTGGTAATTCCTCCTCTCCTATCATTTTTGCCATCATTGACTTGCTCCTATTCCACTTATCTGCATTCTGCATTTCAAACAGGCCAAAGGTGACCAAATTGGAAGTTTCGCCCAGGCTGCTTTCTCTGCCCAGAACAACTATTCTTCCTTTGCATCACTTAAATTTTAACTCAAAAGTCTCCTCCCACAAGTCACATAGCTTGATCACCTTATCTAAAGTAACATTCAACCTGATCTTCTGATCTTAATCTGAGAAACTCTCAGTCACTCTTTATTTTGCTATCCAGTTCTAGTTTTTTAATGGAACTTATTATCTGAAATTTTCTTATTTCTTATTTTATTTTTGTATTTATTTTTCTCTTCAACTAGGATGTAAACACCACAAAAGAAAGGACTGACTCTACCTTGTTCATTACTTTATCTCCAGAACCCAGACAAGTCCTTGACACAGAGCAAATGTTCATTATATATTGAATGAATGGATGAATGAATGAATCAATCAATCAATCAGTCAATCAATGGTAGCTCCCAGCATCTTTGGGCTCACACCTTCCAATTTCACATCCCAAGAAAACAGAGATTCTTTTTTCTCCAACAATTCTAGAATAAAACAATGGCGAGTATGTCTAGTGGCTGCATTTCATTCAACCATCCTGAACTAATTGTTTTGGCCAGCAGGTAGGAAAATTTTCCTAAAACATAGCACTAATCACATCATTTCCCACTCAATAGCCTCTTATATCTTCCCTTTGCTTTCTGAATAGCTTACAGATTTAGGTTGTTATTCAAAGCCCTCACTTAACAACAATTGATACCTTATTATTTCTAACCATGTCTCCCAAATAGTCTAACCTTCAGCCAGCTGCATGAATCACAAAGCTCTAAACTTCCTAGCTTTCCTATTTGCTTTATATTTGTTATTTCTTCTTCTTAAAATTGGAACACTCTTTCCCATCTCTGTTTCAAGTTATTTCCCATCATTGTAAAGTAAATTCCAATGCTACCTCTTCCACTGAAGTTTCCCTGAACAACCTGAGCCAATAGAGTTTATGTTTCTCATCCAGATTCTGATGGTCCTCACTTTATGCTCCTTTATTAGAATTTTGACACATGCACTTTTATATTAAAGGTATTTTAACATATGCATTCCTTTTCATTATAAGAGTGTAAGCAAACTGAGAAAAGAGTGAGGCAGACTGGTGTAGTTGAAATAACACAGATTTTGACATGGCAGAAACAGTTTAATCACTCTGAAAAAATCCAAAGCATCCTAAAAATGGGGAGTAACAAAACATAATGTTTCTAATAAGCTGCCTGTCATGTTTTAGGATGCCTGATAAATGTTAGTTTTCTTCCTTCAGTCCATTTTTGTCTTCATAATTTTATAATGCTTATTGTCACAGATGCTTGGCAAATATTTGCAGAATTATATGAAAACAATCTTCATAATTCCAATCTTTTACATAGGTTTCATTCTTACATTTTAACTTCTACGTGAGTGACCTCTCATTATCTCAAACTCATCACATCCCACACCCTGCATGCCATGTCCCTGCTTCCCTTTCAATTTCCTTGCTTCTGTCATTGGCAAGACTACCCTCCTTTTCTCAATACATGTGAGTCACTTTATCTTCTTCATCATCTCTATCTTCTTTATCTGCTAAATCTTCTTTCCCTCTTACCTTTTAAAATATCTCTAGGGGCACCTGGGTGGCTCAGTTGGTTAAGCATCTACTCTTGATTTTGGCATAGGCCATGATCTCACGGTTTGTGAGTTCGAGTCCCCCATGTTAGGCTCTGCACTGGTGGTGAGGAGCCTGCTTGGGTTTCTCTCTCTCCCTCTCTCTCTCTCTGCCCTTCCCCTGATTGTGCTCCGTCTCTCTCTCAAAATAAACTTAAGAAACATTTTAAAATATCTCTAGCATCTGTTTGTTTCTTTCTACTCCACTACCATCATTCTAGTCCAGGCACTTAGCAGAACTACATGGAATCACTATATGGAATCCCATGAAATATTAATATAAAACCAAGCATTAGTATTACTTAAAGGATGGATGGGTGGATGGATGGATAAACAATATATCCAATTCTTGACATTGTGCATTAATTTCCAAAACTGAATTTGATATAGGGTGTTTCTAGCTATTTTAAGAAATGTAAAGACTATTCCAAAACAAAATTAACTTATTTAAATTTGGAAGTATGCTTCATTAAGCCCTTTTAATATTAAGTTTGCTGGTGAGTGTGGTTAGAAATGTGAATAGTTTAAAGTCAACCAACAATGTTAAAATATTTTCATTCCAACTAAGCTAGGGATTGCTTCTTGAAGAAGCTCATCATCATGTGCTGGCAATCTGTGAAAGGATACGAAGATAGACATCAACAGTGAGTCCTAGCGTTCAAAGGGGATGAGAACATAAACTTCATATTAAGAAATCAGTATGGAATACACAACACCCAAATCCAAGTTTTTTAAAAAAATCATTTATTCCAGAGTGCCTGGGTAACTCAGTCGGTTAAACGTTCAACTCTTAATTTCAGCGCAGGACATGATCTCACAGTTTGTGAGTTCCGAGTCTTGCTCTGCATTGACAGCTCAGAGCCTGCTTGGGATTCTCTCTCTCTGCCCCACCCTCCTTCACTCACGCTCTCTGTCTCTGAATATAAATAAATAAAACTTAACAAAAAAAATTTAAACCATTTATTCCAAATGATTCAACTCCACAGATTGTTCCCAAAGCCTCTGCATTTTAAAACTTAGTCAGCTACAGTTTGGGATCTCTCACGACTGATATTCCAATAAATGACTGTAGGCCACATTCCCTAAATTTGCTTTATTTTTGTTTGGTAGCCAGCCTCCAAGACAGATCTCAATGATCCCTGCCTGTCAGTATTCATACTCTTGAGTAGTCCTCTCCCATATCATTCCAGGGTTGGTTTGTGTGACTGATAGACTTTCTCAAAAGTGATAGTGTGTTATTTCCAAGATTAGGTTATAAAAGACTGTAGCTTCTTTCTTAGGCTCTCCTTCCTTCTTATTCCATACCTACAAACTCATAAAGATTTCTCCATAACCAGTTGACTAAGGAAGAAAAAAAAACCCTGGCTTGGTTTACATCCCACTGATTTTGTGTGATATTACAACAATACACAGAAGTGAATGGCTGCAGTGCCCTTGCTTCACTCTGGGATGGGTCTCAAGTACAGTGGTAAAGGGAAGTCCTTTAAGTGGCAGAGAAGTATACCTGGTTGTACATTTTGCCTGGAAAGAGACAGCCAAAGGTATGGAAATGCTTTGACTCATGGGCCATGGCTATTGGTTTGGCTGGATAACCAGGGACTTGGAGAGAGCGTGATTAGAAAATTGGTGAGGATGAGGTCTGGGGAAGAGGAATGTGAACAGACCTCTCCAAATGGGCATGGAGTGTGAAGATATTTACATCCATGTGGATGCTCACCAAAAGGTGACTTCACTAGAGAGGATTTTAGTAATCAGGTGGATAAGATGCCCATAAAAAATGGATATCGATTAGCCTCTTTCCCCAGCCATCCTGCCATTGCCCAATAGATTCATGAACAAAGCAGCAAAGATGAAGATTTTATATGAGTTCAACAAGGGCTTTCAATCATCAGGCCAATTAGGCTACAGATATTTGAGAGTATCTGGTCAACCAACAGCAAAGACCAACATAGAAACCCTGATATGGCACCTCCTGGGGGGATTAATCAGCTAGCTGGCATAAAGTTGATCATGTTAGACTGCTTCCATAATGGAAGGGGCAACACTTATTCCTAACAGCAGAATAGACAGCTACTCTGGAAATGGACTTACCTCCCCTACCTGCACATATTTAGGTAAAACCACCAAAATGCCTTCACTACATGCATGAGATTACACATAGCATCTCTTCTAATTAAGGAAGTGACTTCACAGCAAACAAAATATCAGAATGAAACCATGCTGATGGAATTCATTGGTCTTACCATATTTCCATCATCCTAATGCATCTGGCTTGATAGAATGATGGAAGAGCCTTTTGAAACTCAGTTACAGTGTCAGTGGGTGGTAACACCTTGTGGATTTGAAGGAATATCCTCCAGGATGTGGTGAAATGTCCAGAATATGATCCCGCTTCTCTCATAGCAAGAATTCACAGGGCTAGGAATCAAGAGGTGGAAATGAGAGTGGCTTCTCTCACTATTGCCCCTAGTGATCTTATAGCAAAAGTTTTGCTCCCTGTTTCTACAGGTTTAGGTTTTGCTGATCTAGAAGTCTTACTTTCAGAGAGAGGATAGTTTCAACAGGGGACACAATAATGATTCCATTGAATGGGAAGTTGAGACTGCCACTTTGAGTTTGCATTCTTGTGAATTGACAGGCAAAGAGGCAACAGGTTGGAGTAATAGATCCTATCAGTGGAAATTGGGATGCCATACACAATGGAAATAAGGAGGAATATGTCTGGAATGCAGAACTTCTGTAGGAATTCCTATGTTCTATGATTAAAATAAATGGAAAAATATCACAATATAATTTAGGTAGCACCTTTTAACCAGAAGCCTGCACCTTTCAAGATAAAGGTTTGGCTCACAGCACCAGAGAGAAAAATATGTTTAGGTGAGCTGTGTACTGAGAAAAAAGGAGTATGGACTAGGTTGAGAAAGAAAATGTTTATAAATACTGACAATGACCAAGTGCCCAGTTGTGGAAATGAGAATTATAACAGTTATGAATATTTCTTGCATATTTTGATATGAATGTTTGTATATATTTTTAACCAAATATTTTTTTTACTTCCCTTCTTTTATCTCACCATCTACATAAGATGTGTTAATAGTAGTTTACTTGATATCTCAGTATTGAAGTTATAGCATAACAAAGGAGGAGCATTAATTAGCTAGGCTAGCTAAAAATTTTTTAATAAAGGACCAGATAGTAAATATTTAGACTTTTCTGGGCTTTGTAGGTCATATATAGTCTCTGCTGCATCTTTTTTTAAAAAACACTCTTTTTAAAAAAATATTATAAAATATATAAATGATGTTATTTTATATTGTATTTATGTTATTTTAGCATTATATTATAAAATTACTGTATTTTTTTTAATTTGAGAGAGAGGAGAGAATGAGTAGAGGAGACAGGGAGAGGGGGAGAAAGGAAGAGAGAGAAAGAGAGAGAGAGAGAGAGAGAGAGAGAGAGAGAGAGAGAATCTTAAGCAGGCTCCATGCTCAGTGTGGAGTCTGATGCAGGGCTCAATGCCATGACCCTGGGATCATGACCTGAACTGAAATCAAGAAGCAAGCCTCAACTGAGTGGGCCACCCAGGCACCCCACTATAAAAATATTTTCTAAAAAATATTTTTAAAAGTTTTTGCTCACAGGCTGTACAAAATCAAGTTGAGAGATAAATTTAGCACATAGGCCATAGTTTTCCAACCGGACTAGAAAAAGAATGAACATTTTCCACAAAAACAGGAATTTTGTATTGTCTTCTGGGGAAAGGGTGAACCATGTTGCTGTTGTATGCACAAATAGGTGTATCATGTTAGGCATAATTTCATTATTGTTTTTATTTGGAAAGTAAGTATAGTTTGAGAAGATATGTCTGAGTTCCAGGATAGCAAATAGTAGACTGTGGTGGCTTTGTAATGTGTCAACTTGATTGGAGTGAACTACATTTCCCAGAATTCCCTTCCCACTGTGTTGCCAGTTTGAAATACAAGTTCTTGTGCAAGATTTGGAGGGTAGAAGCCAGGCAGCAGCCATTGTTATAAATGTTCACATGTGTTGTTGCTAGGCTCTGGGCTTACAATGGCATGGGGCAGTAGCCAGACCTGCAACTGTTCCACCTTCTCTTGGATTCTTCTTTAGCTTCTCTAACTCTTGAGCCAGGTGATAAAGAATGCCAGCTTCTCCTATAGACACTCATATCATCAACATCAGAGCAACAGGAAACTGCCAACTTGTGCTTGTAGGTTCCAGCTTATTCTTGTACTTTTCCACTTTTCATCCTTTCTTCCTGACTCTGCCTTCCCAGTGGACTTCCAATTACAGCATCAGTTGCAAAGGCAACAACCTTACAACTATCCAATTAGCTTCCACAATTGTGAACTCAAATTCCTCTAAAAATTATATACACATATGCATATGCGTATTTATGTGTAGACATATGTGTGTATATAAATATATAATCTCTAGATGGCTTTTTTTCTCAGATTGTTACATCCTATCATTTGGCTTTAGTACTTAGTGGTATTCTACCTTTGAGAGCTATTACAACATTCCCATCCCCACCTAAAGGAACTAAGTAGTGAGCCTTTGTAGATCAGAATCCTGAGTTTGGTATGTTTTTCTTACTCTGAGTTCTCAGTGAAAATCTGCAACTACTGGTAAGGAAATTCCATTGTTTACAACTCAACAAAGACTTTTGAGGAAACAAATTTTGCATAGTGATACTTTATTGTACTAAATTACTTCCTTATTATCTTTCTCACATTCAGAGAGATCCCAATTATGGAATACATAGATTTCTATATACTACTTTATTAACATAACCATAATACAAATTTATTTTAATACAACAAATTATATAGAATCTGTAATCTTATTTGTCTCTGTTCCTTTATTTCTTTCTATCCTTATAGTCCCATACTTTTACAAAACATTTCCCATCAAGCTTACTTTGCATCCTGCAGTTTATTACAGTAAAAAGCCAATCACTTTCAGAACATAGACTTACATCCTCTTTTGTAGCTTCACCTCTTCCTATGGCACATACTTGATGAAATCTGTCCCAGATCCAAATTCCTTTGTCTCAGGATCCCTGGGCCTGAGATGTTACCAGTTCCCATCAGAAGGGTATGACAATAAATACCAAGTGGTGGCAGGAATGAAGGAGAACACAGCCAAGGGAAAGAAGATGAATGAGAGGCAAAAATGAAGACTTAAGGAAGACACAAGCACAACAAAAATAAATTCCTAACACACAGCTCACATTTATTCTGTGCTAGGTAGTGTGCTATGCTTTTTAAAAAGCATTTTCAGTGTATCAGAAAATATTTACTGAATAAGTTCTTTTTTCATCTTTTATTATGAAATATTTTATACAAATATAATGAAGAAATTTTAAGGAAGAATAATAAAATGAATACCCATGTTATCACCACCCAGTTTAAGAAAGAACATTATCAGTAGCTTTAAAATCTCCTCTTTCTCTTTCTGATTTCCATCATGCCCAGACAAAGCTACAGGTTTGTATTTTGTTTTGCTCATTTCCTTGCTTTTCCTCATAGTTTGGCCTGATGTATATGTATCCTGACACAATCTATTTAGTTTTGCTTGTTTTTGTACTTCATATAGGTAAAATCAAATTGCTTATATTCCATGATTTCTTTTTTCCACTCAACCTTATATTTGTGAAATGAATCCATGTTCTGTAAATGTGTGTGTGTGTGTGCGTGCGTGCGTGTGTGTGTGTGGTTGTAGTTAATTCATTTTCACTGTTGTGAATTCTATGGCTGTACCCCCACTTTATCCATTCAATAGACATTTGGATTGTTTACTATTGTGGTTTTCCCATTATAGTAACTAATTCTATTTTGAACACAGTTGAACACATCCCTACTGACACCATGTGAGTGACTTACTTTTGTCCATATTATTGCTAGATTTGGTTCCACTCTATAAGTTAATTCTATACTATTTTCCAAAGTAATTGCACCAACATACATACCCATCAGTATATAAAGTTCCGTTTTCTCCACAACCTTGCTGGTTGTTAACATTGTCAGATTCTTACATTTTTGCCAGCCTAGCAGGTGTGAAGTTAAAGCCACATTGAGGTTTAGTTTGTATTTTCCTAATAGTGGAAAGGGTTGAACATTTTTCATGTTTGTTTTTCATCTTACTTGAAATCATATTTGTCGTTTTTTTTCTACTACTGGATTTTTCCCTTTCCTATTTTAAATAATTTTTAGTACTTGTTTATATATTCTGGAAACTATGCCCTTGTCTGTTATGTGCAGCAAATACTTCTTCCAATTTGTGGCTAATCACTTAAGTTTCTTTATGCTACATAACAAAAGTTCTTAATTTTAATATGCTTAAAAGGTATCAATCTTTCCTTTATGGCGTGTACTTATTTGTCTTATTTAAGATAATATTACCTACTTTGAGCGCTTAAAAAAATTCTATATTTTTCCAGTAAGTTTTAGCGTTGCCTTTCACATTGAATTATTTAATTCACTTATGTAGTAGAGATACATTTCATTTTCCTGTTTGACATTTAGAAAGACTACATTTCCAGCCAGTTTTATAGTTTGGTGGAGCCACGAGAATATATTTTGAGCCCTAAAATTTCCTGTATAGTCTGCCATGCTCACTTTCATTCCCTATCTGCCAGCCAGACACAGAAGAACCAGAGAAGAACTAAACCAAAGAAATGACAGAGCCATCAGCTGGGAGGATACTGGGTCTGTGAGTAATAATAAGCATCAGGGCATCAGTACATCTCTCCCCGACACATAGGCATTGGAACGTGATACCAATAAGTAACCTCTTCAGGGTTAATCCATTGTAATCTGAGGAGTTAAGGAAGATAGCATACCCAACTAATAAAAACTAGGAATTAATGTTTGTTTTTTTTTTTAATTTTTTTTTCAACGTTTATTTATTTTTGGGACAGAGAGAGACAGAGCATGAACGGGGGAGGGGCAGAGAGAGAGGGAGACACAGAATCCGAAACAGGCTCCAGGCTCTGAGCCATCAGCCCAGAGCCTGACTCGGGGCTCGAACTCACGTACTGGGAGATCGTGACCTGGCTGAAGTCGGACGCTTAACCGACTGCGCCACCCAGGCGCCCCGGAATTAATGTTTTGTATGATTAGAAGGAAGGCTGTAATTCATTGCCTCCATTTGAATAAATAGTAGTCCAAGCTCCATGTATTTGAAAAAGTCTACCATTTCCTCATTGACATACATTGCCCCATCTGTCATATGTCAAATTTCCAAATATGTGTGGAAATGTGCCTGGGGGTTCTATTTTATTCCAGGCATCTATCCCTGAACTAGTATTGCATGGCTTTAATCTCTATAGCTTTAGGATTTCTATGTTTTTCTTGGATCTTCACTGTTCCATATATAGTTCAGAATCAGCCTCATAAATTTATGAAAAACTTTATGAGATATTTGCTGGAATTTCTTTTAAACAATAGATAAACTAGGGGAGAACCTGCATCTTCATAATATTTAGGCTTCTTATCCATTAGTTTAGTACTTGGTATTTCTCAATATGGGTTTACAAGTCTATCCAGAAAAGCATGAACTCCAAATATTAGACAGCATTTGTGGTAGACAGAATAATACCCTCACTTCTCAAAGGTCAAACATCCTAATTCTCCAAATCTACAAATATGTTAACTTACATGAAAAAATGAACTTTGTAGATGTGATTAAGGTTAAGAATCTTGAAATGGGGATATTAATCTGGAGATCCTGGGTCTGATCTAATCACATAAGTCCTTAAAAGCAGAGTAACCTTACTGGCTGTGGTCAGAGGTAGATGTGACTATACCTAGAGGATGCTCAGAAAGATACTTTGAAAATGAAGGGGGACAAAAGCCAAAGGATATGGGTGGCCTCTAAAGATGTGAATGGTAAGGAAACAAATTCTCCCCTTAGAGCCACTGGAGAGGAAGGCAGCCTGGCCGACACCAAGACTTTAGCCCGGTGAGATCTGTGTCAGACTTCTAACTTACAGAACTCTAAGATGATACATTTGTGTTTTTAAAGGCATTATATTTGGGGAAATTTTCTATGGTAGAAATAGGAAACTAGTACAGTATTATTATTGCTCTATATAATTAGAGCTTGTTCAACTTTACCTGGAAAGTAATACTTCTTACTGCTAATGATTCTTTCTGAATCTCAGACCATCTTTCTGGGGTTGTTTTCCTTCTTCCTAAAGTGAGCCGCAGAAGGTAGTTCACGGAGGGTCTGTTTATGGAACACTCTGGGTTTTTTTTGTTTGTTTGCCTTTATTTTGTCTTTGTCTTTGAAAAAGTTCCACTGAGTATACAATTCAAGGTTGACAGTTATTTTTTTCCCAGCACTTTGAAGATATTCACTGTCTTATTAAAAAAATCAGGTATCTGACTATTTGATTCTCTTTCATTAGGTATTCTGTCTTTTCTCTCTGGCTACATTTAAACTTTCTGTCTGTGGTTTTCATCAGTTTCACTGTAATACATCTAAAAATTTTTTTAACCTTTTTGGGAGTTTGCTGTGTTTCTTGAGTATGAGGATCCATGTTTTTTACATTCCCTCTCTCTTCAAATGTTTTGTCTTCCCAGTTGTCTCTATTACCTTCTTTTGTGACTCTATGTGTTGAATTTCATCACTGTTTTCTCTCTCTCTTAATCCAATTTTGATATTTTTCTGTTTCTATGTCTTTCTGAACTTCATTCTAGATAATTCATTGACTCTAGTAGTTGTTTAAAAGTGGATGCAGTTAAACAGAGACTACTACCAGTGTAGTCAGGATTTGAGTTTAGAGGTCATAAGTGAAGATTAAGAATTGGAAATTCTAGGACTCCAGACCAGGTAGAGGAGGAGGTGCAGGGTGGAAAACATTAACTAAGTATAGAGAACAGGAAGGTCAGGCATGTAGAAACATTCGAGGCAACAACTGGAAAATTATTTCTGAAAGGAGAATATTCAGAAGCCTGTGTTAAGGAATTTATTTCAACTTCCACCCTGGCAGGTGAGTAGAAAGAATGCACCTTGTATTTATTTTTCTCTGCTTGGAGCCAGAGAATAGAAGGTGTGAAAAAAATAATAATAAGAGGGAATGTCCTGACCTATGTATGAACCGTGCCATGGAATTCAAGGGCTGAATATGTTAAACAGGAATGGAGTGACAAAGCCAAAATGTGTAGGATGGGAAAGAGCTGCCACAAAGGGCTGAAGCGTAGAGACACTGCTGTGATTGTAAGCACAAGTGTTTTCTTTATTTTTATTTATATTAACAAAGTAGTTTAAGGTACACTGCTTTGTAAAAATCAAAATATCACATCTAAACCTAAAACCCCTTTTACTCTCCATTGCCCAATTTCAGAACATTCATCACCTAGAAGAACCACTGTCTAGACCCCCTATTTATATAGAAAGATGCCTCAACAAAACATATAGACTAATCGTGCGTGTAGTGAGTGTGTCATTTATGTATGCTTTTAAATAAGGTTGGAGATTTTATGGGTAGATGTGGGATACTAGAAAGCCAGAATGAAACTGACAATATTCTAATCAGGAAGTAGCCAGACCCTAACAAGGGACTGACAGAGCAAAGGAAGCTGCTAAAGTTGATAAATGAGTATATGTGACAGAAGAAAGATTTGAAAGTAAAGATAATGCCAGAGATTTGGGCTTAAATACCAGGATAGCAGCTGGTGATTCCCTTGGTGTTTAGGAAGTAGGGCAGTTGGGAAAATTTTAAATGAAATAAAGACATTTGTGTAAGGCACACTGATTTGAGATGGAAATGACCTCAAATCTGATTAAAATCTTTAATCAAATGACAATTTTCTGTGACTCGAAATGCACTTATTAGACTATTTAATAATGGACCTATCCTATGGAATATTGATGGATATTTACTTCAATCCCAGTAATTATTATTTTCTTAATTCTAAATTCCTTAAAAAGAATTTTCTTAAAACCATTTTTTTGTTCTTTTAAGGAACATTCAAAAATAAATTCTTTATTAGGGCAACCAGAATTGTGTGACCTCAGTCTCTTACCTTCCTTTGACCTGAAAATGCTGATATTTAAATGAGGGGATTTAGACTTCCTTTTCTATCATTATTGCAGACTAGGTATTTACCTTACCCTTCTGCTGAAAACAACTATAATGTTGAATACTTTTTTTCTACTTCCTTAAATGCATTGATAAGATGATTATAAGGCAAATAAAAACACTGGTGACCTGGTGAAGTTGGGATCCCAGAAGTGTTCTCCTAGGGACAAGTTAGAAACAAACCCAATTCTGCCTTCTCTGAATACCCCACCCCAACACCAACCCCTCTCAGAATGCAAGGAAAATTGCCTGCCTTAAACTACTGTGTTTAATGAAAAAGGAAAAAAAAAAAAAAAATTCTACCTTGAAATGCATCCCCTCAGGGTTTGTATGTCAATTTACATTGGTGAGGTTCTCTAAGAATCTTTAAATGGATAATACTTTGGTTTCAAGTAGTTCTGGTCTAGTTGTGCTCCCCACAACATGACACTAGTAAATGCATATGCTTTTTGGAACTAGAAATTGGAATTAAAGAATTCTGATAATGTTCTACATAAGATAATAAATAGGAGAAAAAGATGTAAAGAATGAAGATATATGAATTATCAACTACAGATTATAAAAGAACTATATTTAATATATTTCAGAAATAAGAGAACAGTTTGAGAAAAATGAGTAGGGAAAAATAAGATATAAAAAGAGAACAAGTATTTTTTGGGGAAAAACCATGTAGAACCTCTAGAAATGAAAATTAGAATAATTAAATTAAAAATTCAGTGGATTATATAAACTGCATAGCAGAAAGAGGAATAGTACGTGAACTGGAAGGTTATTGGGAAATTATTTGGAATGTAGATTAAGAGACAAAGAGATGGAAAAATATACAAAAGTGATACTAGAGATATGGAGCAAAGAGTGAGACAGTTTCTTTTTTAAAAAGGAGAAAAGAGGGAGAAGGTAGTGATGAGGCATAAGGGAGGCCAAGGGCAAAGTACAAGCTAGCACACACCCCTCCCCCCAGGTGGGATATGTATGATATTCCTTGGACACTCCCAGCTACCCAAAATCAGGAAAGATTAAACTGATGAGTCTCCATGAGTTTACAAGAAAAAAGAAATCCTATCAATAGCCTAAAGTCCAGGAACTCCCTACCATCTTGATGTTAATGCTTTACTAGAGAGAAAAACAACCTTAGCTTGACAATAGCTAGGCCTCCAGTAATCTGTTGGGTCTTTAGCATATGAAAATCTCTTCAGAAACTTCCCTTTTGACTTTACCTCCCCCCAAGTCCATAGTACATAGTACATAACCAGTCATTCCTCACAACTTCAGTGCTGCTCTTTCTGCCCATGGGTCCTGTCCCCCTGCTTTAATAAAATGACCTTTTTACACCAAAGATATCTTCAAGAATCCTTTCTTGACCATCAGCTCTGAACCCTACCATGATCCCAAAACTTCATCAGGTAGCAGGTCAAGATTTGAAATTTTCTCATGATAAGTACTGGGTGATGTATGGGATTTTGAATCACTATTTTGTACATCTGAAGCCAATATAACACTGTATGCTAACTATAAAAAAATAAATAGATAAAATCTACATATAGAAAAAATAAAAATAAAAGAACATAATATAAATTAAAAAATATTTTGAAAATTTTCCAGAATGAGTAACTACCAATAATCCACACCTTCAAGAAGCCCCCAAAACTGCAAACATAAAAAGAAAAGTCTAGACCTAGACAAATCGTGTTGAAATTACAGAGCAGTAAACTGCAAAGATATCATCTTAAGAGCCTGTTTACATTAACAAAAGCAATAATAGACCAGGGATCAGGAAAACTCTTTCTGTAAAGAAACAGATGGTAATTACTTTAGGGTTTGAAGGCTATGTGGTCTCTGTTGCAAATACTCAGTTCTGTCATTGTAGTAAAAGCAGCTACAAAATTTGTAAATGAATAAGAATAGTTGTGTTCCAATAAAACAGTTGTAATTCATATTTGGCAGGCAGGCTATAGTTTGTTGACCCCTGATTAGACTGACATCTGATTCCTTACCAGCAAAAATGGAAGACAGAAGGTAGGAAAATATCTTTGCTGGACTGAAAGAAAACAGTTGCCAACCTGCACTCCCAAAGGAGTGTAGCCAGCAAAATATCATTCAAGAATGAAGTAAAATGAAGAAAATTCCTAGGGGAAACAAATAAACAAATAAAAAAAAACCTACAAGCAGAAAAAAACTTTGATAGATTTTTACCATCAATGCATCTTCACTAACTAATATTCTAAAAGATATACCTTTAGGAAAAAAAAAAAAAAAAAAAAGAAACAATAAGCAATTAAAATGAAAATAATATTTGAGTAAATCTAAAATCAAAATCAACTATATAAAACAAAAAAGCAACAATATAAAAGTATATAAACAATAAAAACAAAGTAGAGTTAAAATTCCCAAAAAGAATAGCATTTTCAATGGAGAGGTGACTAGAATCAAGCACTCTAAATCATTCAATTGTTCAGGAGAAGGACAGAAATATTGACCAACTCTAGACAATAAAACTTTATATATGGTAAATTAAATTTATTTAACTTCCTAAAGTAAGAACTATAAAATAGAAATAGAAAATGAAAATCCAAACTAGTAAGGGGGAAATAAAATGAGAAAAAAAAAAATCTACCTAAAGACACATAGATATGTCTTATGTCTATATAAGATAATATAAATAAGTCTACATATATAGGCAATTAAAATTAATGTAAATATACTGAATGCTCCAAATAAAATTTTTAAATGTTGATGCTGGTTTAGAAAAAAGTCATACATCTACTACATTAGAAAAGAATAGCAATTTAAGCATAAAGCAAGATCAATGAGATTGGGGCGCCTGGGTGGTTCAGTCGGTTGAGCGACTGACTTTGGCTTAGGTCATGATCTCATGGTTTGTGAGTTTGAGCCCCGTGTTGGGTTCTGTGCTGACAGCTCAGAGCCTGGAGTCTGCTTCAGATTCTGTGTCTCCCTCTCTCTCTGCCCCTCCCCCACTCATGCTCTGTCTCTCTATGACTCAGAAATAAATAAACATTAAAAATATTTTTTAATAAATAAATAAAAATCAATGAGATTAAAGAGTAAAACAATAAATGAAATCAAAAGCTAGTGCTTTGGGGGCGCCTGGGTGGCGCAGTCGGTTAAGCGTCCGACTTCAGCCAGGTCACGATCTCGCGGTCTGTGAGTTCGAGCCCCGCGTCAGGCTCTGGGCTGATGGCTCGGAGCCTGGAGCCTGTTTCCGATTCTGTGTCTCCCTCTCTCTCTGCCCCTCCCCTGTTCATGCTCTGTCTCTCTCTGTCCCAAAAAAAAAAAAAAAAAACGTTGAAAAAAAAAGCTAGTGCTTTGAAAAGATCAATAAAATTGATAAACCTTTAAACCAGATTAAGATAAAAGAAAGAAGACACAAATTGTCAATATCAGATGAAAGAGGGGTCATCATACTGATCTTCTGGGCATTAAAAGGATAATAAAGGAATACTATAAACAACTCTACACCCACAAATTTGATGACTTAGATAAAATGACCAATTCCTTGAATACCACAAACTACCAAAATTTACACACAAAAAACAGATCATCTGAATAAGCCTACATCTATTAAAAAAAAAAAAAAAAGTGCCAGGCCCAGAAGGTTTCACTGGTGAATCCTACCAAACATTTAAGGATGAAATTCTACCAATTCTCTACAATCTCTTCCAAAAATAGAAGCAGGGGAAAATACACACACACACACACACACACACACACACACACACACACACACACATTCTGCTTTCTTTGGAAATATCTTAATATTTTTTTCAAAGATTTTATTCCCCTCATGACAATATTGATGCTGCTCCTCTTGCAGCAATAAAACATACCTGATATTACATGAAACCTATTGGCAAATATATTTTTAAAAATCAAGACTAGGATAGAAACAAACATAAGTAAGCATGTGTTTTGTTAGCTGTTTGTTTTGGCTGCATTTGGCTTCCTAAAGTAAACTCTCCACTGAAATCTTCAAAAAAAAAAAAAAAGATAGTACAAGAAAGGAAAACTATGAACCAATATTTCTCATGAACATAGATGCAAAAATCCTCAATAAAATATTAGCAAATCAACTTTACTATGTATAAAAAGAATCATACATCATGATCAAGTGGGATTTATTCCACTTATGCAAGGTTGGTTTAAAATTTGAAAATCAATCAGTGTACTGCACATCAACAGCCTAAGACAAACAAAATTATATGATATACCAACTGAATCAGAAAAAGCATTTGAGGAGGGCGCCTGGATGGCCCAGTCAGTTAAGTGTACAACTTTGGCTCAGGTCATGATCTCACGGTTCTTGAGTTCAAGCCCTGTGTCAGACTCTGAGCTGTCAGCACTGCTTCATATTCTGTGTCTCCACCTCTCTCTGCCCCTCCCTACTCAGGCTCCTTAAGCTTGCTCTCTCTCTCTCTCTCTCTCTCTCTCTCTCAGAAATAAACATTAAAAAAATTTTAATAAGAAAAGAGAAAGCATTTAAGATAATCCAACACCCATGCATGATAATATCTCTCAGGAAACTAGAAATAGAGGAGAATTTTTTCAACTGATAAAGAACATCTACAAAAATACCCTACAGTTAACGTTCTACCTAATGGTGATAAACTAGATGCTTTAATCCTAATACGGGGAATAGGTCAAGGACATCCTCTCTCTCACCATTCTTATTTAACATTTTAATGGAAGACCTAGCTGGTTTAATTCTATGAAAAAAATAAATACAAAGTATACAAGTTGGAAAGGAAGAAATAAAATGTCTTTATTTGCAGAGTAATGAATATATATGCAGAAAATCCCAAAAATTTGCCAAAAAAAAGAAGACAAAAACCTCCAAAATGAAAGACTCATGTACTTACTGAGTATACAAATGTTTCAGGATATAGGTTAATATACAAAAGTCAGTGTTTTACTATATACTAGCAATGAACAACTGGAATTTGAAATGTTTTTAAGTTTATTTTGAGAGGGAGAGAGTGCATGCACGCATGTGCAAGTGGAGGAGGGGCAGAGAGAGAGAGAGAGAGAGAGAGAGAATCCTGAGTAGGCTCTGCACTGTCAGCACAGAGCCTGTTGTGGGGCTCGATCTCATGAAGTGTGAGATCATGACCTGAGCTGAAATCAAGAGTTGGATGCTTAACTAACTGAGCCATCCAAGTGCCCCAGAATTTGAAATTAAAAAAAAATTATGATAGCCCCCCCCCCCAAAAGAAAATGCTTAAATATAAGTCTAACAAAATATGCACAGGATCTACATGTGGAAAGTTACAAAACTCTGATGAAAGTAAGTAAATATCTAAATAAATGGAGAGATATTCTGCATTCATGGATTGGAAGATTCAGTATTGTCTTCCCAGCTTGATCTTCAACACACTTCAAATCAAAATCTCAGCAAGCTATTTTATAGATATTAACTAATTTATTCTGAAGCTTATATGGAAAGGCAAAAGCCAACAGAGAACAAAAAGAAGACAATTTGATTTCAGTACTTACTAACAAGCTATAGTGATGAAGACAATATGGTATTGTTGAAATAATAGGCACACAGATCAATTGAAAAGAACAGAAAGCCCAGAAATAGACCCATAGAAATATGGGCAGTGATATTTGACAAAAAAGCAAAGGCAATTGTATTAGTTTACTATTACCATTGTAACAAATTACCACAAATTTCATGGTTTACATAGCATAAATTTAATATGTTATGATTCCAGAGTGTAAATTTTTTTAATGTTTATTCACTTTTGAGAGGCAGAGACAGGCAGTCTAGGGAGAGGAGGGGCAGAGAAAAAGGTAGACATAGAATCTGAAGCAGGCTCCAGGCTCTGAAATGTCACACAGCACAGAGTTCAACTCCTGGCTAGGACTCACTGATGGTGAGATCCAGGCTCTGAGCTGTCAGCACAGAGCCCAACTCGGGGCTAGAACTCACTGATGGTGAGATTATGACCTGAGCTGAAGTCAGACGCTTAACCAACTAAGCCACCCAGGCACCCCTATGATTCCTGACTTTAGATGTCTGACATGGATCTCACTGGGCTAAAATCAAGTTGCCTGCAGGGCTGAGTTCCTTTCAGGAGGTTACAGGGAAGAACATTTTCCTTACCTGATTCAGCTTCCAGAGGCACTACATTCCTTGGCTCATGGATCAATTCCAACTTCAAAGCCAGGATTAGCCACTCAATTCCTTTCCCTTATTGTACCAGTCTGATACTGCTTCTATCCTCATATCTCCTTATCTGACTCTGATTCTTTTGCCTCCCTCTTCTACTTTTAAGGACCCTCATGATTATTTTGGGCTCACCTGTTAAAATCATCTGAACAGTAATCTAATTCCATCTGTAACTTTAATTCCCCTTTTCCATGTAGTCTGACATATTCACGATTTCTGGGAATTAAGACATGAGCATCTTTGGTGGAGTTGTGGCATTATTCTGCCTATCACTGCATTTCAGTGGAGAAAAAATAGTCTTTCAACAAATGGTACAGGAACAATGCGTGTCCATATGCAAAACAGTGAATCTAGCACAGATTTTTAGTCTTCACAAGAATAAACCTGAATGCATCATGGGCCTAAATGTGAAACGCAAAACTATAAAACTTCTTAAAGAACATATAAAAGAAAATCTAGGTAACTGTGGGGTTTAGTGATGAGTTTTCAGATAAAGCACAAATAGCATGAGTCACAAGAGAAAACGTGGATAAATTGGAATTTATTAAAGTGAAAAACTTCTGAACTGCATAAGACTCTATCAAGAAAGAAAGAAAAAAGCCACAATCCAACGGAAAAATATTTGAAAACATCTTTCTTATAAAGGACTTATACCCAAGGTACACAAAGAGCTCTTAAACTCAACAAAAAGAAAACAAATAACCCAATTTGAAAATGGGCAAAAGATCTGAACAGACACTTCACCAAAGAAGATATGCAGATAGCAAATAAGCAAAGGAAACACACTCAACATTATCTATCATTCAGGAATTAAGGGTTAAAACTGCAGGGAGATATTTCTACATATTTATTAAAAGAACAAAACAAACAAAATAACCTAAATTTGACAACATCAGTTAATGCAGAGGATGAGCAATAGGAACTCTCATTCTTTGTTGGTAGGAAACCAAAATAGTATAGACACTTTGGAAGATTGCTTGGCAATTCCTTACAAAGCTAAACATAATCTTACCATACAATTTAGTAATTGTACTTCTACTTATTTACCAAACTGAGCTACAAACATGTCTACACAAAAACCTGCCTGTGAATGATTATAACAGCTTTATTTATAATCATCAAAACTAGAAGCAAACCAGATGTCCTTCAATAGGTGAAATGATATGCAAACTGTGGTATATCCACATATGGATTATTACTCTATGATGAAAAGAAATGAGTCATCAAGCCATGAAAAGACATGAATGAATCTTTTTTTAATGTTTATTTATCTTTGAGGGAGAGAGAGAGAGTGCACGTGGGTGCAAGTTGGGGAGAGGCAGAGAGGGAGACACAGAATCCAAAGAAGACATGAATGAATCTTAAATGCACATTGCTCCATGAAAGAAGCCAGTCTGCAAAGAGTATATGCCGTGTGATTCTAGTTAAATGTATCCTGAAAAAGGGAAAACTATGGAGACAGATAAAGAATAAGTGGTGGCAAAAATTTGGGGGAGGGAGTAGGTGAAGTACAGGGCAGTGATATTTTAGGGCAGTGCTGCTATTTTGTATAATATTACAATGGTACATCCATGACAACATGCTTTTGTCAAAACCTATAGAATTTGACTACAGCAGAGGAAAAAAAAATTTTTGTACAACCAAGGAAACAATCAACAAAAGAAGAAGGCAACTTACTGAATGGAAGAAGGTATTTTCAAGTGATGTACCTGATAAGGGGTTAATATCCAAAATATATTGTACAACTCAACACCAAAAAAGTTCACATAATCCAATTTAAAAATGGGCAGAGGAACTGAATAGACATGTTTTCCAAAAAAGATATCCAGAGGTCCAACAGACACATGAATAGATGCCCAGAACATCACAGATCATCAGGGAAATGCAAATCAAAACCACAATGGGATATTACCTTATACCTGTCAGAAAAGCTAAAATCAAAACCACAAGAAATAACAAGTGTTGGTGAGGATGTGGAGAAAAAGGAGCCCTTGTGCACTGTTGGTAGCAAGCAAATTGGGACAGCCACTCTGGAAAACAGTAGGGAGATTCCTCAAAACACTAAAAAAAGAAATACCATTTGATCGAGTAATTCCACTACTGGGTATTTACATAAAGAAAATGAGAACACTAGTTCCAAAAGACGTATGCACCCATAGGTTTACTGCAGCATTATTTACAATAGCCAAGATATAGAAGCAACCCAAGTGTCCATCTATATATGAATGGATAAAAAAGAAGTGGTATATATATACACACACAATGGAATATGATTCAGCCATAATAAAGAATGAGATCTTACCATTTGCAACAACATGGATGGACCTAGAGGATATAATGCTGAGTGAAATAAGTTAATCAGAGAAAGACATACACCATATGATTTTACTCAAATGTAGAATTTAAGAAACAAAACAAAGAAAAAAAGAGACAAACAAAGACCAGATTCTTAAATACAGAGAACGAGGGGTTGCCAGAGGGGAGGTGGGGGTGGAGAGGTGAAACCTTGATAAAGAGGATCAAAAGTACACTTCTCTTGTTGACCGCTGAGTAATGTATAGAATTGTTGAATCATTACATTGTACACCTGAAACTAATATAACACTGTATGTTAATTATATTTCAATTTAAAAAGAGGGGGGGAAAATCCTGTAGAACTTTATAGCACAGAGAGTACATTTTAATCTATGAAAATTTTCAAAAAACCTTTTAGGAAGCTATGGGATCTCAGTATGAAATGCAGAATGTGACAAAACAATACATCTTTATTACAAATGTTGTTGTTGTTGTTGTTGTTGTTGTTGTTTGAGAGAGGCAGAGTGTGCACCTGAATGCGGGCTAGTGGGTAGGCGAAGGGAACAAATATAGAGAGAATCTTAACTGGGATCCACACACATGGGGAGCCTGGCTCAGGTCATGATATCACAGTTGTGAGATCAAGCCCTGAGTCAAAATCAAGAGTCTGTAACTTAACCAACTGAGCCACCGGGAGTCCCTATTACAAATGTTTAAAACAGCTTCGCTGAAGAGAGTATGGGAAAGAGTTGCTGACCTAAGTACCTTGGGAAATAAATGGGGTCTGTAAGACAAAAGGCAAAAGAATCTGTATATACGTGCTATATTCTAGTTGATAAAGTTGTTTCCCATGGACGTGTGAGTGAACAAATCTGATACTACTACACACAAATACTGGAACTGAATCATTAAGTAACTGGATGTCAGATGGTGGGAGCCAGGTTTCTCACTCTTGGAGTAGGGTATTACACATTGTAAGAGAGGTTATAAATGATCTACATGGTAATAGACTAGAACTGGAGACATCAATATAACATATAACATCTATGTTACATATAAACATAGCAGAGACATGGGTTTATATACTAGGTTTAGTATACACATATATTTCCTTGATGTGTCAGCTGAGAGGGTCCAGAAGCAATGATAACCTAGTAGCAATGAGCACATCTAGCACCCAGATCTTGGTTTCTAATACCACTTTCTAACTAACTAACTAACTAACTAACTAACTAACTAACTAAACAAATAAATAGAATAGAATAGAATAGAATAGAATAGAATAGAATAGAATAGAATAGAATAGAATAATCAGAGCTTCTTAGGGAAATGGCTGACTGTAGGACTGGGAAAGAAAATATGCAAGATGAATCTGGAGGATCTTATTTGCCAGAGAGTAAGGAAATGCTAAAACAAAACAAAATAAAACAAACAAATAAAAAAATAAAACCCACCACATTGTTGGGGTATATGTCAAATGGACACAGGAACCAACAGAAAGAGTTCCCAATGGCCAAAACTGGAACAATTTGATCAATAAAATAAAGAATAAGTTAGTGGATTAGAACTCAAAGTATAAAATAAATATCTTTGAAAAGATATTTTCAAATTTATTATCTTTGAAATAAATAAATTTGAAAAGAACTAATTTCAAAGTGTGTGTATGCGTGCATGTGTGTGTACATGCACGTTCATGTGGTTATATGTGTGCTTGTGTGGGTTCATAATGATATGAATGATTGAATAAATGGGAGGAAATAAACAAATCTCCTGAGCAGAACAAATTCTAATAATTTGTGTAGACTCCCTACCTTCATCGAGATGGAGCATAAGCTCCAAACTCCCTAACAGTAAGCTGCATATATTGACTTTCTGCCAAAGAGTACAGTATGGAAAGGGTAGGGAGTAACTTTTTGGTGAAGAAAACTGACAAATACTGCTCCAACCAGGTTATCAAGGTCAACAACAACAGTGATAAGTCATGTTGATACTTTGTACCCTTGAAACATGGAACAAAATAATACTTTACATCTATGATCTGCCTTTCAAAATAGGTAAACTATCTGGTCATGCATAACCATGTGTAAAGTGTTAGATGAATCTCAGCTGAGGAACAGTGTATAGAATCCCTTACTCCTTTAATC